>NC_083406.1:68342890-68645920 GCF_020745735.1 Hemiscyllium ocellatum | reverse complement strand
GCATCAGTATTTACAGTGGAAAAGGACATGGAAGATATAGAATGAATGGAAATAGAGAGTGACATCTTGAAAAATGTCCATATTACAGAGAAGGAAGTGCTGGAAACGCATAAAAATGGATAAATCCCCAGGGCCTGATGAGGTGTACCCTAGAACTCTGTGGGAGGCTAGGGAAGTGATTGCTGGGCCTCTCACTGAAATACTTGTATCATCGATAGTCACAGGTGAGATGGCGGAAGACCAGAGGTTGGCTAACGTGGTGTATTGTTTAACAAAGGTGGTAAGAACAAGTCAGGGAACTTTAGACCAGTGAGCCTGACGTTGGTGGTGGACAAGTTGTTGGAGGGAATCCTGATGGACAGGATGTACATTTATTTGGAAAGGCAAGGACTGATTAGGGATGGTCAACATGGCTTTGTGCGTGGGAAATCGTGTCTCACAAACTTGATTGAGGTTTTTGAAGAATTAACAAAGAGGATTGATGAGGGCAGATCAGTAGATGTGATCTATATGGACTTCAGTAAGGCGTTCAACAAAGTTCCCCATGGAAGACTGGTTAGCAAGGTTAGATCTCACGGAATACAGGGAGAACTAGCCATTTGGATACAGAACTGACTCAAAGGTAGAAGACAGAGGGTGGTGGTGGAGGGTTGTTTTTCAGACTGGAGGCCTGTGACCAGTGGAGTGCAACAAGGATTGTGCTGGGTCCACTTCTTTTCATCATTTATATAAATGATTTGGATGTGAGCATAAGAGGTATAATTAGTAAGTTTGCAGATGACATAAAAACTGGAGGTGTAGTGGAAAATGAAGACGGTTACCTCAGATTACAATGGGATCTTGATCAGATGGGCCAATGGGCTGAGAAGTTGCAGATGGAGTTTAATTGAGGTAAGTGCGAGGTGTTGCATTTTGGGAAAGCAAATCTTAGCAGGACTTATACACTTAATGGTAAGGTCCTTGGGAGTGTTGCTGAACAAAGAGACCTTGGGGTGCAGTTTATAGCTCCTTGAAAGTGGAGTCGCAGGTAGATAGGATAGTGAAGAAGGCGTTTGGTATGCTTTCCTTTATTGGTCAGAGAATTGAGTCCAGGAGTTGGCAGGTCATGTTGCAGCTGTACAGGATATTGGTTAGGCCACTGTTGGAATATTGCATGCAATTCTGGTCTCCCTCCTATCGGAATGATGTTGTAAAAGTTGAAACGGTTCAGAAAAGATTTACAAGGGTGTTGCCAGGGTTGGAGGATTTGAGCTATAGGGAGAGGCTGAACAGGCTGGGGCTATTTTCCCTGGAGATTGGAGGCTGATGGGTGACCTTACAGAAGTTTACAAAATCATGAGGATAAATAGACAAAATCTTTTCCCTGGGGTGGGAGAGTCCAGAACTAGAGGGCATAGGTTTAGGGTGAGAGGGGAAAGATATAAAAGAGACCTAAGGGACAACTTTTTCACGCAGAGGGTGATTCATTTATGGAATGAGCTGCCGAGGAAGTGGTGGAGGCTGGTACAATTGCAACATTTGAGAGGCATTTGGATGGGTATATGAATAGGAAGGGTTTGGAGGGATATGGGCTGGGTGCTGGCAGGTGCTACTAGATTGGTTTGGGATATCTGGTTGGCATGGACAGGTTGGACCGAAGAGTCTGTTTCCATGCTGTACATCTCTATGACTCTATAACTGCAATAGGACATAGATTGGGCAGACAAGTGGCAGGTGGAATTTAGAACAGGGAAGTGTGAAATGATCCACTTTAATCAAAAGGATAGGGAGAAGTCGTACAGACTCAATGGCATAGTCCTACATAGTTGGCAAGGATAGAACAATGTGAGGTCATATGCCTAGATCTTTGAAGGTGGCAGGATATATTGATATTGCAGGTAGTAAAATATATGGGATGGTGGTTGTCATAGACATGTTGAGTACAAAAACAAAAAGGTTATTCTGAAACTGTACAAAGCGCTGCTTAGGCCACTTTGAGGGTATTGGCTCCAATTCTGCTCACCATGCTTCAGGAAAAATGTGCACATTCTTGTGAAATGCAGAGGACATATCCAAATGGTCTCAGGCATAGGGGCGTTTAGCTACAAGGATAAGTTGGAGAAGCTGGCATTGCTGTCCTTGCAGTGAAGGTGATTTGAGAAGAGATTTTATTGAAGCTGATTTCATTATCTGATGGCACAATGATTCGAGATCATGACCTTTACCTCACTGCTTTCACAGGTGGCACAAGTGGAGACTACTAGTGATTTCAAAAGGAAATTGAAGGGGTGCTGAAGGAAGAGACATTTGCAGGGACATAGGGATAGAGCAGGGGATGGGACTTACTGGATTGGCCTGCAAACAGTCAGCTTTGACTTGAACCAAATGGCCTCCATGTGTGTTATAATCTATCAAGGGGCTAAATTTTTCCACATTGGCTGAAGCCCAGCTGCTAGGGTGGCAGCAGGATGTATTCATGTTGCTTCCAGCTGTCAGACCTGATGAGACATATTGCCAGCATTCAATCAGAAGCCTGCAGCTGCAGTGCCAACTAATAATGGCTATTGTTATGGATTACAGCAGCCAGGAGGTGGCATCTCAGAAGCTGAGACAGCCTTGAGGAAGGGTAGATGAAGTTAGGGGGATGTTGGGGCCAGATAGGCCATTGTGGTCAATACGATCACTCTGAGGACCTATAAAGGAGGGCACCCATGCCCTGAGCCCTTTGGGAGTTAGCAGGATTGCAATGGGTGGAGACAGGGAAGTGGTTCAATTGTACTCCCAGTGGATAGTCTACCACCCTCCTTTCCTGTCGTTGGCAAATAGTATGGCAGCAAAGAGACATCAGACCCACCTACCTATACCTTCCTGTCATTTTCTTTTCAGCCTTTCTGATTCCCAAGGTATCACTTGACATCTGGCCAATGAATGTATGGCACCTCAGGCATGAGTAAAAATTCAGGCATAACTGACTATGAAAATAACAAGGTTATTTTTTAAAAATCGTGTAATAAAATATTGATAACCCTTTTTTGTTAATCAGTCTTGGTTCAAGAGGTAGCCCTCTTGCCAATTCAATAAAAGTAAAATGTAATATCTGGGGAATGCTACACTAGAGGAGGTCTCATCTTTTGAATCAGATGTTAAACTAATGCCCCACCTGCTCTCTCAAGGAGATTGTGACACCCCCTCCCATGACTCCAACTGTAAGAAAGGGAAAGTAGAATTGTTGTAACAACATTATTATTTTCAAGTCCCCTCTGAGTCATACATCATTGAAATTCTGCCATGGTTCATTTATTCCTTCATTTTAATAGGCTTAATAACCTTAGGATCTCCCACCTAATACCATCCCTAGAAACATCATCCTAACACATTCAGGTGTATAATTGGAGGAAGGCCACCATCACCTTCCCAGAGTAATTAGGAATGGACAAATATATGTGGCCCTGACAATGGGACCAGGATCTGGAGAACAATAAAAAAATTCACACGCTGAATAATCTTTGCTGGATTAAGGTGTTGGAGACAAGTATTCTTTTAACTAATACTCTGTTTTAATATAGAAAACAGTGTGTGTAACAAAGACAATTCTCAATGAATTTCTTACTTCCTTTCAAAAAAACCCTCCTCAAGCCTTTACCTTTTGCCTTGTCTGAAATACCTGTCTTAATCTAAGCACTGTTCTTCCCTTTCTCTACTACTCCATGTCCAGTTTCCAGATGTCTTCTTGTGTAAGACCAGTACAATATAAATGTAAATTCTTATTATCTCTGTACACTAATCAAGTTCAGTGCACAATCAATGCACCAACTATTGCTTATTTGACAGAAAAGAATGGTAACTTGTCTCAGTCGAGCATATTCAGCAGTGTTGTCAGGTAGGTTATAGTGAAGGGCAATCTATGGTAAGAACATTTTTGTTATTTTTGAGAACAAGTAGCAATGTTTTTGCTTGACTGTGGAATGAGTAAGAAGTCAATTTTTTGTAGTGCTATTTTAGCAGACGTCCAAATAGTATATAGCATAGAATGATGCCAATTCAAATTGCATGAAGTTTGCAAATATTAGCAATTTATCTGATCAAAAATGTTATCAAAATGGAAAGCTGTCAATATAATATATAATTATATATTATTGTAGGTCAGAAGTCTCCTTTTGATGTTCTGGGAGTCGTTCACATATGATGCTATTGCTACATCTTTCCCAGATATATGCCAGCTTTTCTGCTCTTATGATGCACAAATGTACAAGGTAATTAAAACTTCATACTGGCAGAAAGGTTCCTGATGGCAATGTATGAAACATACCATAGATCGCAGCATATACATCAATATTTGAAGCCTTAAAAATTCCTTATAAAAGCAGCAGTTGACTTATACAGAGTGTAGAATGTCAACCACTAGCAGCCCATTTGAAATATCAAAGAAAATACTGACAATTCGAAGCAAATCAATGTGAAATGTTTTATTGAATGAATGAATTCTATAAGGATATATTTAACCATAATCAAAAGAGTTTAAGAACCATAATGTTAATTGCTTTTGGAAATAAATGCAAAGAATTCATTGAATTAATTCTGAGTTTGTTTGATTTTGGCATCAACATAAGGATTGAAATCTGGTCTAGATTTGGTGCTTTCAGTTTCAAAATCAACCCATCATTACCCCAACAACAATTTTATCTTTTGCTCCATTCATTGAATTGGACATTCTGCAGTTTTTTTTAACAATCTAATGAAAGGTTTACACCTTAGTAGCATCCCATAATTTTATGGTGAAACCACACAAAAGATCAAGGGCAGTATTGCATATTTTCACTCTTTTTCTCCACCAACATCCACCTATTCTTGAAACTTACACTGAGTTTCTGTGGAACAATGCAGCAGGCAAAGTTCAAAAGGGTCAGTGTGCAAAACAAAGTGGTATATAAACTCAATGTCATGTTTGCGGGCAGAATAGAGGGGTTTCGCAAAGTGACCACCCAGTCTTTGTTTCCTCACTTCAGTGCAGGGAAAACCACACCATGGGCAGCAAATACAGTGTTCTAGATTGGAAGAAGTACACATACATCACTGCTTCGCTTGGAAGGATTGTTTGGAGCGTAGGTCAGTGAAGAGCAGAGGATAAAGGAGAGCTATTGCAACTCCTTTGTCCAAAGGTTGAACTCCAGGGATTGTATGCCCCCCTTTCTCAGTTTAATCCACAATTTTGGTGTTATTTCTTCATAAGTACTCCATGTTCCCATCCGTTATGTGGATTCTAAACACTGATGAGCAGTGTTCTTTGTTTCGGTCACCAGGATGCCTAATCCACACCTTAGAAATACAGCTTCACTCCTTCTTCATCTATCCAACCTTTGTCATGAATATACACAAAACGTTTTGCAGGGAATTTGATTTTCAGCATGGTTTCATGTTTTTAAATTACATATTAGCTTTACACAGGCTTTAATTTAGTTCTGTCAGCCATGCAGGCTCTTACCAATGTGAATCTTTTCTTAATGTATCCAGTCATCTTCAATCGAACTGTTTTCTTTTTCACTCCGTAGTCCATCCATACCAAACTTTGTAGGTGTCACCAATGTGATAAACGGGGACTTGGATTTTTGCCAATGCCTATGATGAATCACCAAAATTTGGTCAAGTTTTTTTGATAGCCTCTGTGTGATCTTGTTTTGTTTCATAATGTGGCCTCACCAGCTAAGTAAACAAAAAGTAGAATCCTACAGCTCCTGGAAATCTGATACCTTTATGACTCATTGGTCCACTCCTAGGTAATACCAAAACCTGTCTCCTTCCCACAGCACCATTCCATACAAATAAAAGAGTTGTAATAGTTGCCCTTTATCCTCCTCTCCCTTCACTGACCTAGACTCCAAACAGTCCTTCCAGGTGAAGCAGCGATGTAGATGTTCTTCCAATCTAGAATACTGTACTCTGTGCATAGTATGGTTTTCCCTACACTGGAGTGGCTAAATAAAAGCTGGATGGCCATTTTGTGAAATCCCTCTATCCTGTACATGAATCTGACACAGAGCTTTTATTTATGTTCCATTTTGCTTTTCACACTAATTCCTCTGAGCTTTTCCGGCTGCATTGTTCCAGGGAAACGCAATGTAAGTTTCACAAACAGCGCCTCATCTTTCCATTAGGCACTTTACACTGAGCCCAACAATTTCAGTGTACAAACTGTTACCCATGTTATTCCCCTATTCCTTTCCTTGGCTTGTTTCAGTTTTATAAAATCTCTTCCAGGCAGCAGCACATCTGCTCAGTACATCTTTTGTTTCTTTGTTTCTTTTCTTGCCCCATCACCATTCCCTTCAACTCTGCTGGACTAACACTTCTGTCATTCAATCTCTCCTGCTTTTCACCTATTACAGACCTACTTTTTGTCTTTGTCTAAACCCACCTCTTGCTCAAAACCTATTAACATCTCTAACATTTTACTGTTCTGATGGAGCGTAAAAAAAGTCACAAACCTGAAATGTTAACTGTTTCTCTGTCTATACAGATGCTGCCAAATCAGCTGTATTTTCTCCAGCATTTTCACACCAGATAACTGTTGCTCTAAACTTATTGCTGCACTCAGGATTTGGATGATTTAAATGCACGTTATATTTCTAATATAACCATTCTGACAATTTTCAATGTCCCATTTTGATACATGTTTCTTAATGACTGGTTCCTTTTTTTAACAGTGCATCTGGTCTTCAGGGAAACGTCTTTACCAGTTTTTTAAAAAGTAACACTCAAATTTCTCACTGTAACACCATTATTTAATGGGCTAATTATTAAATTTTCAACTTTAGCTTCTGCTTCGTATCATTCACTGGAGGATTCTTTTCTGTTTGATATATGCTATGTGCAATCTGCTCTGTGTCTGTGTGTCCCAAACTTCCCTACAACCTATTGGCAATACAGCACCTGGTTGATCCCATAATAATAATGTGTTACTTTTCTTTTCCTCCTTTTAAAATTATTCTTTTTCCTTCAACCAACCTTGCGCATTGCACATACCATAGCCCAGTGAAGTCTCTGGGAGACCCGCTGTCCTCTGTTTTGCTCCCGATCACTGAGAGATAAAGAAAATACACAAAAGTCACTGTATTTTTCCAACTTTACAACGTGCGTTTCTCCAGCATCTCCATTAATGCCAGCTCAGGATCAGAAATTGGTTGTGAATTTTAAAGTCACATCCTATATTCCTCCAAAGTATGTTATTGCCTCATATGCTGTTCCTCCTGTTTATTTTTATTAATAGGTGAACTCACTTTAAATATGGGTTCATTTTATTTGATTGCTCTTTATTTTTAATGACAGTATCCTCCCAATGAAGAGCAACAAGAAAGTGCATATTTATTCTGGTCTTCTGATGTATTTCTTTCAATACTTTTGCACCATATTGGTTAATGTCAAATTTAACTGAAAAAAAACTATACATTTCATCATTGTTCTTTGGCATGCCGTTATTTACTATGCATGTGTACTGTCATAACAGATGATAGAAGAAATTCTTCTTCGCGATTTTCTTGGTGACTTTTCTGTGCAACATCTTCAGAGTGCCAGATATTTTGCCAAAAAGTTTAAAAGTTGGCTAATTGAAGCACTGGAGGGCATACCATTGCTACTACAATCAATGAAAATGAGAGGTATCTTTTTATAATTAATAAAGTTTTAAAAATTACAGTTTTATGACCCTAAGACTACTTATCTAAGAGGTAGCATTGGAGCTGAATCTAGTATTTAGACTTTCATGATTTTGTCATTTTTTGGGAAAACCATCCATTATCACAGCTATGTTCCATTGCCTCTGCCTCCATTATGTTTCCTCCATTGCTGTTAAAGCTAATGTTAGCTTAATATTGACTGTCACTCTACCATGCATCAGAAACCATAAATCTAATTGTACAACAATTGTTCAGCATTATCTCTACTGTGATTATGTTAGATTTTATCTGGTCTTATACTCCTGAACCAACTCAACTCTTGCAGGATCATCCTCTTCTTTCTAAACAAGCTGTTTCCTCCATCTCCTTTTCCCCGTCATCTCCAATGTAGCTATTTCTGCCAATAACATCTCTACATTTGCCCCACTATGGCATCCCATCCACAGCAGGTCCTGATCCCCTGACATTTTATCATTTCCCTCACACCTCTGAATGTGCAAGTGCATGGCAGGTCCAGTGTAGCATTTCTACAGTGTGGAAGCAGGTATTCGGCCACGCCAACCCTCTGAAGAGCATCTCACCCAGATACATCTCCCTACTCTAACCCTGCCTTTCCCATGGCTAACCCACCCAGACGGCACATCCCTGGACACTATGAGTAATTTAGTTTGGCCAATCCGCCTAACCACCACATCTTTCGATTGTGGGAAGAAATCGGGGCACCCGGAGGAAACCCACGCAGACACAGGAAGAATGTGCGAACTCCACACAGACAATCATCTGAGGGTACAATTGAATCTAGGTCCCTAGTGCTGTGAGGTGGTAGTGCTAACCAATGAGCCATCGTGCCAATCCATGGTTTGTCATCTCTAGACTCATTTCTTCAAAAAGACCCATAATCGTGTTTCAAGGATTTTTAAAAATTGTTTTTCTACCAAAAGGACTGGGAAAGGAATTAGATTGTCTGTTGACTTTTTAAAAGAAATTCAACTAAAGCATGGTTTTTGGGCACAGCAATTGTAATTTAGACCTGCCCTGTATAGGCCAAGGTATGGTGACTATATCTGTATAATGTTTGTGTAAGCATTACATCTGCATGATTGTAATGTGGGCCTGACTGGCTCTGCAGTGCTTCCCAGGTATCTAAGCTGTCTATGGCCTGTGCAGTGCTCTGTACCATTCATGTGGTACAACCAGAATCAAAGAATGTGGTGCTGGAAAAGCACAGCCGGTTAGGCAACATCCGAGGAACAGGAGAGTTGACGTTTCAAGCACAAATCCTTCATCAGGAATGTGGTACAACCACCCTGTATTCTTGAAGGAAATCTGTGTAAACCCATTGTTGCAATGGAAATGATTAAAAAATAAATACTAGGCCAGAGTGTTGGATGTGGGTCCAAATGCACAATTGTTGCAGGTGAATGGGAGGTGATATTCCAAGGTGCTGAGGCAGGGCCAGGAAATCCTGATATTCCATCCTGGGAAAAGAATGGGAAAAATGATCAGAAAGATCAGCTGTTCAAACCTGGGACTGGCAACATGACAGCAGTAACTCGAGAGGTTTCATGGTGTCACATGATGTTCATAGGGAGTGATTGGACGTTCATATGATATATATGTGAAGATACAAATTAGGGACAGGAGGGCATCCTTTTGGCCCCTTGAGCATACTCCTTCATTCATTGAGATCATAGCTGATCTGATTGAGCCTAAACTCCACAATTCTGACTATCCCCAAACTTGGACTCCCTTGTTGGTCAAAATTTTATCGACCTCTATCCTAAAAATATGACTCTCAACCTGCTGAGAGGACAGAATTCTCCTCACCATCTCAAGTTCAACAACTCTATGTTTAAACTGTCCCCCTTCATTTGCTCGCCCATTAGGAGAAATATCCTTTCATCACTAGCTTGTCAGGCCGTCTCATTGGATATCACCTTGAACACCTTGTAATATAGCCAACAATCCTGGATGCTAAACTTCTCATTTAATGCCTCATGTAGGAGAGCATTTTGCTGATAGTGACCACAAGTTCCTCACCTTTACCATAGCCATGGAGAGGGATAGGGGCAGACAGTATGGGAGATATTTAATTGGGGAAGGGGAAATTATCTTGCTATTTGACAGGAGCTGTGGAGTATAAATTGGGAATAATTGTTCTACAGGAAAGGCAAAACAGAAATGTGGAGGCTGTTTAAGGAGCACTTGTTGCGAGTGTTGGAAAACTTTATCCCACTGAGACAAGCAAGGAATGGTAAGGTGAAGGAGCTTTGGATAACAAGAGCAGAGGAGTTCCTTGTCAAAAAGTAGAAGGAAGTTTACTTAAGGTTAAGGAAGCAAGCATCTGGCACAGCTTTAGAGGTTTACAAGGTAGCTAGGAAAGAACTCTAAATGGACTGAGGAGAGCTAGGAGGGGCCATGAAAAGGCTTTGGTGGGAAGGATTAGGGAAAACCGTAATGTGTTCCATACATACGTGAGGAATAAGAGAAAGATCATAGAGAGGGTAGGGCCAATCAGGGATAGTAGAGGGAACTTGTGCCTGGAGTCTGAAGAGGTAGGTGAGGCCCTAAATGATTTGTTGCTTCAGTTTTCACTAGAGAGAGAGACCTTGCTGATCATGAGAAAACCGTGGACCAGGTTAATAGCTTGAACAGATTGATATTAAGGAAGTGGATGTGCTCAGTTCTGGAAAGCGTCAAGGTAGAGAAGTCCCCAGGACTGGACCAGATATATTCAGGGTTACTACGGGAAGCGTGGATTGAATTGCTGCATTGCTGGTGATGATCTTTGCATCCTCATTCTCCACGGGAGGAGTAATAATTGAAGGGAGACGAATGTTGTTCTTCTGTTCAAGGGAATAGGGAAATTCCTGAGAATTACAGACCAGTCAGTCTTACATCTGTGGTGAGCAAGGTACTTGAAATGATTTTGAGAGATAGGACTTATGACTGTTTGGAAAAACATAGTTTGATTAAAGATAGTTAGCATGGTTTTGTGAGGAGCAGATCATGCCTCACAAGCCTTATTGAGCTCTTTGGGGACGTGACGAGACAAGTTCATGAAGGTTGAGCTATGGATGTGGTGTATATGGATTTCAGGAAGGTATTTGATAAGGTTCCCCAAGGGAGGCTCATTTAGAAAGTTAGGAGGGATGGGATACAGGGAAATTTTGCTGTCTAGATACAGAATTGCCTGGCCGAAAGAAGACAGAGAGTGGTAGTGGATGGAAAGTATTCTGCCTGAAGGTCGGTGACCGGTGGTGTCCCACAGGGATCTGTTCTTGGGCCTCTTCGTAGATTTTATAAATGACTTGGATGAAGAAGTGGGAGGGTGGATTAATAAGTATACCAATGACACAAAGGTTGGTGGTGCTGTAGCTAGTGTTGAGGGCTGTTGCAGGCTACAGCATGACATTGACAGGATGCAAAGCTGGGCTGAGAAGTGGCAGTTGGAGTTCACCCTGGACAAATGTGAAGGGATTCATTTTGAAAGATCAAATTTGAATGCTGAATACAGGGTTAAAGACAGGATTCTTGGCAGTGTGAAGGAACAGCAGGGTCTTAGGGTCTATGTACATAGATCCCTCAAGGTTGCCACCCAAGTTGATAGGATTGTGAAGAAGGCGTATGGCGTTCTGGCTTTCATTAACAGGGGTATTGAGTTTAAGAACCGCGAGGTTTTGCTGCAGCTCCATAAAACCCTGATTAGACTACACTTGGAGAGCTGTGTCCAGGAAAGATGTGGATGCTTTACAGAGGGTGCAAAGGAATTTACCAGGATGCTGCCTGGATTGCAGGACTTGTCTTATGAAGTGAGGTCGAGTGAGTTCTGGCTTTCCACACTGGAGAGAAGGAAGAGAGGTCACTTGATAGAAGCGTACAAGATAATGAGAGAAGATAACCAGAGACTTTTCCCTAGGGCAGAAATGGCTGTCACAAGGGGTCATAATTTTAAGGTGTTTGGAGGAAGGTACAGGGGAGATGTTAGAGGTAGGTTCTTTATGCAGAGAGTGGTGGGTGCAGTGGTAGTAGAGTCAGACACATTAAGGACATTTTTTAAATAACATTTTTATTAAGAAAAAATAGATTTTTAAATATTACAAATACAAAACAATGCAATTCAAAACAGTACAAAAATAGTACAAAACTAAACGCAAATACTAAAAAAAATTCCCCAACCTACCCACCTGTACGAATGTATAAACCTACGTAGAGAAATAACTCAGCCCAGCCAAACAAAACACTCATACATTCACAGTCCGGTAGGTCTACTTCCCCCAATCTGTGAGGCAACTGCAGTTTGGCTAATTTAATGAGGGGCTGTTTACAGTGCCAGATAAAGGAGCTGAACCAACCGTTCAGTCTCCTGAGTGTTTGTTTATTGAAAATCAGGGGGAGCATTTATATAGCGTATAGCAAACAAGGGAGACTATTCATCTTAATAAGCGCTATCCGACCCAACCATGAGACTGGAAGTGCATCCAATCTTTGGAGGTCTTGTTTAATTTTTTCAAATAATTGAGTCAAATTGGCTTTGAATAGCCAATCCAGAACTGGAGTAATGAATATGCCCAAATACACAAAACCCCCCTGTGACCACCTAAATGGGAATCTATAGTCACTCTCAAGAGCCAACTCTTTTGTAAGACCACCCATAGGCATAGCCTCTGATTTAGCAAAATTAACCTTATACCCTGAAAAAGCGCCAAATGTGTGAATGCATTGTATCAGGCAAGGCACTGAGACTGCTGGATTTGTCAAGAAAATTAGAACATCGTCTGCTTTCAGCTAGATCTTATGTAATTTTGATCCCACTTCTGGAGCTGATATATTGAAATCCCCACGAATGGCCTCTGCCAATGATTCAAACATCAACATAAAAAGTAATGGTGAAAGGGGACAGCCCTGCCAGCTGCCCCTAGAAATATTAAAATTGCTTGATCGTACCCTGTTGGTAATGACCGCCGCAAGAGGTACACTGTAGAGAACCTTTACCCATCTTATGAAAACTTCACCCAGCCCAAACTGGTCTAGAATATAGAAAAGGTACAGCCATTCAACTCGGTCAAATGCCTTCTCTGCATCTAAAGAAATCACCAATCCCTGTATTGACTGCTGTTAGCATGCTTAAATTATGTTAAGCAGTCTCCTAACATTCTTGGAGGATCTGTGACCCTTTATGAAGCCCATCTGATCCTCTTTAATAATAGGGGGTAACACAGTCTCCTGCCTTAACGCAAGAGCCTTAGAGAGGATCTTAAAGTCCACATTTAAGAGTGAGATGGGCCTGTATGAAGCACAGTCTTCCAGATCCTTCCCTTTTTTAAGGATAAGTGAAATACTGGCCTCTCTCAGAGATGGTGGGAGACAATCATGACTGTATGAATCATTAAACATATTCAGCACCAGGGCTGACAGTATACTTATAAATTCCTTATAGAATTCACTGGGAAGTCCATCAGGATCGGGCACCTTTCCACTCTGAAGCTGCCTCACAGCTTCCTGCACTTCTTGCTCTGATAATGGGGCATTGAGAAAGGACTGTTGTTCGGGAGTCACACCCAGGAGCTTCAGACCTCTAAAAAAGGATTCCATTTTGGCCATTTCCTCACAATTCTCAGACTGATATAACTTAGAGTGGAATCTCTAGAACGCCGCATTAATCTTTTTAGAATTAAATTGTAGGTTCCCAGACCCTTCCCTAATCACTGTAATGGTTTGTGGGGCACTTCTCTTTCTGGCAAGGTATGCTAAGTATTTGCCTGGCTTGTCACCATGCTCGTATAACCTTTGCTTTGCAAAAGCCAGCTCCTTCTTTGCCGTCTGCGTGAGCACGGAATTTAGTGTAGACCGCAGTGCCGTAATCCTCAGTAGTTTGACCAGTGAGGGTCTGTCAAAATAGGCCTTCTCGGCTGCCTTCAACCGCGCTTCAAGGAGACGTTGCTGCTCACCCTTCTGCCGCTTCCTACTGGTGGAATATGAAATAACTAACCCCCTGGCATAAGCTTTGGCAGTTTCCCAGAGAACAGATGAGCTATCAACCCAGCCTATGTTGATGTCTAGGAATGCCTGAAATTCCCTAGAGAAATACTCCACAAACTTACTGTACATGAGAATAAAGGAGTCCATTCGCCAGTACCTTGAATGCCCTGTAACATCCTTAATCTTAACCATGTGGTACACTGGAGCATGATCAGAGATGGCAATATTACCAATCATACAGAATGTCACCAGATCCAGGGTTACCACAGGGGTCAGGAAAAAAAAATCAATCCTTCTGTGGCATCTATGCTGATTGGAGAAAAATGTGAAATCCTTACCTGTAGGGTGGAGACGCCTCCAAACGTCCACCAACCCTAATTCCCCATACAAACCCAATAACCGTTTAGTTTGTGCAGAGGGTATCGAGGGACCTTTAGGCAACCTGTCTACTGTGGGGTTCATGAGGCAGTTAAAATCTCCCCCTATAACTTGAGACTTATCAGTTTAGAAAAAACATCTACCAAGAATTTAAGAGAATGAGTTGGGTGACAATAAACATTTAAAATGCCATATTCTTCCCCATTTATCAAGGCTCTAAGAATTGCAAACCTTCCATATGTGTCTTTAACACATTCCAACAATTTAAATGAGAGATTTTCCTAACCAACATAGCCACTCCCCTACTTCTGGTATTAAATGATGAAAAATAAACTCAGTCAAAACCATTCTGCTGTAATTTCAGATGCTCCTTGTCATCTAAATGTGTCTCCTGTAACAAAGCAATATCCACCTTCTCCTTTCTAAGACTCAAGAGTACCTTCTTCCTCCTAATTAGTGAGTGACTTCCCTTGATATTCCAGGTACACCGTTTAATCAAATCATTAGCCATAATCTTCAGCAATTACATTTAAATTCCAGAGAGGAGGAACCCGAACCACAAATTGCTGAGCCTTAGTGTCGCATGGTCCACCAAATATAAAAACTACATAAACTAAAACCACTACATTTAACAAACATACAAAATTATTAAAAATAAAAAACAATAAAAACCAGAAAACAAACCAACATATAAAGTGCCAATAGCACTGAGTAGGGAAACTCACCCCCTGCCCGGAGGGGGAACTACCCATTCCGAACTGCCCATAAATAGGCATCTAACCATCTCAACCACCTTCACTTCTCTCAACTAGAGCCGTATCGCAAGCACAAGCTAAAAAGAATAAACACCCCATAGAATATCAGTATGAATAAAAAAATTCTTTTATTAAAACAAAAGGGGCATAAATACCCCACCCATCCTTTGGTATGTCCTAACTTAGAAATTTAAAATGTACATCTCAACCACCGCTAGACATAGTTTGAACCAAATTATTATCCATAGAGGAAAAAAAAGGGGAAAAACAAAGCTCCAAACGGATTTCCTCCATTTCTTTTACAGAATGATAAATGCATACCCAAGCAACAATATTTATACATACTACAATTGTTTAAATTAAGTTAGTTTGTCCACAAAGTCTCTTGCCTTCTTCGATGTGTCAAAGAGATGCATGACCTGAAGCACTGCCGGATATCTCAGGGAGTACTGAATCCCAAGTTCCGTCAGTCTTCTCTTGACACCATCATTCGATTTTCGTTTCTGGATCACCACTGCTGAAAAGTCCTGAAAAAACATGATCTTAGACCCCTCATAAATTAGGGCCTTTGGATCCTTCCCCTGCAGTCTGGAAGCCTCCATGACTCTCTCCTTATCCCGGTAATGATGGAACCGCACCAGGAAAGGACAAGGGCATGGACCCAGACCCGACCTCCGTGCTGTGACCTGGTGAGCCCTCTCTATCTTCAATCCTCTCATGCCAGTTTCCAAGTCAAGGAATTTTGGAAGCCAATCTTCAACAAATTCCGCAGGCCGCTCACCTTCCTTACGCTCAGGCAGACCGATGATCTGAATGTTTTTTCTCCTGCCCCTGTTTTCAAGATTATCCACTTAGTCACGCAAATTACAAACCTGCGTCTTCAGGGCTTGGATCTCTTCCTTGAATGAATTGGCATCAGCTTCCACCACTGTGACCCTGTGATCCACCTCATCCGTCCTCTTCTCCAGGTCTCCCAGCTGCTGCTCATGCTTCTGCAGCATGAGAGAGACTGGAGCCAGCTTCTCTTCAATCTGTTTCCCCAACATCTCGCGAGATTTCGAGAGCTGGTTCACCAGGTCCTGGAGAGTAATCGGCTCCGAGGCTGCTGCAGGCTGAGCTGCAGGTCGGGCCTCAGATGCTCCTTCTCACTTTTTAGGCATTTCTGGACAGCTGAAAATACAGGTGAGTCAATTTTTAATTGTTTCTTGGGGCTCCACAATCTTTCCACTGCTCCTGCTGCGATGCGAAGCTCTGCAGTGTGATCTTCTCAGATCGCCGCCATCTTAGATCCTCCCACATTAGGGACATTTAAGCAACTGCTGGACAAGTACAATGATAGCAGTAAATTGAGGGATGCATATGTTAGATTTGTCTTAGATTAAAATAAGTACTCAACACCAAATCGTGGGCTGATGGTCCTGTACTGTGCTGTACTGTTCTATGTTCTATCTCCTTACCTACCACAGCACTAGCCTCTTAAGTTACTCGATGTACCATACCTCTTTCACTCAATCAGTAGCATGATACTTCCAGTCAGAACCTATACCTAAAGACCAGGAATTGCATATCACCCTCACACACCACTAATGCTGTCAGCCTCATAGTGACCTCTCACTCCTACTACATATCTTCAGCCATTCAACTATGCCATGGGTACATCACCCAGACTCAGTGCAACATGATTACTGACATTTTGCCCTCTATCATGGAGAACAAATTGACCCACAACAGAAAAGAGCAAATCAGAGCTGGCAGGGCACAAAGACCCTGCAATTCCTGTATTTTATGGAGCCCAGCATCACAAGGCTGTCCATCACAGGGCCTGTGCCATCCAATATGAAACAGAATGTTGAAGATGCTGGAATTTCCTTGTCTTATACACCTTCTTAATACCCAGCAGTACAAATCAGAATATAAAGTATGAATGACTAAAAGGTCAATTGGAACAAATAAATTTGCGCATGAGAGGAAGCTAGCTGCAAATGTAAAAAGAGATTCCAAAAGTTTCTATAAATACTTAAGAAGGAAAAATATAAGCAAAGTGAGTGTTGATCTGCCACAGAGTGAGAATAGGAAGTTAATAGTGGATAATAAGAAATTGTAGATTCAATGAACAAATATTTTGATTCTAACTTCACTATAAAACATTACAGCTATAGTTGTAGATCAGAAGGTGGATGAAAGAGAGGAACTTGGTGAAATTACAATCATAATGGAAGAAGTACTGAGCAAGCTGATGGAATTGCAGGCTCACAAGTCTCTGGATCTACATGGACTTTACTTGAGGCTTTTAAATGAGTTAACTAATGAGGTAGTGGTGTTAATGTTCCCAAATTTCCTAAATTCTGGAAAGTTTCCATCTGACTGCAAAGTAGCAAATATAACTCCTTTATTCAAAAAGAAAGGGAGGCAGAAAACAGGAACCAGCTATCCAGTTAGCTGGGAGGTGTTAGAATTGATCATTAAAGAGTTTATGGCTGGGCACTTAGAAACATTCACGGTGATCAGGAAGAGTAGCATGACTTTGTGAAAGGAAGTTCATGCTTAAAGAATTTATTGGAGTTTTTTGAAGGAGTAACATATGCTGTGGACAAAGAGGACACTATTGATGTACTGTACCTGGATTTTCAGAAGGAATTTGATAAGATACCACATGAAAGGTATACAGAACCAGTGTGATATTTCTCCGAAAAGTTAAATCAATACCAAAGAGAACCCTCCTTGTGGAGAAGGAAATGCTGGGATTATTACTGGCTGTTAAGTACACGTTGAAGCACATGTCCACCATTGATACAAGAAGACAGTGAGTTATGCTGTTCATGACCTCATGTGTGTGCAGAATAACTTTGAGATCATCATTTATGACAACTCATGATTTATCCTTGCGCGCACACGTGCTTGTGTGAGAGAGAGTTAGGTTTTATTTTATTCTTTGTCAATAATCTTTGCACTACAGATTTGTTTGAATACATTTGTTTTGGCAATAAATTATGTATCATTAAATAAAGACACCTGATTGCCTTGTTCAAAATGCTGAACCTGATATGGCCTAATATTGATATATTTGGCCATTTCACTGACCTGGTTAAATTTAAAATTTGTTGTAACCAGTGGAAGAATTTATAGAGGAAAAATGAGGTCAATCATACCATTCTCGTGAATTATTAGCTAATGTCCAAAGTGAACACTATAATTTAAAAGAAATTAAGGAAGGATTTGCTTGATATCTAGGGAAAATTCATTATCCAGCTGGAAAGTCTAATACAGATTCACCTGGATAGTCAAACCGTAACAGTCTATGAAAGATCATACTAAGAGATAGGCTTCTGGGAATAACTCCATTTAATTTAGGAATCTGGTTACTAGATCAGGTTTATCAAATCCTTAATTCATTGTATACGCTGGTAAGTTTATGAACATGAGTGTCACTTCCAGAAATGTTAGACACTCCTACTATTTACGGGAGTTATTAACTCCATTATTCCTTACAGGATATCTATAGCAAGACTGGAATTTATAATACCCACTTCTGTTTCCCTGGTTTCCTTATCTCTCAATTTCTGACTATTCAATCATTTCTCCTACATTGCCAGCTGTCTAAAGTTGATTGCTTCCTCAAAAACTGGACATCTTCCTTGCAAATTCTCTATCACCTTCCTTCTCAAAACATGGTCTTTAACCTATCTTTTTCTCCAACCTATGTTCCAACCTTAATATCCTTCTTCACCTTTAAAACTTTCACATTGTTGTGTTGTCCTGTGTCCATCTGTCACAAAATACAGTCGTTCACATTCTATTAAGCAAAAGAAAGGTTCCACTTTTTTTTTAGTTCTCAGTTGCTTATATTAGCTCTTAATTATTGTTTGAAATATCACTATTGTTTCAAAATACCATTATCCCTTTCCACTTTTAATCATAAAACTTTATTTTAATATGCAATGTCAAATTATTATGAAAGAAACTGATAAAATGCTGCACCTAACTTATAATGTTACTCATTTTTATAATTGCGTTTTATTATTGACAAAACATTAAACTTAAATCACACCTTTGCAACTTATGTAGTACACTGGAGAACTACCAATGTGTGATTCAGCAGCCATTTGCCATTAGGAAAAAAAGTCTTAGACAGCCTATTATGGAAAAAGTGCATGGCAAATTCTTTAAAGTTGTCACCTTCATTTGATCTACTACCGTACTATAACTATTAGAAAATCTTAAAATATTCATAGCTACAAAAAAGTGGCCTAGAAAGAGATTACAAAGTCCAACACTTGAAATTAGTAGATATTGTGAAACAATGCTATATTATGTCACGTCAAAGCATTATCTTGTTTTTAAAATCTGATGAAGTACATGGATTTACAAATTTTAGATGAATAATGTATTTATTTTTTATTTTGTATGCAAATATTTATCTGACATGACTCTTAAATTTCTCAGCAGCAAATATGTTTGTCAATCGACTGAGACGAAGAACTTGTATTTGCAACCTAGCAAAGGTAAGCTTGACATAATCCAGGGAATAGTTTGTCAGTATAGATGCATTAAATATAAAATTCCTGTAATTTAAGACTAGATATAAAATCAGTTTCATGTCATGGTAATCATTTAATATTATTTAATCTCTTGCTTTTTTGTCACATTTTCTTCTTCCTTTTCATTTACATATTGTATTGCTAACTCCTAGCAAATAGATAAATAACCATCCAATTTCTAACAGTGGTAGCCTTATTAAAGCATCCCAACAAAATGCACGATAGATTTTTACTGCTTGTTAGTGAGTAGGGAATTGGGTTGTGTTTCCTAGTATTGCATTGAGAAGGGTTTTTCATGTACAGCCCAAACAAGAGAGGCCTGTCTAGGTTGAAATAAGCTGACAAGGACTCCTGGGATGTATTTAACAGGTTGTTGGAATTTGGCAACATTTCTTAACTATATACAAGTAAATACTAAGTAAATACAAGTGAACTAAGGAATAGCTTACACAAAGAACCATCTAGAATCTTCTTCTAAGCTTCTAGTGGTGCATGATCTGACATCACTGAAGATGTTGTTTCCATCTTTACTGTTAATGCTTTACATTCCATCTTTTGTAAGACACATTATCAAAAGTCTTCTGGAAGTTTAGACATCCTGTATCGACAGGATCCCCATTATCCATATTGTTCGTTACATCTTTGAAGAACTTTGGAAATTAGTGAAACATGATTTACTCTCCATAAAATCATGATTCTGATGGATTGTGTTTTGACTTTACAAATACCCTGTTATGACTTCCTTATGAATGGATTCCAACAATTTCCCAATGACACTTTTTAAACTCATTGTTTTGTAGTTTCCTACCTTTTACATCCCCCCTTTTTAAATAAAGGCACTATATTAGCATCTTTCCAATTCACTGGAACCTTTCCCACATCCGAGGCATTTTAGAATATTATAACCAATGGATCCATTATCTCTGCTGGCACTTCCTTTCCAATCATAGAATGTAGACCATCAAGCCCAGAGGTCTTGTCTGCCTTCAATCTCAATAGTTTGCTCAATACTTTTTCTCCAGTGATCATAGTTGTTCTGAGTTCCTCCCTTTCTTTAACATACTCTGCGTACCTGTTACTCCTCGGGATGGTACAAGTGTCCTCCAGAGCAAAATATTAATTTTGTGAATCTATTCCTAATTGTGAAAGGCTCAAGAACAAGAACGACATGAATTTAAGGTGGTTGGCAAAAGATTCAATGGCAACATGAAAGAAATCTCTTTTTGCACACAGACAGTGATTAGGATCTAGATGCACTGCTTACAGAATGATTGTAGAGTACTTAGTCTGGACAGGCATAGAGTGCAGCATCCTGCACCCAGGCTGAACTGAAGCAGTTCATCGACTTTGCCCACAATTTCCACCCTACCCTCAAATTCACTTGGTCCATCTCAGACACCTCCTTCTTCTTTCTTGACTTCACCATTTCCATCTTCAGCGACAGTCTCCAGACGGACATCTACTACAAACATACAGACTCCCATTACTACCTGGACTACACCTACTCCCACCCACTATCTAGCAAGAACTCCATCCCATTCTCCCAATTCCTCCACCTCCATCGCATCTGGTCCGACAAGGAGACATTCTACTCCCAAGCATCCCAGATGTCCATCTATTTTGAACAACATGCTTTTCTTCCCTCCGTCATCCAGACAGCCCTCCACCGCACCATCTCCATTCCCTGTTCCACCGCTCTAAAACCCCTCCTGCCAATTCAATAAAAACAGAGACCCCCCTTGTCATCACCTACCACCCCACCAGTCTCCACACCTAACAAATCATCCTCACAACACATCTGCCAACTCCAAATAGATCCCACCACCAAGACCATCTTCCCCTCCCCACCCTTATCTGCTTTCTGCAAGGACCGTTTCCTCTGACAGTCCTTGATTCATGCCAGCCCGCCACCGAACCCCTAGGTACCTTCCCCTGCAACTAGAAAAGATGCAAAAACAGAGATGCAAAACTCACCTCCATCCAGGCCCCACACGGTCCTTCCAGGTGAGACAGAGGTCATCTGCCTCTTTTCCAACTTAGTTTACTGTATCAGGTGCTCCCGATATGGTCTTCTCTACATCGGGGAGACCAAACAAAAACTTCGGGAACGGTTCACTGCCCATTTCAATTCCCCAACCACTCCCTTTCTGACATGACCATCCTTGGCCTCCTCCATTGCCAAATCAAACCACAGTGCCTATTGGACGAACAACACTTTACCTTCCGCCTAGACAGCCTACAGCCCGGAGGGGTCAATATTGAGTTCTCCAATTTCAAATAATCTCTCTCCCCAACCCCGACTCCCTTCCCAGGCCCTCACCCTCCCTGCCACTGCTCTCTGCCATCAACTGGATTTATTCCTCCCATTGACCAACCAGATTGTACCCTCTATCTGCCTTAATTTATCCCTTCTTCACCACCCTGGCCCCACCTCCCCTTTTATCTGCAGCTCCCCCCATACCCCACACCCAGTCCTAGAGAAGTCGAAATGTTGACTTCTGCACATCCTGATGCTGCCTGACTTGCTGTGTTCTTCCAGCCTCCTGCCTGTCTACTGACAAAATGATTGTGGTAGGTTTGATCAAGGCTTTCAAGAGGGAATTAGTTTGTATTCATGGCTATGGGGAGAAGGTGAAGTTGCACAGGTAAGTTGTTGCCAATGGAAAACCAACACAGAAGTGTCAGGACAAATGTTTTGAGCAACTATTTTGAAGGAAATGGCATTGAAGGGCATGGATAAGTTAAATAGGCAAGGTCTTTTCCCCAGGTGGGGGAGTCCAGAACTAGAGGACATAGGTTTAGAGTGAGAATGGAAAGATTTAAAAGGGACCTAAGGGGCAACCTTTTCGTGCAAAGTGTAGTGTGTGTCGGGAATGAACTGCCATAGGAATTGGTGGAGGCTGGTACAATTACAACATTTAAAAGGCATCTGGATTGGTATATGAATAGCAAAGGTTTTAGACGGATATGGGCCAAGTGCTGGCAAAGGGGACTAGACTAATTTAGGATATCTGATTGGCATGGACGAGTTGGAATGAAGGATCTGTATCCGTGCCACACATCTCAATGATTCTACGACTCAACGTGACGACCATCAGAAGTTTTAAAACTCCTGCAGTGCTATCTCAATGTTTTCACAGCTTGATTCCTGACATTGACTCCATGGTTAAGTGCACCAACTGCCTTTGGACTGTGTGCGTGGAGGGTTACTTCCTTTCCATATAGGAGCCATCTTGAGTCTTCTTCACTTCAGTGTAAGTTTCTTAAACACTGAAGCCCACTATACCTGTTTTGCTAGTCCTTACTCATTCTCAGACTAGATTCTTGTTGCCTACAAGTGCCAGTATCTGTTCTGTTCCAGCCACAATACAACTCCTCTTTAAGCAATGCAGGTTAATCTGAAGTGGTGGTTGTCACACACTTTACACTTCCAGCCAACCAACAGCATTGTTAGACCATTGTCTGGACAGAGAAGTCATTCAGAATTGACATATTGCCTGCATTACAATCAACCATGCATCATGATTCCTGTGCCTATTGTCAGAAAATATCAACTAAGCTCCATTATGTTTAATTTGAATGTATTTATCAATAGAGTCATAGAGCCCTACAGCACAGAGCAGCCCCTTTGGCCCAAACTGGTCCAAACTGACCAAAATGTCCATCAATGCTAAACCCATTTCCCTGCACTTGGCCCATATCCTTCTAAATCTTTCCTATCTATGTATTTGTCCAAATGCCTTTTAAATGTTGTTATTGTACCCAACTCAACCAGTTCCACCGGCAACTCATTCCACATGCATACCACCCTCTGTATAAAAAAAAGTTGCCCCTCAGGTTCCTTTTTATTCTTTGCCCTCTAACCTTAAACTGGTGCCCTCTAGTCATTGATTGTCCAATCCTTGGAAAAAGACTGATTTTCATTCACGCTATCCATGCCTCTCATGATCTTATACACTTCTATAAGATCTCCCCTCAGTCTCCTATGCTCTAAAGAAAAAAGTCCTAGTTTGTCCAACCTCTCTCAATAACTCAGACCCTTGAGTCCTGGCAATATCCTTGTAATATTCTTTCTGCACTCTTTCCAGTTTAATAACATCCTTCCTATAGCAAGGTGACTAAAACTGAACACAATACTCCAAGTGCAGCCTCACCAACATTTGGTATAACTGCAGCACAACTTCCCAATTTCTATACTCATGCCCTGAATGATGAAGGCCAGTGTGCCAAAAGCCTTCTTCACTGCCCTGTCTAACTGTGATTCCATTTTCAGAGAACCATGCACCTGAACTCCCAGATCCCTCTGTTCGACTATACTACTTAAGGCCCTACTTTCACCATGAAACTCCTGCCTTGATTTGACTTTCCAAAATGCAAGACCTCACACTTATCTATGTTAAATTCCATTTGCCATTTCTCGACCCAATTCCCCAGCTGATCAAGTTGCTGCTGCAATTTCTGGTCACCTTCCTCATTGTCCACAATATCTCCTATTTTAGTGTCAGCTGCAAACTTACTAATCATGCCTTGTATATTCACATACAAATCATTGATAATAGATTAAAAAAAACAGTAATGGGCCCAGCGCCAACCCCTAACACAGGAGAAATTTTCATTGAGGACCTCACCCATCTCCTGCAGTTCTATACATACATGTCCACTTTAGTCCTGAGGGGTCCTATTCTCTCTACAGTTATTCTATTTTCCTTTAATATATTTAAAGAATCTCTTTGAATTCACCCTAATCGCCTCAGCCAAGGATATCTTGTCCCCCCTTTTCACCCTCCTGATCTCCTTCTTCAGTAAAGTCCTGTATACCCTATGTACCTTCAGAAATTCCCTTGATCCCAGCTGCCTGTGCCTATACCATGCCTCCTTTTTTCTAGTCACAGCCTCAATATCTCTTGTCATCCAGCGCTCCCTATTCCTGTCAACCTTGCCTTTCACCCTCACAGGAACATATGGGCCTTGAATTCTAGTTATCTCACTTTTAAAGGCCTCCCACTTGCCGGAGGTCCCTTTGCCATCAAACTCGTCCAATCAACCCCTGCACACACCTGTCTAATTCCGTCAAAATTAACCTTCACCCAATTTAGACCTTGAACCTGTGGACCAGTTTTGTCCCTTTCCATAACTATGTCAAAATTAATAGATCTGTGGTCACCGGTCCCAAAGTACTCCCTCCACTGTCACCTACGTCACCCGTCCTGTCCTATTTCCCAAGAGTAGGTCGAGTTTTGCCCCTTCCCGAGTAGCACCCTCTATACACTGCTTGAGAAACTTTTCTGAACGCATTTAACAAATTCCACCCCATCTAAGCCCTTTGGGCGGCACGTTGGCTCAGTGATTAGCACTGCTGCCTCACAGCACCAGGGACCCAGGTTTGATTCCAGCCTCGGGTGAATGTCTGTGTGGAGTTTGCACATTCTCCATGTATCTGCGTGGGTTTCCTCTCATTCTCCATACATGTATAGGTTAGATGAATTGCCCATGGTGTTCATGTTTGTGTAGGTTAGGTGCATTAGTCAGGGGTAAATGTAGGGGAATAGGTCTGGGTGGGTGATTCTTCAGAGGGTCGATGTAAACTTGTTGGGCCAAAGAGCCTGTTTCCACATTGTAGGGATTCTATCTGAATGTCCGGCGGTGCCAGTCTATGTGAGGAAAGTTAAAATCCCCTTCAATGGCAACCCTATTGCTCCTGCAAGTCTCCCCAGTCTCCCAGTATGGAATATCTACTTTTACTTTCTACCAGTATTTGTCTCCAGAAGTTACTGGTGGTTGAATATATGACAATTGTAAAGCTCCAGATTTGAAGAACACAAACTATGATATATCTTACTTTGCTGTAAGTTTAGTCTAAATTCTTACTGAAGTTTAAGTTCACAACTAATCAAAATCCTCTGTGATTAATTTTATGTGAAATCATGATGACACTGAGGCATGGATTTTTCTGTTTTGGGAGCTATTTTGGCAGTACTATCCATACAAACAAACAAAATAGGAACAGGAGTAAGCTATTTGGTCCCTCAAGCTGCTCCACTATTCAATAAAGTCATGGTGATCTGATTGTGGCCTCGACTCCACTTTCCTAACTACTCCCTATATCCTTTGGCTCCCTTGTCAATCAGCAATTTATCTACCTCAGCCTTTAAAGCTTTCAATGGTCTTGGTTCACTGCTCTCTATGAGTAAGATAATTCCTCAGATCAAGACAGAAAATAAATTTTCGCATCTTCATTGTAAATAGGAGACCTCTTACTTTTAAACCCTAATTCTAGTCTTTCCCAGAAGGGAACATTCATTCAATATCCACTCTGTCAATTCCCCTGAGGATCTCACATTTTTAATAAGAT
This sequence comes from Hemiscyllium ocellatum, assembly GCF_020745735.1. Lineage (NCBI taxonomy): Eukaryota > Metazoa > Chordata > Chondrichthyes > Orectolobiformes > Hemiscylliidae > Hemiscyllium > Hemiscyllium ocellatum. Next base: position 68,620,266 of record NC_083406.1, on the reverse strand, counting down.
CACCACTCAATTTACTTAAAACCAAGGTGTGCAGGCCCAACTTGTCCATTATTTCCTCATGAGATAACTCCTCCATCTCAGGACCCAACTGAGACAATCTTTTCTGAACTGCTTGTTATGTTATTATATCTTTCCTCATGTGAGGAAGCCATATCTGTAATTGGTATTGCAGATGTGGTCTCACCAATACCATATACAATTGTAGAAAATTTCCTTACTTTTATAATCCACTCCTTTTGCAACAAATGAAAATATTTGTTTGACTTCCTAATTACTTGCTATACCTACTTATTACATTTTTTGTGATTCATGTAGCAGGATACTCATATTTCCTATACCACAGAATTATGCAATATGTTTTCACTTGAATAATTTACTGCTTTCTATTCTTCCTGCCCAAAATAGACCAGTTCATATTTTCCCACATTATACATCATGTACGAATTTATTGCCCACTTACTTAACCTAAGACCCTTTGTAAACACATATGCCATCCTCACAATTTACTTTCCTACCTATTATTGATATATTAAAAAAATTAGCAACCATATATTCATCTTCGTTCATAGATGACTTTCATCCAAGTCAATTAGAGAGATGATATTTGGTACCACCACCTGCAAGTTCTCCTTCAAGCTATTCACCATCCAGACTTGGAAATATAGCACTGCTCCTTCATTGTTATCAGGTTAAAATTCTGGAATTTCCTCCCTAATGGAATTGTGCGTCATCCTATAGCACGTAGATTGCAACTGTTCAAAAAGGCAGCTCACCACCACTTTCTCACGCGCAGATAGGATGGGCAATAAATGCTGGCCAGGCAAAGATGGCCACATCCCACAAATGAATAAAAAAATTATGTTGTACAGATTAAAAATAGGACTGAAGCCCCGGCATTGTTGCTTGTGGCAGTTCACTGGCTACAGCTTGCCAACCCAAAATGATCAACTCATCCAAATTCACTGTTTCCTTGGAGCTAGCCATTCCTTGATCAATGCCAATGTATTACAACATACACCAATGAGAGACTCAAAAGAGAAGAAATACCTTAGAAGTCGAAACAAGACCTGTCACCAAGGCCTTATCAAATAAGTCTGAACCATCAGGGAGATTACTACAACACATGAAGAGCTTATGCTCAAAACGTCGACTCTCCTGCTCCTCGGATGCTGCCTGACTGGCTATGCTTTTCCAGCACCACACATTTTGGCTAGATTACTACAACAATCTTCTGCTCAGAGTATTCCCTGCTGCTTTGTAGGATCTACTACCACCTGCACTGTGATTTTGGGAAGTGGGAGTATGTAAATCTACCAAAAATTATAGACAATGAGCAGGTCACGTGTTGGAACAGTAGACAGAATGTGAACTGGCAATCCTAACAGGGAGAGTGAAATTTCAGTCAGCCAGTGAACATTTCAGTCAGCCAGCCTTAATGTTTACCTTTCAAGACATTCTCTATTTCCATCCCACCCAATTTTGGACAAGATCTTCAAGAAGACTTCCTCCCAAATGCCAAGCTGGCTGATTATGCATACCTTGTTGACTTAATCTTCACCTAAAACTTTGAAGAAAGCAATATTATTGATCAAAATTACAACAGCAAATGAAATTACACACATCATTTGAAACATATTCATGTTTTGTTTTCTATTTTAGAGCATGCACATAGTTTTGAATAATCATAGAATGGTCAGCACCTTAAGAACTGACCTCCGTTCTATTATTAGTCAGGGGCTGTTGAATATCCCCAGTAAATCCACAAAATCATTCAAGTGTTCACTGCAAGAAATAGGCTGCAGTTTTGAATGGAAATGTAAGTACTTACATTGTTTTTGCTTGACTCCTCAAAGAGGTTTCAATATATAATTTATATAAATTTGCTTATAATAGAAAGGCAGTTATAAAATGTACAAGTGAAATTTCACACAGATCATAGTAGTTACATACGTAAGATCATTATTGTGAATATAAATGACTGTATGATAATAAATTATATAAATAGAGAAGAATTAAGTCTATGTTGATGATTTTTAAGAAAATAAATAGAATTGATGAATTCCATCTTTATTTTAAAATTAATAAGTTAAAATTCCCCCTGGTGTTATTTTAAATGGGCTTGCATCCAATAAATTGGCTTGCATCAAATTTTGTAACACATTTATCACATTTCACTGTTTTATTGGCTTTTCAGGGAAAATAAAAGTATATATTTAGTTGACATGTTCTAAAATGCACAGTGAATTTGCACAAGTTTAATAAAGAAGGTCATAAATTGCAGGCAATTGCAAAAAGGTGTTAGAACCAGACATGGATAATATTACCCAGATTGACCAGAAATAATAAGGGAGGCATTAGCTCATCTCAAACTTCTCAAACAAACCTTTCTTACCATAGATGGAATCCTGTTGAACTATATAAAGCTAATATAAAGTACAAGGTAGGTGTTTGGTTAACAGTTGGTCTGGTCAACACCCACGTGCATAGTTAGCTTTTGTTAAAGGTTGAGAGTGCTTTTGCTGAGGCAGGTTCAAAATTACTGAGCTTGGGGGGAGATAAAAACACTGGGTTGAGAGGTTTATTATAAAATTACTAGGGATTTATATAAACATGGCATGGGATGGTGTTATAAAATTATTGGGAGTTATAAAAACACTGAGCTGAGGTGTTTGTTATAAAATAACTGGAAGATTCCATAATCACTGTACTGGAGGGGTTGTTGTAAAATTACTGTGGGTATATAAACACTGGTCTGGAGTTGTTGTTATAAGATTACTGGAGATTATACAATCACTGGACTGGAGAGGTTGTTATAAAATTAGCCCGTGTATTTAAACACTGGGCTGGAGTTGTTATAAAATTACTGGTATTATATAAACATGAGGCTGGAGGGGTTGTTATAAAATTACAGGGAATTATATAATCACTAGTTTTAAGGGGTTATTATAAAATTACTGGGGATTATATGAACACTGGGCTGGAGGGGCTGTTATAAAATTACTGGGGATTATATAAACACGAGGCTGGAGGGATTGTTATAAAATTACTGGGGATTATATAAACACAAGGCTGGAAGGGTGGTTATAAAATTACTAGGGGTGATATAAACACTGGACTGGGATAGGGAAGTGTCCATGCAGCCGCAAAAGCAATAGGAGCTTCGATGGCCGATCTGTGCAGCCAATACTAGGGCCCCTTCTGAGTGCCCAAAGACCCTGTTCGGCAGCAGCCAGCAGATGGGAGGAGCAATACTCAGACCTTGGTCCTGGGAACTGTGTGTTGGAGAGGCCAAGCAGAATATGAGCAAAGGTCAGTTAAGAGGGTGCAGGCAAGGGAGGGAGGTCGGCAGGCATTTATGTGCTCAGATGGTTATAGGCCAGGTTTTCACTACCATCTTGAAAGTGTGCTAGTACAGTCTTTGGCCACAACATCAGACCTGACACCAAACTCATGATCTACGGAGTTGTAGTGATTCCCGCCCTCCAGTATGGCTCTGAGGCATGGACAGTCGACAGCAGACACTTCAAGGCACTCAAGCAATTTCAACAACAGTGCCTGTGCAAGATCCTGTGAAACTGTTGGGAAGAAAGATCTACCAACATCTGTGTCCTTTATCAGGCCAACATCCTCAGGATCGAACACTGGCCACCCTAGATCGGCTGCGATGGGCTGGGTATGTCATCGACATGACCAACATAAGACTCCCCAAGCAGGTGCTCTACTCCCAGTTTTGAAACAACAGGTGAGCCCCAGGTTTCAGTGATACCCTCAAAGCCTCACTGGCGGAGTGTGGCATTCTCACAGATACCTGGGAATCACTCGCCCAAGACTGGCCAAAGTGGAGGAGGAGCATCCAGGAAGACATCTAGTAATTCAAGAGTTGCCATTGGGAAAAAGCAGAAGCCAGGGGAAAACAGCGTAAGGAGCCTGCTGCCACACCAATGTCCCACCCACGTTTTCCCACAACCACCTTCTGCCTCAAGTGTACTGGAGCCTGTGGAAGCTGCATCAGTCTGTACAGATACCTATGGACTCACCCTGAGAGTTGGAGTTATCCTGTCTGCGAGGGACCACCAATGGTGATGATGATGAGGCAGGTTCAGAAGTCAGAAATCCAGCTGGAACAATTTGAATACCTCTTACAAAATCATTAGCGCATCGTATTGTGTCATGCTCTGTATTTGATCTGTTCCATTAAATACATTTTGCCAAATGAAATAAGTGAATTTGATCAGAGAAACAGAAAATAGGAGCTGGAATTAGGCCATTTAGCCTTTCAAGCCTATTCCACCATCAATATGATCATGGTTGGTCTTCCAAATCAATACCCTGTTTCTGTATTCCCCTCATACCCTTTGATCCCTTTAGTCCAATACCTAACTAATTTGTGAAAACACTCAATGTTTGGGTTTCAACTGCTTTTCGTGATAGAAAACCACAAGCTCACTACTCTGTGGGTGAACAAATTTAACAATATAAAAACTGAGAACAAGAGCTTATTTAAATATGTAAAAAGGATGAGGGGTCAAAATAAACATAGGCCCCTTAGAAAATTAGCCTGGGGAAATAGTTATCACGAACAAAGAAATAGCAGAGAAACTAAACAGATACTTTCCACTAATACCAAAGATTGAACCTGCCTCATCTCAATCATCACCATCATTAGAGAAGTAGTATTAAATAAACTAATGGGGCTACAGGCAGATAGGACCCCTGACCCTGGTGGCTTACATCCAAGGAGTAGGATATTCCAAAAAGAGAAGCTACAGAGATAGGGCATGCATAGGTTGTAATTTTCCAAAAGTCCATGGATTCTGGAAAAGTACTGGAGGATTGGAAAACTGTCAATGTGACACTTTATTCAAAAAGAGAGGCAAAAGTAGTAGGCTAATTAGTTTAATGTCTATTGTTGGAAAAATGTTGGAATCAATTATTGAGGAACTATTAACAGAACATTTTAAAACATTATAATCTAATCCACCAGAATCAATATGGTTCCATGAAAGGCAAATCATGTCCACAAATTTACTAGACTTTTTAGAGGAAGTCTCAACCACAGCAGAACCAGTCAATGTGTTTATTTAGACTTCTAGAAGGTGTTCAACAAGGTATCTCATAAAAGGTTAAGTCATAAGATAAGACCCGAAGATGTTGGAGGTAGAATATTGGTGTGGATATAAAACTGGGTACTGAGCCGGAAACAGCAAGTGGGGACAAAAGGGATTTTTTTCAGATTGGCAATCTGCCACCAGGGGAGTTCCACAGGGATCGGTGTTGGGGATGTAATTGTTTACAATACATATTAATGATTTGGAGGAAGAAAGCTAATGTACTGTAGCCACATATGCAGAGGATACAAAAATAGGTGGAAGGGCAAGTTGCAAAGAGGATACAAATAATTTATGGAGAGATATTGATAGGTTAATTAAATGGGCAACAAGTTGGCAAGTGGACTATAATGTGGGAAAATGTAAAGTTGTTGATTTTGCAAGGGGGAGAATAAGAACAGAGTAGTTTTTAAATGGAGAAAAACTGCAGAAAGCTGTAACACAAAGGCACTTAGCGGTACTTGTATATGAAACACAAAGTTAGCACACAGGTGCAGTCTAACTAACTGTACAAAATCCTGGTGAGATCATATCTGGGGTACTGTAACAATTTTGGTCCCCTTATTTAAGGAAAGATATCATTTCATTGTAGGCAGATCAGGGATTATTCACTGGGATGATCCCTGGTTGCAAGGATTGTCTTATGAACAAAGGTTTAACAGATTGGGATTCGACTCACTGGAGTTTAGGTGATTTCAATGAAATTTATAGGATTCTGAAGGGTCTTGACAGGGTAAATCCTGAGAGGATGTTCCTTCTCATGGGAGTCTTAAAGCAGAAGACATAGTCTCAAAATAAAGGAGAAGCAATTTAAGATTGAGATAAATTGGAATTTCTTCTGTCAGAGGATTGTGACTCCTTGTCACAGAGAGCTGTGGGCTCAGAGTCCTTGTGTATACTTAAGACTGAGGTAGATTATTGATCATTAGGGGAATGAACAGTAATGGGGAAAAGGCAGGAAAATGGACCTGAGGAATGCCAGATCAGCCAATATTGAATGGTGGAACAGGCTTGAGGGGTCGAACATCCTACTCCTGCTCCTATTCTGTATTACGTTATGGACTTATGGTCTTATCTAAATGGCCTACCCTGTATCCTTAGGCGAATGTGAGGATGGAAGATGCTGGAGATTCGGGTTGAGAGCGTGGTGCTGGAAAAGCACAGCAGGTCAGGCAGCATCCGAGGAGCAAGAGAGTTTACCTCTTGAGGAAAGGCTCTTCATCAGGATTGATGCTGTGAGCTGAGGGGGTGGTGAGATAAATGAGAGGGGGATGGGGCTGTGGGCAAGGTACCTGAGAGTGTGATATGTAGATGGAGGTGGGGGTAATGGTGATAGGTCAGAGGGGAGGGTGGAGTGGATAGGTGGGAAGGAAGATGGACAGATAGGACAGGTCATGAGGGTGATGCAGTGTTGGAAGGTTAGATCTGGGATAAGATGGGGGGAGGGGAATTGAGGAAACTGGTGAAATCCACGTTGATGCCATGGGGTTGGAGGGTCCTGAGGCAGAAGATGAGGCATTCTTCCTCCAGGCATCAGGTGATTAGGGAGTGGCGATGGAGGAGGCCAAGGACCTGCGTGATCTTAGGGAGTGGGAGGGGGAGTTGAAGTGATTGGCCTTGGGTGGGGTTGTCTCTCTCTATGCTCATTCTGCCATCTCATAATCAATCTGGTATACCTTCCACACACTACCTCCATAGCCAGAACTTCCTTCCTCAGATAAGGAGACCAAAACTGCACACAATACTCCAGCTGTACTCTCACTAAGGTCCTGCACAATTGTAGTAAGACCTTCCTGCTCCTGTACCTGAATCCTCTCCCCATTTGCCTTCTTCACTACCTGCTGCACCTGAATGCTTACTTTCAGCGACTGGTATTCAAGGACACTAACGTCTCGTTGCATCTTCCCTTTCCCAACCTATCACAATTCAGAAGCATGACTCTGAATGCCCAACTTGATATGTAATAAAGCAGCTCAGCAATTCGAAACCTCCCCATTCCTAGAGAATTTTGTCAACTGCAGGAGAGCCTGAAAAAGTGGAAAGGCTTACACTTATAAAGTAGTTGTCTTAACACCGGACATCTCAAATTGCTTTCTAGCCAATTAAACACTTCTGAAGTGCAGCTGCAGTTGTAATGCAGTAAGCGTAGTCAACTTACAATCTGCAAACTTGCAAACAGCAATTGATAATGACAACATAATCAGTTTATGTGATGTTAATTGAGGGATATGTATTGACCAGGAAATTAGGGATAACTCCCCTGATCTTTTTATAAATAATGCCATGAAGTCTTGTATGTCTGCCAGATCAGGTAGATCCCACTCTCTTCTCATCTCTGACAATGCTAAAGTATACAGGGTCAAGGCAGGATCACTTAATTTAGATATTTTCAATTGGCATCAATTCAGTTAGGGTCGTATCTTAGAGTTTGAGAAATAAAAGCAATGCTGCCAAGTTGCTCAGGAGCTGAAATGGTATTAAATTACTCAGCCAGCTTTATTGCTGCAAATCAGCCTGGTATTTTTCAAAGGTATTCATATCAGAATCCGCGCTTGGTTACGCAGGTGGGCCCCTATTGTACAACATCAGTATGAACCTAGTGTCCAAGTTACTGAGTGGAAGTCACAAACGTTAGCCCAGTGTACTTGTCATATCAAATGTCATGTGTGTGGCTGTCAATTTTAATCTGCCCCAGGCTCTGGATGAAAGACTTGTTGCTTCTTCTCTAGAAGGAAACCTTACTATTCTGGGCCTTGCTTTATATTGCTCCTGTCAATTCTCTTCCACTAATTTTAATTCCCAATGCCATGAGGCCTGAGACCCTAAGTACTTCTAAACCCATGCACTTTATGCATTTACAAGGTATTCCTTAATATTCTTGAAGCATTCAGCACTGGAGAGAATGTAGGGGAAAAAAACTATAAGGATGGTTCTGGAGACGGTAAACTTGAATTACAAGGGTAGATTGATGAAGCTAGGACTATTCTCCTTAGCACACTACCCCTTGGTACAGACCCAAACACTACAAGGCTAATTGTATTTTATACATTCCCAGGCTCCAATTTGTGGCAGAGAGATGTTTTTTGTTGGGGTGTGAGAGTTTTTTTGTTTACATCATGGATGGTTCCATCTGTCACAAGGTCTTTGGTGGACTTTAGTCTGCAGTGGGCCAGGAACAACCCACTGTTTGCATTTGGCTAGTGAGAGGATGGGAGAGAGGGCCACCTCTACCCTCTCTATAGCATAGCTGTCCTACCAGCCCCTGCACTTCAGTCTGGGCTGGCAGTTGTTGCAACAGTGACTAGCAATAAGTTTTACTGATGCTATTTTGGAAACAATTATTCAATGCAACCAGATGAACCAGGGGTATAATGGGAATTGCCATTCCTGATAAGGGTGAATGTCATCTGCATTGTAGCAATGCTACAGAACATGAGTATTCAGAGTCCTGGGTGCAAAATGATGAGGGGTAGAGAGTAGATGATAAAGGAACAGAAAATAGGAGCAGGAATAGGCCATTCAGTCCTTTGAAATTATTCTGCCATTCAATATGATCACGGGATATCATCTAACTCTGAATCCTGTTCTCATTTTCTCCCCCTACCCTTTTATCCCTTCAGTCATAAGGCATTATCTCTAATTAATAAGGACAAACTGTTCTTGGAGGGCTCTGATTTAAAGTGATTAGTGAAAGAACCAAAGGTGACATGAGCCAGTTTAAACAAAATGAGCAGAAAGGTTTCTATATGTCTACAAACCATCTTTCTTATTTAGCTGTAACTAAGAATATCATCATCTCCATTAATGTGACCTTTAAGTTTTTTACATTTGTCACATTACAGTTCAAAGCACTTCTTTATTTTTGCTTTTTTTAACATTTTTAAAATTCTGATATAAAACTAGTATTTTTTATCCGTTGTTGCATTTGTTAACTCAGTACCAAATGAGAACTGAAACTAGAATCTTTCTGATCAGAATCATTTAGCATTGTACAGGATGTGCAACTACCTACCAGGGCAGCTGTATCAAATTTTATGGATGGAAGGATGTAATATTACTTTATAAATATTGGTTATGTGCATTATATTTTCACCAAACGATTTAAATGACTCATAAAAGTTATTTTTAGATTTTGGAGTTTCTTGTAAGTTCTCAAACATCATTCATAAACTAACTCCGACATTCCTTCAGCTACAATGTAGATCTCGTTAATTATAGTCGGCATAAAATTGATTAGGAGAGTTCTTGTTACACAGTGGTAATGTCTCTCCAAGCCAAAAGGCCTGGATTCAAGTCCTGCCTGCTCCAAAGACATGATTAGAAAATACCTAAAATTGATTGGGTAAACATTACATGAGCTGAAAATGTGTTGCTGGAAAAGCACAGCAGGTCAGGCAGCATCCAAGGAACAGGAGAATCGACATTTCGGGCAAAAGCCCTTCTTCAGGAAGACTAATGCCCGAAACATCGATTCTCCTGTTCCTTGGATGCTGCCTGATCTGCTGCGCTTTTCCAGCAACACGTTTTCAGCTCTGATCTCCAGCATTTGCAGTCCTCACTTTCTCCTTAAACATTAAATGAGGTTAGTTCAATGGAATTAATACTTTTATGAGTGTAACTAAGAATATTAGAGAGATTTGTGATCAGATGGGCAAGAGGGCAGAGGAGTCACAGATGAAGTGTTATTTAGGTAAATGTGAAGTGCTGCATTTTAGAAAGACAAATCAGGGCAGGACTAAGACACTTAATGGTAAGGTCCTGGGGAGTGTTGCTGAACAAAAAGACCTTAGAGTGCAGGTTCATAGTTCCTTGAAAGTGGAGTTGCAGATAGATAGAATAGTGAGGAATAGTGAGAATACTTGCCTTTATTGGTCATGCATTGAGTGTAGGGGTTGGGAGGTCATGTTGTGGCTATACAGGTTACTGGTTAGGCCACTTTTGGTAGACATGTGTAGTTCTGGTCTCCCTGCTATAGGAAGAATGTCATGAAACTTGAACGGGTTCAGAAAAGATTTATATAGATGTTACCAGAATTGGAGGGGTTAACCTGTAGGGAGAGGCTTAATAGACTGGAGCTATTTTTCCTGGAGCATCGGAGGCTGAGCAGTGACCTTATAGAGGTTTATAAAATCATGAGGGGCATGGATAGGGTAAATGGACAGTCTTTTCCCTGGGTTGAGGAGTCCAAAATTAGAGGGCATAGGTTTAAGGTGAGAGGAGAATGATTTAAAAGGGACCTAAGGCGGAACTTTTTCCACATAAAGGGTGGTCCAGATATCGAATGAGCTGCCAGAGAAGTGGTGGAGGCTGGTATATTTATAACATGTAAAAGGCATCTGGATGGGTATATGAAAAGGGAGGGTTGAGAGAGATATGAGTCACATTTTGGCAAATGGAACTAGATTTATTCAGGAAATCTGGTCAGCATGGACGAGTTGGACCAAAGGGTCTGTTTCTATGTTGACAATCTCTATGCCTCCAAAACTCTATAAGTGTAAGAGTTTTCTCCAAATTGTTCAAAGAAACATGGGAGCAATAGTTGGATGTGATTTAACATAATCTCTACAAAGTATAAAAAATGTTGAATAAATGTAACATCTTGATATATTTTGTAAAATGGATATTTTTATTCTGTCTGCCAGTAATTGAAGAATGTTTAAAACATTGCCTTTATTATGGTTACCAACTTGCGATATGGAGATAATAATTGCAGAACCACTGAAAACAGAATGTAGATATTAATGCCCTAGTATGATTTATTTTTATTGCAGGTTTTGATAGTTTGCTAGCTTTGCTAGATACTGCAGCAGATATTAGAGCTTACTTTCAGTGTGTGTCAACTCTTGTGCATCTCTTTGTATTTCAGGTAAGATATTTACTGAAAATAATATTGTAATTACAATGCTTATGTTACACTGCATGTTGAAGGTTCAAATTTATTGTGTCCCTTAAATCTGAGCACTTAGTCATCCACATGTCAAGCTTAATATATTGTGAATTATGGCTAGTGCTATTAATAAATATTTTTAAATTGTATGCCCATACAATTTCATCCAAATATTCAGTGCTGCATATCTAAACACTTGTATTTTGCTTTGACTTTTTTTTAATGACACTTTCCTCTCAAATCTATACTTTTAATCTCTATTTAAAAACAATATAAACAAGGTCTAACTCTAATAATACATTCAAACTATGGAGTAGATTTTAAACTCCACATTTTGAGTCTGACAGTTGAGCTGCAGATTATATTAACAAACTGGTTTTCTTTGTTGTATAAGAATTGCTCCAAATCCTGCCTAGGTGGCACCACACTGCAAGGTGACTTTATAACTGACATCATTGTACTGCAGCATTGGCATTGTTGTCACCAGTTGTTTGATTCTGGTGAAAAATGCTTCTGGTTCTCTGGTATTCCATAGCAATGAGCTTGTCTAGAGGTTTACACTCATTTGACAAATTAGACAAGAATATTCTTAGCTAGTTTATAGATCTATCAAATTGTTGAGTTGCTTTCATATTTGTTGTTTGCTACACCTTTGCTCTCCACCATGTCAGGATCTGGGTGGAGTCCCCTTGCTGTTAGTAAACGACCTATGTACTTGAATTCAGGAAATCCTTTCTCTAGTTCAGCTTCAGGATCATCTGATGAGTACTCTCTAATAGTCACATTAGTTTCTGATCATCATTCGAGATGGCCGCTTCCACCACACCTCCATACACACTGCAAATCTCTTTGTTAGGATAAGCAGTCTAAACCCAATAATTAATTCAGTTGAGATGAGTGGATTTTGGTTTATTGTTCGGAACTGTTGTTCTTAATTCTTGGATTAGGTTCTCAGCTTTATTTGCTCTCTTGGAACAGATATTGATCATCATAAAGTATTAATTTTACCTACAAGCGTTTAATTTTCTGGTCACTGTCTTGAGCCACTCTGTACAGATCTGCAAAGATCATAATGTTGCATGGAATACTGATGTCTATCTGTCACTTCAGATTCTCTTGGTATTCTCCTTCTGTTGTCATCTAATAGCCACAAACCATTTAATACCTTTAGATCTGATATGGTGTACAGTGATTCGTTAGAAAAATTATCTGACATCACTCACACAGCCATTTTATGGCCTTTCTTTGTTTCTTTCCAGACAAACATCTGTGTACAAAGTAATTCATTTTCTTGCAGCTGGATATACTTCCTTTTATTTGATGTGGTGTCCTTCACAATACTGTATTTATATTCGGTTTACTACTTACGCTGATCTTTATCATTCTGCTGACCTTCATGCAAATATATTTTTCTTTTTTCCAACTTGTTGTTCTGGTTAGTCCTGGACTGGAGCTCAGCATAATGCAAAGCTTCGTGCATTCTTCCGTTAATACTGATGATAGACAACCTCAGAACTTCAGTACTACTGTCTTAGGAGGTATGCTCTCACAATTGGATCTTTTACTCCTGAAGGAATACTATTTCTGATCAGATCAACTTTCCATTGTCCTATTTCACAGGATTAATTTAGATTAGATTAGATTCCCTACAGTGTGGAAAAGGCCCTTCGGCCTAACAAGTCCCCACTGACCCTCTGAAGAGTAACCCACCCAGTCCCATTTCCCTCTGACTAACATACGTAACACTGTGGGCAATTTAGCATGGCCAATTCACCTGACCTACACATTGTTGGACTGTGGGAGGAAACCAGAGCACCCGGAGGAAACCCACGCAGACACAGGGAGAATGTGAAAACTCCACAGAGACAGCTGCCCAAGGCTGGAATTCAGCTACATATTTCAGTGCTATCTCATACTGATCAATATTCTCCCTTGCCCCAGAGCTCTGATGTTCAACACATACCATTCATATGAAACATTAGTAGAGAAACAAAAATGTGTCTTCAAGACCTTCAAAATTTCTCCATTTTGTCTTTGCTGCTCCTTGGTATGACCTAGGATGCTATACAGCTTGTGGGACCCTTTCCCCAGCACTGATAATAGCATTGCTACAATTATTCATTCAGGGTTTGTTTAATTCTGTAGTTAGCTCATAATCTTGCCATGGAAACTAGAAGAAATTGCAATTCTGTCCCACATTGTGTTCTGTACAAGGGACTGGAGAACTCACAGATATTCTGACTCACCAAGTAGTTCAAAGTTACAGACTGCTATTTGAATTCTTTCTTGCAGTAACTGGATATCTTAAAGTTCCAAAATTCAGCTGCACAGCTCTAATGCCATGTTTCATGTGATAAGTTTAATGGCTACTGCATAAGATTAAAACAGCAACAACATCAGAAATGTCATGACTATTGCAAGTCCAAGTATATGGCACACAAATGCATTTCTCCAAGTAATGATGACGACGAAGGGGATCTGTCCACATGCCATCTCCTGTGATTTCCTGGCCCTGTTCCAGCCACCTCTGTCACTATGTACTTTTTGAAACAGGTAATATTCCCGCCAAAAATCTTTGTTACAAAATTACTTTAGCTCTTAAAGACTGCATAAAGTTTAAACTTGAAATCTATTGTTAAGATGTTTGGAAAACATTCACCAAACAACAAAAGGAAATCTTACCAAGCAGAACACACTGATGGACCTTCCATATTATTTCTAACGCGCAGAGGATGCCATACATGTAAAATTGCTTTCTCCATGCAAATCATCAATATCATCATCTAATTTTAAAATGAAAAGTATCTCTTCATCAAGAATCTGTGCAACAAAGACACAAACATTTGATTTTTTTCAGCCCAGCAACTTCAGGGGAGAAGAGTTCACACAACTAGCTGCAAATTTCCAGTTGAGATGGAACTACTTCCTGTCTGCAATAAGTCGTGCTTTAACACTGTCAAATGCAGAATCATTTGGTAAGACGTGAATCTTAAATAAATAATTGCAACATATTCATTTTTTTCACAAGTACTGACACTGGTGAATTGATTTAAAAGAGCATAGATTTCTTGATTATTTGGAATGATTTGAAGGTGCCAGTGTCGGACTGGGGTGTACAAAGTTAAAAAATTATACAACACCAGAGTACCCCACGACCACCTAATGAAGGAGCAGTGCTCTGAAAGCTAGTGCTTCCAAATAAACCTGGTGGACTATAACCTGGTGTTGTGTGATTTTTAACTTTGATTATTTGGGACTGATTTTTAAAAATCCCATTGCTGAAAGGTGTCAAGCCTGGCAACATGATTAGGGAAAATATTGGGCGTTCAGTGAGCAGCCATTGACTTAAGTAGTATCCCTGCAGGCATTTTGTCCATGTTGGGAGGGTCTGACATATCATGGGGAATTAGCTTGGTTACCCTGGCAGTCTCCTAGTGATTTGTGGGTGGGTTCACTCCATGATGCGTACTTTCAGGCTCCTGGAGAGGCAGTCAGCTGCAATGATTGCCACCCCCTACCCTGTACTGATGCTACTAAAACAACACTGCATCCCCATTCCACTTGTTGGCAATGGTCTGCCTGCTGGTCCCAACTCCCCCTAGTCTCACGTTTCTTAACTATGTGTCACTGGCAATGTCATCCTGGATTCCATGGTTGATGAAGTACAGTAGGCTATGGCCCTGCTGACAAGCTTCCCAGGTAAGTGTTAAAAATCAGTCCTCTTCATGGTTATTGTCCATCTCAAAATGACATAAATTGGGGGTAAGCACCTATCGGGAAATGGTACTTCAGTGATCACACTGTGTATTACTCAATACCACGTTAGATTGCAGACAGTGTGGATAACGCTGCTAAAGTCTGCTTTATCTTTTGGTTGATTATCCTGGTAGATTATTTTAGAATCGCTACAGTGTGAAAACAGCCATTTGGCCTAACAAGTCCACACTGACCCTCTGAAGAGTATCCCACCCAAACCCATTACTCCTATCCAATTGCTCTACATTTCCCCTGACTAATGCACCTAACCTACACATCCCTGAACACTGTGGGTAATTTAGCATGGCCAATTCATCTAACCTGTGCATCTTTTGACGGTGGGAGGAAACCAGAGCACCTAGAGGAAACCCAGCATACACGGGGAGAATGTGCAAACTCCACACAGACAGTCAAACAAGGCTGGATTCAAACCCAGGTCCCAGGCACTCTGAGGCAGCAGTACTAACCACTAAGCCATTGTGCCACCCTGATTAGTATGTTTAATGATGGTTAAAAATAGTTTTAAAGTTCAATGTAATTTTGCTACATATTATTTTGCCAGTTTGAGAGTGAGAAAGACATAGCGCATGTATAATATTTGCAACTGTATCTCAAGTTAGTGTCATACACATCCAATCTGGGCTGCTAAGAAAACAGATTAACGCTATTTAATTAAAGCAGAAAATGCTGGAAACACTCAACAGGTTCAGCATTTGTTTCCTTGTCTCTACTTATTTTAATTGTTTTTTGCACTTTCAGCCAGCAGCACACTCTTTCTAGACACATCTATTGTTTATGTTCTTACTCCAACACTATTTCCTTTGGGTCTGCGAGACCTGATGATGGGCTTATGCCTGAAACATCGATTCTCCTGATCCTTGGATGCTGCCTGACCTGCTGTGCTCTTCCAGCATCCCACTCTCGACTCTGATCTCCAGCATCTGCAGTCCTCACTTTCTCCAAGACCAACTCTTCTGTCATTCACTCTCCTGCCTTTCACTCAATTACCATCCTTCCTTTTACCCATGTTCCAACCACTTTTTGCTGAAAGCCTATTACACCCAACTCTTGAGTTCCAATGAAAGTTCACAGGCCTAAAGTATGAACTGCCTCAGTCCACACATGCATCCATTACCTGTTGAATATTTCCAGAATTTCCTGTTTTTGTTTTGAATTTCAGTGTCATGCTTTTTGAATTGCATCGTTTGACTTCTATGAACAACTTTGTGGAAGGAACAGTTTTTTGTCAAAACTAAACTTTCTTTAACAAATGCAGTGTAAAAATGAGACATATCATCATCTCAGCTTGTATGTATAAACATATAACGAACCTATGTTGTTGGAAAGGGTCCTTGAAATGAAATTTGTGTCCCATTAACTGTTAAGTCTTAAACTGTGGTGCCAGTTCAGATAAATAAAGAACACTACCAATTCAGATGTATAGATTTATAAAGTGGTATGGTATTCTTAAAAGGAAAAAGTAAATGATCATAGATAACTTATCTATTGACTGCACATTAACAAAGACAAATAATACATAAATGCAATTTTAAAATTAAATGTAAAGTTATAAAATCTCCTAGCAACAAATCAAGGACTTCAGCAAGGCGGCCTTTGTGTGGAGCCGCAGAAAATGGGGGAGATACTAAACGAGTATTTTGCATCAGTATTTACTGTGGAAAAGGATATGGAAGACAGAGAAAGTAGTGAAATAGATGGTGAAACCTTTCAAAATATCCATATTAGAGAGGAGGAAATGCTGGATGTCTTGAAACGCATAGAGGTGGATAAATCCCCAGAACCAGATCAGATGTACCCTAGAACTCTGTGGGAAGGTAGGGAAGTGATTGCTGGGCCTCTTGCTGAGATATTTGTATCATCTATAGTCACAGGTGAGGGGCCAGAAGACTGGAGGTTGGCAAACGTGGTGCCATTGTTTAAGAAGGGTGGTAAGGACAAGCCAGGGAACTATAGACCAGTGAGCCTGACGTCGATGGTGGGCAAGTTGTTGGAGGGAATCCTGAGGGACAGGATGTACATGTATTTGGAAAGGCAAGGGCTGATTAGGGATAGTCAGCATGGCTTTGTGCGTGGGAAATCATGTCTCATAAACTTGATTGAGTTTTTGAAGTAGTAACAAAGAGGATTGATGAGGGCAGAGCAGTAGATGTGATCTTTATGGACTTCAGTAAAGCGTTCGAAATGGTTCCCCATGGGAGACTGATTAACAAGGAATCTCAAGGAATAAAGGGAGAACTAGCCATTTGGATACAGAAGTAGCTCAAAGGTAGAAGTCAGAGGGTAATTGTGGAGGGTTGTTTTTCAGACTGGAGTCCTGTGACCAGTGGAGTGCCACAAGGATCAGTGCTAGGTCATCTACTTTTTGTCATTTATATAAATAATTTGGATGTGAGCATAAGAGGCAAGGTTAGTAAGTTTGCAGATGACACTAAAATTGGAGATGTAGTGGACCGTGAAGAAGGTTACCTCATATTACAACAGGATCTGGACCAGATGGGCCAATAGGCTGAGAAGTGGCAGTTGGAGTTTAATTCAGATAAATGAGAGATGCTGCATTTTGGAAAAGCAAATCTTAGCAGGACTTATACACTTAATGGTAAGGTCCTAGTGAGTATTGCTGAACAAAGAGACCTTCGAGTGTAGGTTCATAGCTCCTTGAAAGTGGGGTTGCAGGTAGATAGGATAGTGAAGAAGGTGTTTGGTATGCTTTCTTTTATTGGTCAGAGTATTGAGTACAGGAGTTGGGAGGTCATGTTGTGGCTGTACAGGACATTGGTTAGGCCACTGTTGGAATATTGCATGTGATTCTGGTCTCCTTCCTATTGAAAGGATGTTGTGAAACTTGAAAGGATTCAGAAAAGATTTACAAGAATGTTGCCAGGGTTGGAGGATGAGCTATGGGGAGAGGCTGAACAGGGTGGGGCTGTTTTCCCTGGAGCGTCATAGGCTGAGGGGCGTCCTTATAGAGGTTTACAAAATTATGAGGGGCATGGATAGGATAAATAGACAAAGTCTTTTCCCTGGTGTGGGGGAGTTCAGAACTAGAGGGCATAGGTTTAGGGTGAGAGGGGAAAGATATAAAAGGGACCTAAGGGGCAATGTTGTCACGAAGAGGGTGGTACGTTTTTGGAATGAGCTGCCAGAGGAAGTTGTGGAGGCTGGTACAATTGCAACATTTAAAAGGCATTTGGATGGGTATATGAATAGGAAGGGTTTGGAGGGATATGGGCCGGGTGCTGGCAGGTGGGACTAGATTGGGTTGGGATATCTGGTTGGCGTGGACAGGTTGGACCAAAGGGTCTGTTTCCATGCAGTACCTCTCGATGACTGTATGACTCTACGACTTGCTTTGAAATTTGAATATTTGTTGTTCGAAAGAGCTTAATCTACTCTATTTAAACATAAGGGATTGATTTATAATTCATTTATGATGGAATGTGAGTAATTTGTAAAGATTGTAATACTTTATTAGTCCTTTAATTTAATATCGTTGAAAATATTTTATTTAGTCAAAGATTTTCATCTCATACTTTTAAATGACCATTCACAAGCATATCAATAAAATGGAAAATTAACATTTACATTTTATGAGATGGGAGTGCTGATGGTCAGCAAATGGACTCTGATTAGTAGAGGTGTTGCCTTGGAGAATGTAACAGTGAATAGTAATTGCCAGGATTTATTTAGATTTTTCAACTAGGCAGGTTAACTTTGATTGGCCAGAACATTGCCTTGGAAATGAGTTGATGAATGGCCATCACCTATTTTATTGAGATGAAACCGGCTTAGTGTGCTTACCTGCTTTTCTGTCTGCAATAAAAAAGGCCCCGTGACTTCTTATGTGTAGCTTCTAGTTCATGCAGAAACACTACACTGTGAATGGAAGTGACAACCTCAAATTGGTTGTCAGCATAATTCTTTTCAAACTCAGAATTATCCAGCATCTGTTATCCGATTGCAGAACTACATCTTATGTTGGACAGTTAAATTGCGAGATTTGCAAGTGCAGGGTAGTTGAGTACAGTTAGTACCTTACCTCTTGCAACATTTGCTGGACAATGTTAGTTTTCCATATTGGTATTTTTGTGAATTGACCTGATGAGTGTAAGTCGAAAAACCGTCTCTTTCTTCAACAATACTCAAGTTCTGTGTTATCAATGATTCGCCTTTCGTTTGTTATACAATAGGATCTTGGCACTTGGTGAACCTTCTAATTTCTGAGTATTTAACTCATGTACTTCAGTCCTACATGGAAGAGGAAATGGAAAAATCAGTATTAGAAAACGTGGGCCAACTCTCACATGATTCAATTCAGGAACCAGACTTAGAATCAGTTCTCAAAAAGTATTCAGTACCATCAGAGTCTCTTAATGTAAAGTCTGAAAAAACAGGTGACAAAGACCTTAATCTGCAAAATATCACCATCAAACCTTTGGGCTTTAAAGTAGATACATTGACTGGCAACAAGGTAAGCTGACCCTGCTGTCTAATTAATAAGATTTGAATTTTGCTGTAAAAGTAATTGAGACTACTAGCTCTCAGTAATATTTTCACAGGCTAATCAGCTAGTAGCTTCCAACAAGCACAACGTACAATTGAACATGGAAATCTGACAGTAGCTGCCTCTCATTTATCTGCTTGTAAAAACACTTTCACTACCAGCTCTCCATTGAACAGCATGATATTCCTGTAATTATGTCATTAAGACAGACTAAATTTGCCACAGAACTCCAAATTGAAGTATCCTTTCAACAACCAGAACTACAGTATGTATTTATCTCGCACTTTTAGTCCAAAGCACTTCATGGGAGCTTTAAAGTAGTAAACCCACTGACTCCCATAGTTACCTTCACCATAAATCCACACATCCTGCTTCTTGTAAAGATTCCATTCTCCCAGTTCCTCTATTCCACCTGTTCTGACCAAGCCAATTTCGACAAGGAAGTCACCGAAATGTCCACTTTTTTCCTCAACAGATTCCCCAACAGCGTCTGACTCATCTCCTGCACTTCAGCCCTCATTCCCTCTCTTCTCTTCCGCAACTATGATAGGGGTCCCCTTGTCCTCCCATACCATCCCACTAGCATCCACATTTAGCTGCTATTTCTGCCACCTTCAGCAGGATTTCACAACCAGACATATATTCCCCTCCCCTCCCTTGTCAGCCTTTTGCAAGGACCATTCGCTCTGGGACACTATGGTCTACCTCTCCTTTACTCCCAACACTCCCCTCCCACAGCCTCACAGCACCTTCCCCTGCAACCACAGAATATGTAGCACCTGCTCATTTACTTCCTCCCTCTTCAGTATCCCAGGCTCCAAACAACACCTTACAGGTGAAGCAGAGCTTTACTTGCACTCACTCAATCCAGTCACTACATTCGCTGCTCACAATGTGGTCTCCTCTACACTGGGAAAATAAAGCAGAGACTGGGTGACCGCTTTCACAGAACACCTACATTCTGTCTGCACAAATGACCCTGAGCTTCCAGTCGCCTGTCATTTTAAAACACCACCCTGACCAATATCTCATTCTTAGGCTTGCTGCAACGCTCCAGCGAAGCTCAGTGCAAGTTGGAAAAATATCACCTCATTTTCAGCTTGGGAACTCTACAGCCTTCTGGACTCAACAATTTTAGGGCTGGCAGAACCTTCTTCCATGAACTTAGTCCAATCCCCATACACCAGGCCTTGTTATTACATAGTCTGTTAATTCATACAATCCATCGTTAGCCACAAAAAATCCTGATTAACACTTATTCATTCTCCACTCATTTGTCTGTCCAACTGTACTTCTCTCTCTCTGGGTGTATCCCCACGTATCATTTAGTCTGCATCCCTCCACCCACCCCATCTCCTGCATAAAAATCGATTCTTCATAACTACCATCAGTTCTGAGGAGGATTACTGGACCTGAAACATTAATTCGGATTTCTCTCCATAGGTGCTGCCAGACCTGCTGAGCTTTTCCAGCAATTTCTGCTTTTATTGCTTATAAAAGCAAAATTTGCTACTCAGTCATATAATTTGATGTTAAGTCAAATGGCCAACGTAAATGAGATAGACTTTAAAGGCTGTCTTAAAGAAAAAGGAGGAATAGAGAGGAGAAATGGTTTAGGGAAGCAATTCCAGAGCTTGTAACCCAGGCAGCTCAAAGTTTAGGGATCTAAAATAGAGCAAGTTAGAAACTGCTCAAAAGGCTTGAATTAGAGAAGTGTGCATACCTCAGGTGGTTACGGGACTGGAGGATTTGAAAAAAAAGAATGAGCAAGGGGCATGCCTGAGGGTTTCAGCAACAGAGGCGCTGAGGCAGAAGCAGAGCCGATGATTGTATGGGTGTGAAAATAGGCAGTCTTGGTAATGGCACAGATATGTACTCAGAAGTCAGGACACATGGAGGGAAGCTGTTACCCACTATAGGGAGAGAATCCTGTCCATCAGAGAAGAAGATTGGGACTGCTCTTGGGATACCAAGATATTCCTGTTCCGCGAATCGAGTAAGTTCTACTACAGCTGCCACCCTAACCCCACTTAGGAGACAAAGTTAGAGACAATATTAGCCACAAAACGTAGTATTTCAAAAGCAGGGGGCACCTGGATTTGAACTGGGGAACCTCTTGATCTGCAGTCAAATGCTCTACCACTGAGTTATACCCCCACAAAATGTTGACTTCTCCACCTCCTGATGCTTGCTGTGTTCTTCCAGCCTCCTACGTGTTGACTTTGAATTTCAGCATCTGCAAGTTTTTTTTTGTCTCACCCTAACCCCACCGTCAGTGCCATTTGTGCCTGGCCCCTTTGAAGAAAAGGGCTGCTCTGCCTTAATGCACCTCCTTGATTTCTGAGGAAGAGAATCCATAGGGCTCAGAGGAGACATCCTTTGCTCAAACCCCTTCCCTCCCCATTGCCTTTACAGCTCAGATACTGACTGTTCAGCAGGAAAGTCAGGTTTAGAATGCTTGTAAGTACAACTTAGTGAACACTTCACTGCAACATCTCTACGGCTGGCCAAAGAAGAAATCCCACAGGCTGCTGGTACTCAGATACCTACCAGAGACCAAGCACCTATTCATCTCCAGGCTGGAGATGACTGTGTAGTGGCAATAATCAGGGACTTTGTCTGCATGCTTTGGGAGGAATAGGTACAGCAGGAATACAATGGCCCTCATAGCCCAAAGATTGCAGGGGTGCAGCTATACTATGCTGACACAAGTGCCTCAAGTAGCCATTTGCCTCCGTGAATACATTGCCATGGAGAGGCAAGACCAACACCCTCAGGATAAGCACAGCCTTGCATCAGCCCAGCACAGGTCCTCATGACCAATGGCATGGTGACAGGAAGGCAGAGAACTTTGATAACATTCCAGATACCCTTCCTTATAAAGAGACAGGGAGATGCCAAGAAGCACCAATCGGAGGAGGAAGCCCACTCAGGCCCCTCAGAATTCTCCTTCCATGATACTCCAGAAGTGGTCGAGCCCTTCACATCCACACCACCTGTCCCCCTCGGATCCTTGGAAGTTCTAGCCGAGGAACTCCCATGTCATCTGGGCTAACCTCCAATGCCAACAGACTCCACTACTGAGCAAGCTTCCTCCATCTCAGCTGTGGAATATGGGACCATACTGAGACAATGGGAGGAAAATATTTTTGAGGGCACATTGGTAGGTCAGGTGACATTGCACTGACCATGAAGTCTCATGTTTTCCTAAATAGTTTCGCGGTACGTCTGCTGTATGTGATTCTCTGTCTAGCCCTGAATGTAACTCTCCCAGCATGAAGTCTAACCTCACATCCACACAGGTTTCAGATACTTACCTCACTCTTGCTGAGTGGCGTAGCCATTTTCTGTCCTGTTGTACAGTTCTGATTTCCAGCACAATGGAAGGTGCCAGTGAATGCTCATCAGCCAATCGATCCAGCCTCCACATCTTTGTGTCATTGAAGCCCTGGACATCCAGATTCCCTTCCTGACAGCCTTTCCCATAACCCCATTGGCTTCACAGGACCCAACCAACCTATCTACATGAGCCTACATCTGCCAACTTTCACCAGCCACAGCCACAACCCCCAAAGCCCCCTCCACCACCAGACTCTACTTATCAGGTGACTAACTGGTGTGGTCATACATTGTATGCCCTCCCCATTGAAGTTCGGGTGCTCTTGACTGTGGAAAAACACCCCTCCTGCATTACCCTATTCCCATTCATCCTTTACCATATCCACCCCCCACCCCCGACAAATAAATACCACCCTTTACAATTGTTATCCCCACTCCCCTCCGATCTGCAGTTCTACATTCCTTTCAATAGGTGCTCAAATCTACTTTTTGCAGTAGTGGTACTCACTGTGACTTGCATACTGAGAATTCTTGACATAGTTTGCACACAATGGGTAGTATGCTTAGAAACTAGATATGTTAATTAGATCATTAACAAAGGTACCTCACCTTGAGGCCTGGAAATTGCAAAAGATTTAACGTGCTTTTCCCCATTTCAAGACAGGCCTCACTGGACTTCTTGCATGATTCTTCCAAATTTCTCACCATCATCTACATCATCCAGGTTCCTGTAAGATTCAATCCTGCATGTTTCAATAATTTCTCATTCTTATAAAGGCCAAAATGGAGGTCCAACTCAATTAACTTTGCCTAAAAAAATGACCTCTTTCATCCCATAAATCATTCCACAGAACCTTCTCTAAACTTCTTCTAATATAAATATCTCCTTTCTTAATTAAAGAGATACAAACGCGCAGTATTCCAGCTGTGATTTCCCTTAGGAGAAAGTGAGGACTGCAGCTGCTGGAGATCAGAGCTGAAAATGTGTTGCTGGAAAAGTGCAGCAGGTCAGGCAGCATCCAAGGAGCAGGAGAATCGATGTTTCAGGAATGAGCCCTTCTTCACATTCCTGAAGAAGGGCTCATGCCCGAAACGTCAATTCTCCTGCTCCTTGGATGCTGCCTGACCTGCTGCACTTTTCCAGCAACACATTTTCAGCACTGATCTCCAGCATCTGCAGTCCTCACTTTCTCCTAGAAGATTCTAACCTACTGTGAATCCTCTTGCAAGGATGTCTTCCTTGAAGAAGCTCTCTTCCTCCCTCTACAAGGATTTCAGTGAGTCCCTCTCTCACTGCACACCCCAGGTCATCTCCTCTGCCCAGAAGCTCTTCAACCGTGATTTCCCTTAGGCCATGTGAAGCTGTAGTACCACCTCCCAACTTTTATACCCAATTCAATGAATGGCAACATTCCATTTGCCTTCCTAATCACTTGCTGTACCTGCAGACTAACACTTTGTGATTTCATTTACCAGAACAATCAGATCCATCTATATCATATTGAGTTTTGCAATCTATTGCGATTTAAATAATATGCTGCTTTTGTTTTCTTTTTACCAAAGTGAATGAGTTCACACTTTCCCACACTCTACTCCATCCCTCAAATTATTACCTATTCAGTTAATTCACTTGACACTTTACTTACCTACCTGTCTTTAAAATGAAAAAAGGTCAAAAATTTATTTTCAACTTCTTATTTGTATCTCTTTCATGTCTTTAATCCAACATTTCCCTCTCCTTATTTCACTTTGTGCACCTAATTTAAAGTTGAATTAATTATTCTAATTTACACTTCCTGGTTCAGACTTTGATTGCTTGTTTTATCAGATAGTTTAAACAGGGTGTTACCCGCTGTTCAGATGTTTAATTGAAAATAGCTTGCTATGGAAAAGTTTACCCATGGTCAAGTCAATCAAATGACTAGCACTATTCATCCTCATCACTCACCAAGTACGGTCCACCAATTGTTTACTATCCACATTTTAAATAATTAAATCAATCAGCCCAGTTATCAATTACTCACTCAGATGGGATAGTGAAGGTGGTGTTTGGTGTGCTTTCCTTTATTGATCAGAGCATTGACTATAAGAGTTGGGAGGTCATCATGTTGGGCTGTGCAGGACACTGGATAAACCACTTTTGCAACATCGTGTGCAATTCTGGCCTCCCTGCTCTCAGAAGGATGTTGTGAAACTTGAAATGTTTGAGAAAAGATTTACAAGGATGTTGCCAGAGTTGGAGGGATTGAGCTATAGACTGAATAAGCTGGGGCTGTTTTCCCTGGAGCGTCGGAGGCCGAGGGGTGATCTTATAGAGGTTTATAAAATCATGAGGGGCATGGATAGGGTGAATAGGAAAAGTCTTTTCCCTGGGGTGGGGGACTCCAGAACTAGAGGACACAGTTTTAGGGTGAGAGGGGAAAGATTTAAAAGGGACCGAAGGGGCAACTTTTTCCAGAGGGTGGTGTGTATATGGAATGAGCTGCCAGAGGAACTGGTGGAGGCTAGTATAAATACAAGAGGCATCTGGATGGGTATATGAATAGGAAGGGTTTAGAGGGATATGGACCAAGTGCTGGCAGATGAGACTAGATTACTTTAGGATATCTGGTTGGCATGAACAAGTTGGACTGAAGGGTCCGTTTTTGTGCCGTACATCTCCACGACTCTATTTCAACCCAAATTCTGTGTATTCAGGATTGTTATAGGGGCTACATTAGAATGGAATCAAAAACTGTACTTTAGCTATAACTAAACAAATGTGTACAATTCACTATTTTGACAATACCACATTATTTCACACAAATTTAGTCCTTTGGAACTAAACTGAACTTGAAACCCAGTTCACATGTTTTGCACCCTTGTATTTGGCCTAGCAGCAGGTTTCTACAGCCAAATTGACAAGCTGGGAAGGCTTTGATTAGTTACAATGAAGAGCCATAATCATTCAGGCTGCTGTTTTTAACACTTATCTCTCAGAAAGTGGTATCACTGCTTAATGTGTGATTTCCAACTTGTTCAAAAGTACTCTCTAGCACATCACACACCTTCAGTTCCAATTCCTGAATGCAAATGTTTACTATACACAGGGGAAGCATATGTAGGTCCAGCTGGTGCAAATGATTAGTGGCAAGAACAGTAGTATTTTTTCAAATCTATTTATAGGGTGTGGGCGTCGCTGGCTGGGCCTGCATTTATAGCCCATCCCTAGTTGCTGTTAAGAAGATGGTGATGAGCTACCTTCTTAAACCACTGCAGTCATTGAGTCATATCACATGGAAACAGATCCTTTGGTCCAACTAGTCAATTAAATTAATCAACCTGCATTTGGTCCAATTCCCTCCAAACATTTCCTATTTGTGTACTTATCCAAATGTCTTTTAAACATTGTAACTGTACCTGCATTCACCACTTCCTCTAGCAGTTCATTTCACACACTAACCACTCCCCGTGTAAAAAACGTTGCCCCACATGTCAATTTTAAATCTTCTCTTTTCACCTTAAAAAGATGCCCCTTAGTTTTGAACTCCCCCACCTTACAGAAACGACTTTTGCTATTCACCTTATCTATGCCCCTCATGATTTTATAAATCTCAATAAGGCCACCCCTCAACCTCCTCTGCTTCCAGTCTAAAAAGCCCCAGCCTTTTTTTTATAACTTAAACCCTTCGTTCCTGGCAACATCCTAGTAAATCTTTCCAGAACCCTCTCCATTTTGATAATATCCTGCCTATAACAGATAAACCCACAATGCCATTAAGGAGGGAATTCCAAGATTTTGACCCAGCTACACTGAAGGAATGGTGATATATTTCTGAATCAGGATGGTGAGTGGCTTGGAGTGGAAATTGAAGGTGTTGGTTTTCCAATGTATCTGCTGCCCATGTCATTCTAGATGGTAGTGATCAGGTGTTTGGAAGGTGCTGTTGAGTGAACTCTGGTGAATTTCTGCAGAGCATCCTGTAGATGGTATATACTACAGCTGCTGAGCAACAGTGGTGGAAGGAGAGACTGTTTTTGGATGTGGTGCAAATGAAGAAAGGTGCTTTATCCTGGATGGTGTACACTTCTTGAGTGCTGTCCAAGTTGCACTCATTCAAGTAAGCAGGGAGTATTTCAACACATTCTTGGCTTTGGGGATTCAGGAGACAACTGAAACAACACCAGCAGCAGCAAATACCTTCTTTGAAAATGCTTGCCCCCTGCACAGAGCAGAAATGGTGGACACCATGATTTAGATATAAGGAGGGGAGAGTCACAACACAGATTGTAGAGGTAGCAGATGAACTCTCTGAACTGTCGTGCCTCAGGCAGCTCAAGCTCCCACACGTTTTGCTGCTAACACTTGTAGCTTCCTGAAACATGTGGAGCAGGTGGCCACACGTGACCAATGGTTAACAAGGTACTTGACATGATCGAGCCAAGTCCCATACCAGCCCCCTCCTCTCCCAACCCCACCACTACCATCCAGCATGCCTTTTGCTTGATTGTCTGCTGTGTTCTATCTACTAGTGCTTCCTGAACCACAGTGGCCCCTGACCACTAGTGCTTCACATTTAAAATTCTTCTCCTGGCTTTTGAAGTCTTCTATTGTCTTAACTGTCTCTGTTTCTCTAGTTCCACAATATCCTTGACGAATTTGGTGCTTATGTCATTGTTAATAATTATCTCCATAATGTTTGAGAAGCTAATTTGCTTTAAACCTTGTAATTGTTTATTTCAGTTAATTCAGGTGTTGGTTGAAGAGGAGCCAAGTAAGAGTACTCTTAAACTGAATCTGTCATTAGGGAAGAAAGCAGTTGTCACGTTAAAGAATGGCCAAACATTTGAAATCCACACTTCCAAGATGCAGCAACATGTAGCTGGTGATGTGCAAACATAAGTGATTCATGATGTGTAAAAGAAGATTTTCAAAGCACCAAAATAGTACTGTTAGTAGATGAGTATGCCTGGGAGTGGAATGATTCTGTTATCACCAATGTGTAAATTTATCCATCTTTAGAGATTTAAGATTTTTTTAAAATGTTGACTTTATTTAGCATAATTTATAAATATTTGGTAAATTGAACAGAAATGGAGCTAAGGATTGGTGAATAAAATTTGTGATGGGGAGTGGAATATGTTGCAACATGATTCATTATATCCGATTTCTACAACTGTAAATGGAAAATCCATTGTCCATGACAGAGATGCAGCAATCCTTTCATCCACTTATCCCAAAAAATACTATTGGAACTGGAGTTTTTGCTTTTGTTTCTTTTCTTAATAGCTGATGTAACCATCAAATGCAAACAAATTCACATATATAGCATGTTAATTCAAGAAAACATTAAACAATCATAACAGTCATTAAATGTTCTTTCTTATTTTTAATTATCTTTAAAAATAACTAATTATCAATGTTATAGAATTGAACCAGTTTGTGATCTGCTGAGACAAACAGATTAGAGTATGATTACTAGCCTGTGCTGAATTAGCTGATCATATCCAGGGTAGCAGTGGGAACAATAATTGGCCCAGTAGCCCAAGCTAGGATGAAAACCAGCTATCATTTGAGCTCCAGGAAAATGTGTGTTTCTACAAATCAGGTGAAGACATGACTAAACTTGACCAGTGTTCTTCAAGGTTTGCTCACACTCA
This sequence comes from Hemiscyllium ocellatum, assembly GCF_020745735.1. Classification (NCBI taxonomy): domain Eukaryota; kingdom Metazoa; phylum Chordata; class Chondrichthyes; order Orectolobiformes; family Hemiscylliidae; genus Hemiscyllium; species Hemiscyllium ocellatum. Next base: position 68,592,014 of record NC_083406.1, on the reverse strand, counting down.
CAATAAGCATACGAACAAATGAAATAGAAGAAACCATTTGGCCCCAAAAGCCTAGTCCATCATTCAATAAAGAAAGAAAAATATAGCTCAGGAACGGTCCCTTTGCTCCACCAAGCCTGGGCCAACTCCTAATTCTTATTTGGACCTACTACTTATTGCCCTCCGTTCATGTGTCTATCAAGATAGGCCTTACTTGTTGCTAATGTGCCTGCTTCTACCCGTCTTTACTGACACCATCTTTGCTTTCCAGGCACCCACCACCTTCTTTGTGAAAAACTTTCCCCACAATTCTCCCTTAAATTTTCCCTCTCTCATCTTGAACCTGTGTCTTCTTGTAGTTGACTTTTCTATGTGGGAAAAAGTCTCTCTGACTATCCACCTTATCTACGTCTCTCATAGTTTTTTAGACCTCTATCAGGTCACTCCTCAGCCTTTGTCTTTCCAGTGAAAACAATCCGAGTCTATCCAACCTCTCTTCATAATTAAAATTCTCCAGACCAGGTAACATCCTTGTAAATCTTCTCTGCACCCTCTCCAAAGCATCCACATCATTCTGATAGTGTGGCGACTAGAACTGTTCACAATATTACAAATGTGGTCTAAAACAAATTTTATACAGCTATAATACAACTTGTCAACTTGTATATTTGATGCCCTGACCAATGAAGGCAAGGGTACTATATGCCTTCTTGACCGCCATATCCATCCATGTTGTCATTTTCAAGGATCTGTGCATTGTACATCCAGATCCCTCGGTATGTGAATGCTCCTAAGGATTCTGCCATTTATTGTATAATTCACATCTGAATTTGATATTCTAAAATGCATTACCTCACATTTATCTGGATTAAACTCCATCTGCCATTTCTCTGCCCAACTCTGTAATCTCGCTGTGTCCCACTGTGTCCTTTTGACAATCCTCCTCACTACCTGCAATCCGCTGCTTTTGGTGTCATCTGCAAACTTGCTAGTCAGACCACCTACATTTTTCTCCAGATTATTTATATATATTACAAACAACAAAGGTCCCAGCACTGATCCTTGTGGAACAGCACTAGTCACTGATCTCCATTCCAAAAAGCACCCTTCCACCACTATTCATTGTCTTCTATTACCAAGCCAGTTCTATTTCTATCTAGCCAGCACACCCCAGATGCTATGAGGTTCTACCTTTTGTACCAGCCTGCCCTGAGGTGCCTTATCAAATGCCTTACTAAAGCCTATATAGACAACATTCCCGTTTCTTCCTCATCAATCATTCTTGTCACCTCCTTAAACAATTCAACCAGCATAAAACCATGCTGCCTATCACTAACAAGTCTATTCACTGCCAATGTGAATAAATCCTGTCTCTCATCTACCCGTCAATGACATTTGATTCCCTTGCCTCATCTATTTACCTGTGTCTTCAAAAGTATTCAATTACCTTGCTTCCACCACCCACTGAGGCAGTGAGTTCCAAAGTTGCTCAGTCTTTTGAGAGAAAAACATTTTTCTCCTTCGTTGTCCGAAATGGGCAATCCCTAAATTAAGAACAGTGCCCTTGGTTCTGGTGTGACCCATGAAAGGAAACATCCACCTTGTAAGACCATTCAGTTCAACTGAGTCACTCTCAATCCTCTGAATTCCACCTACTGCTTCACCTACTCATATGAGAAATCACACTAATTTCATGTATTAACCTAGTAAATCTCCAATGAAACATTTCTACTGTATTGACATAATTTCTTAAATAAGAAGACCAAATCTGTAGTTAGTATTTGAGATGTCATCTCACCAATGCTGTATAACTTAAGTAAAATACATCACTTTTTTGTTCAGTTCCTCTCATAATAAGGGATAGCATTCCATTGGCCTTCCTGATGTTATGCTGTCTCTGCATACTAACATTTTGTGTCTCAATTATTTAACCATTTAAATCCCTCTGGATCTTGGAATTCCTCAGTTGTTGTCCATTTCAGGAATATTCTTTTACATGCTTCCTGCCAAAGTGAAGAACTTCATATTCCACATCATACTCCATCTGCCAGATTTTTGCCCTCACATTCAAACTGTTTATGTCCATCTCAAACTTCCTTGTACCTTCTTCACAACATATTTTCCTACCTGTGTCATCTGTGAATTTAGCTACCATGCTTTTGATCCTCTCATTAGGTCTTTGATGTAAATTTTAAAAAGTTGAGGCCCAGCACTGACCCTTGTAGGGCTCCACTTGTTGCATCCCACCAATAAGATAAAGACTTAATTGTGCATAATGTCTGTTTAATGCCAGCTATCCAATCTTCTATCCACACTAATATGTTACTCTATACTGTACTATAGTAGTCATGATTTGAAGATGTCGGTGTTGGACTGGGGTGTACAAAGTTAAAAATCACACAACACCAGGTTGTACTCTAACAGGTTTAATTGGAAGCACACTAGCTTTCGGAGCGACACTCCTTCATCAGCTAATTGTCACCTGATGAAGGAGCGTCGCTCCGAAAGCTAGTGTGCTTCCAATTAAACCTGTTGGACTATAACCTGGTGTTGTGTGATTTTTAACTTTATACTGTACTATGAGCTTCTAATTTCCATGATAACCTCTGTTGATTGCAACTTATCCAATGCCTCCTGGAAATCCAAGTATCATATATCAACAGACTCCCCTTTATCCACCACACACTCTATCAAAGAACTTCAATCAATTAATTAAAGAACTTCAATAAAATAGTTAAACACAATTTCTCTTTGACAAATCATGGTGACTATTCATGATTACTATGAATTTCCCGAGTTCACAGCTCTTTTCTCTTACTCCATCAGTTTTCTTCATTCCACTTACTTTATGATTGTAGTTTCACCAAATTCCTCTCTTTCTCCCACCTTCTGATTTATAGCTATAGAATGAAATCAGGAACATACTTAACTTCATTCACCATTTCCTCTTTAATTCCATGTTCTCACTTACTGAAGGACTAACATTCACTTGACTTACTTTTCAACTTTTTAAATATCTATAGGAACTCTTGCTATCCATCTTCCTCTTGAAGTCTCATACTCTAATTTCTTCCCCTGCTTAAACTGAGCCATTCTCTGCACTTCTTTATTTTCTGATCAATTATCTGATTTGCCACTCATGTTTGCAAATTTAAATTGCCCTTAATGTTTTCCATCGCATCTGTATTAATCTATCCCCTAGCATAGTATGTCAGTTCACTTCAGACTGATCAGCTTTCATACCCACTGACTGCCATCATTTAGGTTGAAAATACTAATCTAAGCCACAGTTTTCTCCCTTTCAAATTGGTTGTAAAATTCAATTGTAGTGTGATCATTGCTACCTGAGGATGCCTTAACTCTGAGGATATTAATTAATCTTGTCACATTACAGTATAACCTGCTCTCTGGTCAGCTCCAAAACATGCTACTCTGAAAAATTATCTTGAAAGCATTCGATGAACTCTTCATCCAAGTTACTGCTCGGATTCGTCCACTTTATGCATAACTTGAAGTCACACATAATTATTGCCATCCTTTTATCACACTTAATATTTCTTCTTCTATACTTTTTCCAACATTATGATTAACATTAGGAGGCCTGTAGACCACAACTACTAGTGAGTTATTTTATTTATTTCTCACCACTACCAAGACCAATGCTATACCCTGTACTCGTGAATCAAAGTAATCTCTAACTATTACACAAATGCTATCCTTGATTAACAGCACTACCCATCTCCCTTTACCTAACCTTCTATTCTTCATTTTATGTCTCTCAATATTCAGAACCCAATCCTTGTTATCCTACAACCAGGTCTCCGTAATGGCTATCAGATCATATATGTTTACTTCAGTGTGTGCTTATGAGTTTTAACTAGTTTATGTTTTTCATTTATTTATGTTAATAAGGATTTAACAGTTGTGTTAAATTACTGACACCCATAGAATCGTATCCAACAAAAGATAAGGTGTTCAGTACAGGAGAAGAGAAAAATAAATTTTCTGTTCTAAAATGTTTTCCAGCTGGAACAAATCATTTAGTTCTTATCTATTTTCAATTTGATCATTTAGTTGCTACATGATTTCACCATCACATTCTTCCACCTGTCCATTTCCATAAATCCCTGTGTATTGTCACTCTTCCATTCCGATTACAGGTGGGACCCATTCTGCTAACCGAGAAGACTGAACTTGAATCAGGCAATAGCCAGCTCTATCCAGTGATGAGCTTATTTAAAACCTGAAAGAGATAAGTACGCGAAAGAAATACTATTGAGGTTTCAGAGAAATTACAATGCAGATTTCCCTGATATGAGGAAAGCAAAAAGAAATAACTTTTTTAAAAATGAAGCATTTTCATCAGAGTAGCAGATGATACTCTGATGTAATAAAAATATTTAATGTTCTGAAAGATTGTACATGGTAGATGGAAGCAGACTTGCATTAGCAATTGAGATGTGTGGAATGAGGGGCCATAAATACAGGTTCAAATGTCAGGGATTTAGGACAGAACGCAAGCAAAATGAATGCAAGGGAGCTGACAAATAGCAGCAGAAGCCAAAAATATGCAAATAATTAATAATAAATTTGATAAGTGGATAAATGAAAAGGGATGGAAAAATATAGAATCTCTTTCAGTGGGATGGGGAAAAATACCACATCTTACATGTCGCCTCTAAGAACTGTAACTAGAGGTTAATGAGACTAAGTCTATTTATTCATATGAAGATGACAAAACCCACTTGCATTTATATAGCACTACTGCAAACAAACAATGACTGGACTGTTTCTATGTAACTTGAGTTTCCCTATGTATGAGTCTATCGTACACTAGGCAGACAAGTATCCAGACTTAACCTACATTTCCAGTGAAATGAGTTATGAAGTGTGACAAAAAAAAATGAATTCCTCTAACTTTGTACACTCAACCAAGTTGATTTTATTTCCCCTTCTATATAGATGGGAACCCAAGTTTACTTAAATTACTTCGCCCACTCCAATATCTGAGAAAGTACAAGAGTAAAAATAATCACCTGCTGAGTTCCTTCCCAAGACCACATACTAACTTGCATATATGTCACTATCCCTTCATTGTCACAGTCAAAATTATAGAATCTTCTACCTAATACCATCATGTAAGAGCCATCACCATGAAAGAAACCAAAATACTGCAGATTCTGGAAATCTGAAGCAACAACAGAAAATGGTGGAGACCCTCTGCAGATCTGGCAGCATTTGTGGAGCAAGAAATATTTCATATCTGAAGAAGAATCATATTAGACTTTAAATTATTATGGTGATTTAATATAAATAAACAACTTAAAGGTCAGAGCAATTCAAGAGGACAGTTCACCACCACTGTCTCAGTATAATGAGATCAGCAGATGATGGTGGATGATCAGTTTCTCCCTACAGGAAATGGTATTGTTAGTGAGCGGGGGGAAATGAGGACAGAGACCATTAGCAAGGGGCAAAGAAAAGGAACAGAACACCAGGATTTGTGATTAGAAAGCTGTGATAATGGTGAGAGGGTCATGGGGGATTGGAGTAGGCATATAACTGCTGGGATCTAGCCAGACTGAGTGCAGCACCTCTGACCTGGAGAAGTTTCATGGAGAGACAGAGAAAGTGAGAGACAAAGGGACAGAAGCCAAGAGTTGGAGCAGAGTTTCCAGATGTTGGGACAGTATTGAAGAACCAAGGTCATGAATAAAGCAGGCCATAGCCATTGATGATGGCTGAAAAACTGGGAAATGATAGTGAAGTGAGCCAAACAAATGAATCGGAGGGAGGGTTTAGGAGAGGCTCACAAAGCAAAAGGGTATGACTGCATTACAACCCATCCATTTGGATAACAATAACCAGACTGGCATAAGAGAGTGACCAGATATACAAATATTGATAAATTGCAGCAAATAGGTTCAAAAGGGCAAAAAGATGCTAAAAACGGAAAATAAGTGGCTCTTTACTTGAATACCTATAGTATTCTGAACAAAATAAATGAAATAATTATACAACTAGACGTTAATGGATATGATCCTCCAGCTATTATAGAGACTTGTTAAAAAGAGATAAAAACAGGGAACCAAATAATCTGAGGTACATGAGTTTTCAAAAGGAAACAAAGGAAGTAAAGGATGGTGTGGTAGTTTTGCTAGTATGAGATGGAATAAATGTAATACCTAGAAATGATCTTGGATCAGAATGTGTGGAACACATTTGGGTGTAGGTTAGAAATAACACAGGAAGAACACATTGATGGGAGTAATCTATAAATAGACCTAACAGTAGCTATACTATAGGATAAAGAATATATAGGGTGATAATGAAGGTATGCAAAAAGGCAATACATCAACCATGAGTGATATTAATCTTCATGTAGATTGAAAAGTCAAATTGTTTCTAGAGCAACATATTGTGAATCCAACCACCAATCAGAGTAAAAGATCCCCTAGAAACAGTGACCATTTAGGAGTGAGTAGCTTGGGTCAGAAACAGCTGTGCTGAATTTAAGTTCGGGTAATTTCAAAGGAATGACAAAGATTGCTGGAATTGAACTGGGAAAAGAGTTCAGCAAGGATGGCTGAAGAATAATGGCAGACTTTTAAGAAAATAGTTTTTAACTCATCCCAGTGAGAAAGAAGGATTCTAGGAAAGGGATAAGCTAGCCACGGTTAACCAGGAAACTTAAGAATAACACCAATTTGAAAGAAAAAAAATATCATGTACAAAAGATTAGTGACAAGACAGAGAGTTGGGAAAGTTTTAAAAATCATAAGAAGACCAAAGAAAATAAAGAGGGTAAAAATAAACTTTGAGTGAAACTTCCAAGTAGACAGCAAGAGAATCTCTACATATATAAAAAGGAAGAGAGAAACCAAAGTGAACATAGGCTCCTTGAAGAATGAGGCTGGTAAAATAATAATATGAAAGCAGCAAATAACAGAGGAATTGGATAAATACGTTGCATTGGTCTTCACAATAGAAGACAATGATAGCATTCCAAAAATTCTAAACAATTAAAGGGCAAAAGGCAGAACAGAAATAAATACAACATGGTATGGTGGCTCAGTGGTTAACACTGCTGCCTCACACCACAGTCCAAAGATATGCAGATTAGGAGGATTGGCCATGGTAAATGAAAGGTTATGGGAAGAGGATAAAGGCTGGATTTAGGTGGGATTCTCTTCGGAGAGTATGTGCTGACTTGATGGGGTGAATGGCAACTTTTCACATTGTGGGGATTCAATAACTAATTCTAGGTAAACTAATTGGACTAAAAGCAAATGAATTCCCTGGACCTAAGGGATGCATCCATATTAAAGGAAAGAGTTTACTGAGATAGAGCATGCATTTATAATAAACCTCCAAGATTCCTTAAATTCTGGAAAAGTGGCCGAGGATTGGAAATCTGTCATTGTAACACAATTATTTAAAAAAGGAAAGAGATAAAGAACACATAACTAAAAATCAGTTAGCTTAACAAATATTACTGGGAAAATGACAGTTTATTATTAAGGATGTATTAGCAGAACACTTAAAAATATACATATCATAAACATGCAAATTCAGTATGGCTTCATGAAAGAGCTATCATTCCTGACAAATTTATTAAATTCTTTGAGGAGGTAACAGTCAACATAGATAAAGGGGAAATCAGTGGAAGTAACATATTTAGATTTCCAGAAGGTGTTTCATAAGGATATTAGATAAGTGCCCATGGTGTTAGGGGGTTGTACATTAGCATGCCTTGAGGATCGGCGAACTGATAGAAGGCAGAGAGTAAGATAAGGAATGCATTCTCTAGATAATTTGATTTGATTTACTTTATTATTGTCACACATACCTAGATGCAGTGAAAAGTTTTGTTTTGCATGTAGTACAGGCAGATCATACCGTACAAAGATCATAGGATGATTGGACAGAGAGAGGAAAACAACGTTGCGGCTGCAAAGAAAGTGCACAAAAATAAAGATCACCAATAGATTTGAAATTTGAGAGTTCCGTTCAAGAGTCTAATAATAGTGAAGAAGTTGTTCTTGAACCTGTTAGTAAATGCGTTTAAGCTTTTGTAACTTCTGCCTGACAGAAGAGCTTGAAAGAGATTATAAACAGGATGGGCGGGTTTTGGATGATATTGGCTGTCTTTGCGCAGCAATGAGAGTGTAGGTGGAATCAATGGATGGAACATTGGCTTGTGTGATGGGCTAAGCTGTGTTCACAACCTACTATAGTTTCTTACAGTCTTGGACAGAGCAGTTGCTATACCTAGCCAAGATACATCTAGATAGAATGCTTTCTTTGGTGCAACTGTAATAGTTGGTGAGGATCCTTATGGACATGCCGAATTTCATTAACCTCTTGAGGAAGAAGAGGCATTGTTGTGCTTTATTGACCGTCGCATCAACGTGGGTAGTCCATGACAGCTTGTTGGTGATCATCGTGCCTAGAACTTGACGGTCTTGACTATCTCCACCTCAGCTCCATTGATGTAGATTGGGGTGTTCCCTCCTCCTCACTTCCTGAGGTCGATGATTAGCTCTTTTGTTTTGCTGACGTTGAGGGAGAGATTATCTTTGCACCACATCGCTAAGCACTATATTTCTTTCTTACATACTCTCTCATCATTGTTTGATAACTGGCCTACAATGGTGGTATCTTCAGCAAATTTGTAGATGGAATTTGGATGAAATTTGATCACACAGTCATGAGAGTACAGCAAGTACAATAGGGGGCTGAGTACACATCCTTATGGAGCACTAGTGTTAAGGATTGTCATGGAGGAGGATGGCAATCTGTAATAGGGGATGCCACAGGGACCAGTGTTGGGACCATTATTTATAATTATTATTTATAATGTATATTAATGACTTGGACAAGGGAAGCGAACATGCTCTAGCCAAGTTTCTGAATGACACAAAAAGATTGGAAGACAAGAGGAGAGGAAGACACACAAAGAGTCTACAGAAGGGTATATACAGGGAAAGTGAGTGATAAAAAAACTTGGCAGATGGAATATAATGTAGGAAAATGTGAGGTTGTGCACTTTAACAGGAAGAATAGTCGAGCTGAGTATGATTTAAATGGAGAAAGATTGCAAAACACTGTATTTCAAAGAAATTTGGGAGTTCCTCTGCATGAATCATAATAAACTTGCATACAGCAAACAGTATGGAAAACAATTTGAATGCTGGCCTTTATTTCAAAGAGAATGGAGTATAAGAATAGCGATGTCTTGCTATAACTGTACAAGGCACCAGTCAGATAACATCTAATATGCCATGAACAGTTTTGGTTACCTTATTTAAAAGGTGCTATATTGGCATGTGAAGCAGTTTTATGAGGAGATTTGAGCAGATTGGGCCTGTATTCATTAGGGTTCAAAAATTATGAAGAGACTTTATTATGAAACATGCATAATTCTTTGGGCGCTTAGCAGAGTAAATGCAGAAAGTTTGCATCCTCTCTTGAGAGAATCTAGGACCAGAGGGCATAATTGCACCCAGATAGGACAGATATGAGGAGGATTCCTTCTCTCAGAGGACAGTAAATCTGAAGAATTTGTGAAATCACAGAGGTTGATTTGTTAAATATAATCAAGCCTGAGATAGACAGATATTTAATCAATGGAATCAAGGGTTGTGGGGAAATAGCAAGAAAGTGGAGTTGAGAATTATTAGATTAGCCATGATCTCATTGAATAGTGATGCAGATTTGATGGGCTGAATGGTCAATTTTCTGTTCTTACTTCTGGTCTTCGAGGAGTAGGAGACCTAGGTGAACATTTGGGCAAAACTCCTGAGTTTGGGAATGACAAGGAGAGGAAAAATCCCCATTATGTCTGGGTAGTGAGGTTAATGGTTTTGCATGGTCACAAAAAGTTAGTAGTAGAAGTTCCTCCAACCGATCCTGGCAGCTGACTGATTAGAGGTCAAGAGTTAAGCTCCACAATAATATTCTGAAGTATCTGTAACATCGGACAAATATCCATTGTAAATGGTTAATTCTTCTAACTTATGCTTTTCCGTTCATATTTTTAAAGGTTTGTTGCCAGTACAATAAAGAATCTGTCTTTTGTAATCCTTGTGCAGTGGATGTGCTTAAATTGCCTGTTACACTAAGGATGGACAATAAATGTGGTGTTGCTTGCTTTGCCATACCAGAGATATGAAGTTTGCAAACATCAATAGTGAAACTTCAGACACCATTTCCTCATTTAATTTCAGCCGACAATGAAAATCTACTGCCACTCAGTCATGTAAAATGCATATACCAGAACAGAAGCATGGCTGGAAGCCTTTTCTCTCCTTATCTCCTAATATGATGCAAATAACATCAAATGGTGAAAAAGTTAATCCAATAATTTAAATTTTTTTCAGGAAATTTGGTACTAATCAGCCTCTTGGGTTGCTTGCTAGATGACAAATGGCTGTGTGTAATGAAAAGAAAGCTTCTTTAATAGCTCTTAATTTTTGGAGCAGTTGAGAAGCCTGACAATTAATTGGACATTATAACTTATAGACTGACGATTCCACAAGCTGCCAGAATCTGTGAGGAAAATTTAGTGTATATGCAGTTAGTATGGGGGAATGTGTGAGAATTTGCCCTTATTTTCTGAGAGGCACATAATAACAATGGTTTTCAAACTGAGGTCTCAGACTTCTGAAGTTCCACACAATAGTGTGGAAGTACCTTACGGGGTACAGCTCACCTTACAGGTAGCTGTCTCAGTGATCCAAACCAAGAAGTAAGGAGCAGACTGCAATACAACATGGGCAATGCTCAACGATTCCACTGGTAAAGGGGAATGTATATACTGGAGCACTGACAGCAGCACAAAGATCCATACATGTCACATTTTTAAACTATTTCATAGGAGGTAGGTGTTACTGACTGGGCTAACCTTTATTGCCAGCCCATCCCTGACTGCCCTTGCAAAAGTAATAGTGATCCGTCTTCTTGGAGTGAACTTCTTGAGGAAGTGGGTGGATGTGGGCACAGTAACAATGTTTAAAAGACACTCAGACAAGTACATGAACAGAAAAGGTTTGGAGGAATATGGGCCAGGAGCAGGCAGGTGGGGCTAGTTTAGTTTGGGATTATGTTCGTCATGGACTGGTTGGACTGAGGATTCTGTTTCTGTATCACTCCGTGATTATAACTACTGCAGAAAATGGTGGGTCAGTAAACCCTCATCGCTGTTAGAATGGGAGTTCCAGATATTTGAGACAGCGAAAGTGAAGTAAATTAATCTTTAGGTAAAAATATCTCTTTCTTAAAGATTAGATGGATTGTCCACACTACATTGCCCTGTAGTGTCCATGGAGATCGGGTAGGGGAGCTGGGTCTGGGTAGGTTGGTGTAAACTCAATGGGTCGAATGGCCTCTTTCCACACTATAGGGATTCTATGAACATCACTCCAGGCCTTCCTTCTGGTGGCACAGAATCAAGCTGAACTTTGGAAGCATTGAAAGAAAAAAAACATTTCAACTTCCAAATATTGCTATGAGCTGCTTTTTAGTTTTAATTACATAGAGTCAGAGAGTCGTAGAGATGTATAGCACGGAAACTCATCCATAACGACCAGATATCCCAACCCAACCTTCTCCCACCTGCCAGCACCTGGCTCATATCTCTCCAAACCCTTTCTATCCATATACTCATCCAGATGCCTTTTAAATGTTGCAATTGTACCAGCCTCCACCACTTCCTCTGGCAGCTCATTCCATACATGTACTACCCTCTGTGTGAAAAAGTTGCCCGTTCTGCACTCCCCAATCCAGGGAAGACACTTTGCCTATCTATCCCATCCATGCCCCTCATGATTTTATAAACCCCTATAAGGTCACCCCTCAGCTTCCGATGCTCCAGGGAAAACAGCGCCAGCCTATTCAACCTCTCCTATAGCTCAAATCCTCCAACCCTGACAACATCCTTGTAAATCTTTTCTGAACTCTTTATGTTTCACAACATCCTTCCTATCGGAAGGAGACCAGAATTGCACACAACATTCCAAAAGTGGCTTAACCAATGTCCTGTACAGCCGCAACATGACCTCCCAACTCCTGTACTCAATGCTCTGTCCGATAAAGGAATGCATCCCATATGCCTTCTTCACTATCCTATCCACCTGGAACTCCACTTTCAAGAAGCTATGAACCTGCACTCCAAGGTCTCTTTGTTCAGCAATACTCCCGAGGACCTTACCATTTAAGTGTATAAGTCCTGCTTAAGATTTGCTTTCCCAAAATGCAACACCTCGCATTTATCTAAATTAAACTCCACCTGCCACTTCTCAGCCCATTGGCCCAACTGATCAAGATCCTGTTACATTCTGAGGTAACCTTCTTCACTGTCCACTACACTTCCAATTTTGGTATTATCTGCAAACTTACTAACTATGCCTCTTATCCTCACATCCAATCATTTATATAAATGACAAAAAGTAGTGGACCCAGCACCAATCCTTGAGGCACTCCGCTGGACACAGGCCTCCAGTCTGAAAAGCAACCGTCCACCACCATCCTCTGTCTCTACCTTTGAGCTAGTTCTGTATCCACATGGATGGTTCTCCCTGTATTCCATGAAATCTAACCTTACTAACCAGCCACCAACCCAACCCCACCTTACTAGTTTAAATCCTCCCAAGCAGCTCTGGCAAATCTCCCTGCCAGTATATTCATCCTCTTCCAATTCAGGTGCAATCCGTCCTTCTTGTACAGGTCACTTCTACCCCAAAAGAGATTCCAATGATCCAAAAATGTGAAACCTTCTCCCATACACCAGCTGCTCAACCATGCATTCATCTGCTCTATTCTTCAATTCTTGCCCCCACCAGCTCGCAGCACTGGGAGTAATCTAGATATTACTACTCTCGAGGACCTTTTTAAATTCCTGCCTAACTCTCTATAATCTCCCTTCAAAATCTTATCTTTTCCCTTCCTATGTCATTGGTTCCAATGTGTACAATGACCTCCTGCTGGTCCCTTTCCCCCTTAAGAACATTCTGCACCATCTCTGAGACAATATACCATTCTGATTTTTCTCTGCTAGCCACAGAAACGTCAGTCTGTGCCTCAGGCTAGAGAGTCCCCTAACACAAATGATCTCTTGGAACTCAATGTACCCCCTATTGCATTAGAGCCAGTCTTGATACCAGAAACATGACTGTTCGTGCTATGTTCCCCTGAGAGTCCATCACCACTTACATTTTCCAAAACAGCATACCTGTTTGAAATGGGGATTGCCACAGAAGATTCCATGCACTACCTGCCTACCTCTCTTACCTTTCCTGCAGTTAATCTACGTGATTGTATCTGCAACTTTTCTCCCTTCCTATAATTGCCATCCATCACATCCCCTTGCTCTTGTAAATTCCTCAATGCCTCTAACAGTCTCTCCAATTGATCTGATAGGATTTGCAACCAATGGCATTTATTGCAGATATAATCCTCAGTAACCCATAAACTCTCTCTCAACTCCCACATCTAACAAAAAAAGCATATCACTCTACTAAAGGCTATTTTTGCTTCTTCCAACCTACAGACCCAGAAAATAGCACCATCTTGTTCCTCTACAAAACACTGATCTAGGCTAACTTAATACTTATGGCTTATATTTTTAAGCTTAATCAAGAGACAGGTCTCAACAAAACATATAATCAAGAAAGAACCCACTCTATACACTACTGCAGACTTTCTGTAAGGCCACACTTAAAAATATTAACTTATCTGCTTCTGCTGTGACCTCTCCCAAACAGATTCCTTCAAGATTAATTGTGAATTTCACTGTTTGTTAATTTTCCCAGACGCACTCTGATGTCCAGTGATAAATGAATTCAAACAGCAAAGGCAGTAAGTAGGTTCACCTCTGTGTCAGTTAGCAATGTGGGTTTCTTTCTCTCTCCTGCACTGATGTAACCATGTGCTGCTTTTGTCTGTTCTCTCCTTTCTGAAAGTGCTGTTGTTTTGACATTTTTTTCACCAAAGTTCCCAAACAATCCAACAGCATATCTAATAGTAATTGCTGCTCCTGGAATTCGAGGAAATCACCTCCAACACCTCAAAAAAGGAGCAGCGTTTTACAGCCAAAAATTTTTTCCCGTCCTCCAATATATTTGCAAATATTAAATATTAGGGAGAATTTATCCCTGTTTGTGAAAGAAGTGCCTTTGCCTCCATTTCCTTTGCAGAAACCTGCAATTTTACAAGACCGTGAGTAATTTTGATACAAAATGAATTGTTTTGTGTCAAGATCGGAAATCGAAAGTATAACAGGGGTACAGGTTTACCAGGTACTTTTCCCAAACAATGCTTTCCCCTTTTATTCGAAACTGGCCGATTTGGAAGCTAGGATACTGTTCATGGACTGAAAGATACCAAGGGTGGAAGAAGGTTTGGCCTTGCCAGCAGATGGTGCTGCTTTGAATGTCAGTGCAAGCTGTGTTCTTCAGGCTGTTTTGTTGAAAGACTGTTTACATGCAAACATCCAGGCGCCTTGGTGAGTGAGCTGATCTGCTTTGCTGAGGGGGGGGTGAGCCATGGCAATGCTGCTGTCGCTCTCCTCCCTTGCCTTCCTGCTGGGTTACCTAGTGCATTGCAGCTGCGGGTATGTGATCGTCAACTCTGTGTCCTGGGCGGTCACCAACCAGGAGGAAGCAGTGTCCGCCGAGGTGGACGAGGAGGTCGAGGTGGACGTGATGCCCAACCGCCTGTTCGAGAGCAGCAGCAGCATCTGGAAAGCCTCCTACCCCGCCGCTGTCTACCAGGAGCAGGATGGGAACTCCAGGGCCGAGCTCCCCAGTCCTAAAGAGGTCCTCAGCTTCCCCTCCAGGATGTTTTCTTACCGCAGGGAAGGGCTGAGTGCGAAGGGGCCGGAGCAGGTTGCCACCGAGCAGCCCCAGCGGGAAAAAGCGCGCACCGCCCGCTACATGGTCCACTCCAGCATCTGGGGCTTTCTGGCCACCATCTCCACCCTGGATAAGGTACAGCAGCTACATCTTTGCGCCTTTAATATGGGGGCAGCTTTTACCCTGAATGCATAGGTTCCAGAGTGACAAGTGCTTGGCAGAGCAGTGACTACCTGTACCAGGAATTAGTGTAATAACTTTGCAGTAATGTTTCCTCTCGGGAAACACTCATTAGAGGAGTTATGTTAGTGCTAGAGCAGAGGGTTGTTATACTGGATCGTATGTCCCAGGGCTAAATGCTACGACTGCTAGTGTTTCAAAACTCCCACAATATATCTGGAGTCAGAAACACAATGCAACACTATTAAATTTGCACAGTACCAAATTTAGAGCAATTGGAAGGGATTGGAGAAATTTCAAGAAAGGGGTTTAATGTGTGTTAAGTGGACAGAACAGTGGCAAATTAAATTTAATGCAAGCTATACATGTAGGGGTATGGGTGGATTGCGCTTCGGCGGGTCGGTGTGGACTTGTTGGGCCGAAGGGCCTGTTTCCACACTGTAAGTAATCTAATCTAATCTATGTAAAGTGCTACATGTAGAACCAAAAAGAAGACAACATTTGTATTCCTTAAATAATTTAAGAGAGCTAAGGATGAAGTTAACAGATACCTCGAAGCACTGACAGTGCCCTTATACTCCAGTGGCAACACACCACCTGTCCAGCCATTTCCTTTCTATCTCGTAAACTAATATGGATATAAAATACTTTTAAAGTGAATTTCTTTATACTTTAGCTGCAATAACGCCTCCTGCTTTAAACCACTCAAACGAGTCACGGGAGAAATATCCAACAATCACCAAATTGTTTTCCTGTGACTCCACACTTCAATTCTGAGAGGTAGAAACAGGGTGAAGGGGTTCTCTGCCATTGGTTTATATCTCCTGCTGCTGCTGCTGCCCTTCTTACACAAGCCCCCTCTTTGTGAAGATGCTGTCCTTGCTTTCACACATTGTTCAAAAATCTGTGTCCCTGCTCTCTCTCGTTCTGTTTAGGAATCTGCTGTCCCTGCTCTCTCTCGTGCTACTTAGAAAACTGGTCTCACCACTCTCATGCGTTCTTTGGGATTATCAGCCTCACGCTGTTCTCGGTGCTGGTGACTGTCTCTTGGTCCTCCTCTCTCTTTCTCTTTCAGGAAAGATGTGATGATTGCACTGGGGAAAGTACAAGAGGAGATTTATAAGCATGTTGTCAGTGTTTTCATTATAAGGAAAAATTGGATAGGCTAAATTGGATAAGATATTTTTCTTTAGAACAGAGGAGGCTGTGGGTAGAACTAACTGAAGGGTTTAAAGTTAAGAGAGGTCTAAATGGAGTGTGTTGGAAGGCCCAATCCCTTGGACGGTGGGTCCATAACCAGAAGGCAGGTAATTATACTCAGAAGCAGGAGGTTTTGGTTGAGGGGAATATTGAGGATGGTGATGAAGGCGGCACTGTCTGAAAGGCTGGTGGAGAAGTCCTCAAAGTAATTGGAAATACACTAGAAATACCTGTAATTTATAAGATTATGGACCAAGAACTGGAAATTGGGATAAGGCTGGATGGCTTCTTTTCAGTTGTTGTGGACTCAAGGGGCTGAATGGCCTCCTTCCATCCTACAAATTTCTAAAATTCTGTACGTTAATGACCCCAATGCTCCACGTAGCCAGGCTGTGTGAAATTCAGGAATCTCTGATTATGATGTGTGCCATGCTCTAGTCCTTTTACTGCCAACTGGCCCAGTGTAAAATATACTTGAAACTGGGGCAGCACGGTGGCTCAGTGGTTAGCACTGCTGCCTCATATCCCCAGGGACCTGGGTTTGATTCCAACCTTGGGCAGCTGTCTACATGGAGTTGCATATACTCTTTGTGTCTGCGTGGGTTTCCTCCAGGTGTTCCGATTTCCTGCCACAATCCAAAGATGTGCAGGTTAGGTGAACTGGCCATGCTAAATTGCCCATACTGTTCATAGATGTGTAGGTTAGGTACATTAGTCAGGGGTAAATGTAGAGTAATGGGGAATGGGTTTAGGTGGGATTCTCTTCAGCGGGTGGGCATAGACTTGTTGGGCCGAAGGGCCTGTTTCCACATTGTAGGGATTCTAATTCAGAAGTGACATCTAGGTCCTTTTGTATATTTACACTGTCATACATCTTACCACTTAAAAAGTAATCTGCACATCTGTTTCTCCTACCAAAGTGGATAACCTCACATTTTACTATATTATGTTCCGTTGGCTTTATTCACCCAGTCTATATGCATTGTCTTTCTGTAGTGTCGTGGTTATCACGTTTGCTACACACGCGAAAGGTTGTGTCTTGCCTGACAAACCTGTTGGAATTCTTTGAAGAGGTGACAAGTAGGTTAGACCAGGGAAACCCAGTGGATGTGGTCTATCTAGACTTCCAAAAGGCCTTCGATAAGGTGCCACACAGGAGGCTGCTGAGCAAGGTGAGGGCCCATGATGTTCGAGGTGAGCTACTGGGATGGATTGAGGATTGGCTGTCTGACAGAAGGCAGAGAGTTGGGATAAAAGGTTCTTTTTCGGAATGGCAGCCGGTGACAAGCGGTGTCCCGCAGGGTTCAGTGTTGGGGCCACTGCTATTCGCATTATATATTAATGATCTGGATGAAGGGACTGGGGGCATTCTAGCGAAGTTTGCAGATGATACGAAGTTAGGTGGACAGGCAGGTAGTACTGAGGGAGTGGGGCGGCTACAGAAGGATCTAGACAGTTTGGGAGAGTGGTCCAGGAATTGGCTGATGGAATTCAATGTGAGCAAATGCGAGGTCTTGCACTTTGGCAAAAAAAATAAAAGCATAGACTACTTTCTAAACGGTGAGAAAATTCGTAAAGCCAAAGTACAAAGGGATCTGGGAGTGCTATTCGAGGATTCTCTAAAGGTAAACATGCAGGTTGAGTCTGTGATTAAGAAAGCGAATGCAATGTTGTCACTTATCTCAAGAGGGTTGGAATATAAAAGCACCGTTGTGCTACTGAGACTTTATAAAGCTCTGGTTAGGCCCCATTTGGAGTACTGTGTCCAGTTTTGGTCCCCACACCTCAGGAAGGACATACTGGCACTGGAACGTGTCCAGCGGAGATTCACCCTGGAATGGTTGGTCTAACATATGAGGAACAGCTGAGGATCCTGGGATTGTATTCATTGGAGTTTAGAAGATTAAGGGGAGACTTAATAGAGACGTACAAGATAATACATGGCTTGGAAAGGGTGGACGCTGGGAAGTTGTTTCCGTTAAGCGAGGAGACTAGGACCCATGGACGCAGCCTTAAAATTAGAGGGGGTAAATTCAGAACAGAAGTGCGGAGACATTTCTTCAGCCAGAGAGTGGTGGGCCTGTGGAATTCATTGCCACAGAGTGCAGTTGAGGCCGGGACGTTAAATGTCTTCAAGGCAGAGATCGATAGATTCTCGTTGTCTCAAGGAATTAAGTGCTATGGGGAGAATGCGGGTAAGTGGAGTTGAAATGCCCATCAGCCATGATTGAATGGTGGAGTGGACTCGATGGGCCGAATGGCCTTACTTCCACTCCTATGTCTTATGGTCTTACGGTTGGAATCCAGGCAGCAGCAGCAGTTGCTTGCGTTGGTGGTTCAGTGGTGGAATTCTCTCCCACCATGTGGGAGGCCTGGGTTCGAGTCCTAGCCAGTACTTGGCACTCCTTCCCTTCGTGGGGAGGCACAGTGTCTCAGTGGTTAGTGCTGCTGCCTCACAGTGCCAGGGACCTGGGTTTGAATCTGCCATATGTGGAGTTTGCACATTCTCCCTGTGTCTATGTGGGTGTGCTCCGGTTTCCTCCCACAGTCCAAAGATGCATAGGTTCAGTGGATCAGCCATGCTGAATTTCTCATAGTATCCCAGGGGTGTGCAAGCTGGGCGGATTGGCCATGGGAAATGCAGGGAGAAGGTGTGGGGGGTGTGGGAATGGTTCCGAGTGAGATGCTGTTCGGAGGGTCAGTGTGGACTTGATGGGCTGAATGTCCTGCTTCCAAGCTATAGGGATTCTATGATTCTATATGCAGATTGAAGTCACCCATAATACCAATGCCCTATGAACAATTTTTTAAAAAATGGCTGCTGCTGGCAAACTTCATGCTGGGTTCCCCTTGCCCACTGACTCAGGGTCATCTTGCGCCTGTCTTCTGTCAATCTTTTGCTGCTCTGCCAAACTCCAGCTGCAAACCATGTTTCTATCACTGCAGATGCTGCTACAATTTCACAGACCTGTTCCACAAACACTCACTCGTGAAACCGAGATCTGTAGTCACAGGTTGTTGGTGTCTATGGCAACAAATCTGCCAGAAATATTTCTTGTGCCACCTGGACACAATCGCAACCGTCACTGATGCCAGTTCTTTCTCTTTCCGTCTCTCTCCCCAAGCTGCAGGGAAATATGCTGCAGAAAGATCAGGTTTAGGACAGGCCACACCATTCTCTCCTTTTCTTACTGGGCACATGAATGCAGTGCACTCCTCACTCCCTAAAGTAACTGTTGTACACTCATCACTGGCTCATTCAGCTTTCCAGCATCCTTACTAAAAACAGGTTGGCCCAGGAAAATTGCATGTCCCAGCTATCACTGAGTGCATGTCCTTTTCCATCGGATACAAATGCTAATTTTGCTGTGTTCCCACCCATCTGAGGCAGTGTTAAGGGGCTCAACTCTTTCCTTCCAAAGAGTTTGCTCAAAATGTAACTCTGATTGATACAATTCCTGCCTACCTTGGATCACATCCCTAAATTGTTAGCCAATAAAAGAGTAGTTACAATGACCAGTCCTGTTAAAAGTCCTTCAAGACGTGGTGTCTCACTGCTAGGTAGTGTACACCTCTGTTGGAACCCAGTACCTGAGTGTGGTGGAGTGCCAGCAGAGGCCTGAGTACTGATTATGAATAGATTCCCTACAGTGTGGAAACAGGCCCTTTGGCCTAACAAGTCCATACTGACCCTCCAAAGAGTAACCCACTCTGACTCATTTCCTTCTGACAAATGTACCTAACACTATGGGCAATAGCATGACCAATTCACCTGACCTGCATATCTTTGGACTGTGGGAGGAAACCAGAGCACCCAGAGGAAACCCACACAGACAAAGGGAGAATGTGCAAACTCCACACAGACAGTTGCTTAAGGCTGGAATCGAACCTGGGACTCTGGTGCTGTGAGGCAGCATACTAACCACCGAACCACCCATACATTGGTCCAGATCTGTTGTCAGTGTCAAAGGGAGCGCAACCAAGGCTAAATGCTATTTAAACTGTCCACTTTTCATTTTATGCTGGAGTGTTTACCTCTTCTGCAGCCAGCTACTAAGAGATTCCTGAAATGATACAGTTCTTGAGCTCTTTAGTGATGCCACACGCCCTTTTCGTGTCATGATACTAAACTCTGTCTTCTGGTCGCTGATGTACATTCTTTCAAATGTGAAATGTCACCTCTGAAACTCACAACCTCACCCAGTGACACTGTAAACCAATGAAGATTAAGTTAGAACATTAAGGGATGATTTGATTGAAATCTTCAAGGTATTAACAGGAAAAGACAACGTAAACTATTTCCATTTACTAGGGATTCTAAAACCATGGGGCACAGTCTGAGACTTAGCACCAAACTGTTCAGAAGAGAAGTTAGGAAGCAGAGGTATTAAGGGATATGGGCTGAAGGCAGTTGTATGAATTAGGCCACAAACCAATCATGATCTCATTGGATGGCAGGACGGGATGGAATGGCCAACTCATGTTCCTTTGTTCTTATGGTACAGGGTCAAAATATACTGGAAGAGGGGTGAGAATGCAGGGACTGGGTACAGGGTCAACAATATCCCGGGATGAGAGGGATCGCAGGGACTGGGTACAGGGTCAACAATATCCTGGAAGAGGGAAGGGAATGTAGGGACTGGGTACAAGTCAACAATATCCCAGGAGAGGGGTGAGAATGCAGGGACTGGGTGCAGGGTCAACATTATCCCAGGATGGGAGGGATCGCAGGGACTGGGTGCAGGGTTAACATTATCCCCGGGGAGGATGGTAATATGGAGACCGGGTACAGAGTTAACATTGCTGTAGATGCTGTACTGCCTTGACACTCCAACTGATTTAGAATCAGTTTAGTTTTTTTATCATTCCTGAAACCCTCTGAAATAAACCTTTGGAAAGGCCAAAGTAAGCGCAAAGCAAATAATCTAAGTCTCCATGACTCTGGCTATCTGATCCCATCAGAATCATGGAGCAATCTGGGCATCTGGCAAAATCCACCGATCAGATGTTTAAACATCCTTTTAAATTCTGGGTTAAGCCTGATTGGCACCTCCTGAGCACCTTGATGCACATCAGCTTTAGTTGAGTAAGAGGCCTCTCCTGTATTTGGGCCTGGGGTTTGGGATCTTCTGAGGAGTAGCATTCGAGAGCAGATTGCTACTGAGCTCCTATTATTTTCCCCAAGAATGGAGCTCCACATTTCTGGCCAGGATTGAATACTTGATCTCTTCAGAAATGTGGAGCGGGGGAAGAGGAATGAGCTACACCCCTTTTTTTATTGGTAAATCTTCATTCATTCATTAATACAGTGAAGCCCTTTGGGACACTCAAACAGCTTTTCAATGGGTTAGTGAAAGTGAGTGAACTAGGATGCCAACTAGTGGAGTGGTAGGATGGGGAGCTTGGGTTAGGGGATTTCTTTTTGGAACAGAGTGAAGGTTGTAGGCCAGTCGGGGGTGGGGGGGGGGAATGTCAGAGACTCAGGAGAAGCGGTGGGAGGTCTGAGAACTGCAGGGAGTCAGAACAGAAGAAGGCCAGAGCCTCAGGATGGTGAGGGGGAAGTCAGGAGTTTGGGGTCTGAATTTAGTAGGGAATTAGGTGGGGTTATGAGGGTCCTTAAGGGTAGTTGGAGAGTTAGGTGATTGACAGAAAGCTGGGAAAGCCAGTGGAAGTCAGAAAGCAGAGGGAGAGATGGATTAGAAGGAGACCAGAGGGTTTAGGAAAGATGGAGGTGAGGGAGCAATAGGATGTTTGAAAAGTCAGGATAGCCAGGAGTAATGCTGGTGGGATAATCAGTGGGATTCAGGGTTAGTGGGTCACTTATATAGTTCCTCAAGTGTTAGACATGGTTTTAATGTGTCTAACATTTCCTGGATAACTATTCTGGTAAGTCAGTTCTCTCCCAAATCTCTCACACTAACTCATGGTCCCGAATTGGAATTTACATTTCCTGGGCAACTCCTGTGAAATTGGTCCGTCGAGACAACTGGGCATCCCATCTCATGTCTCTGGAAATGCATCCGGTGTCTCACTATCTGTAGACCAGGGGATTTAGGGCATTGTTTTCGGAATTTGACCAAGCATTCCTTATAAGTCCAAGAAAACAATTGGGTAGGATTTACGATAGTGCACTCTGATTGTAATTTCTCTAAAAGAAAATGAATTGTCAACCAGATAACTGGCTGCAGTTTGATGGAAGATTTGATGTTTAATAAATCAAAATGAATAACAGGTTTGTAACCAATGCAAAGGAAAATCTAATAATATTTTGGAAATTAGTATTTATCTGAATTTTTATTGATACTTATCCTAGTTGTTTTTTATTTTAATACAGTTTGTAACTGCCAAATGTTTCAAATGTTATTTTCAGACACTGTCCTGCTTTGAGCCGCCCCATGTTTTACTAACTGCTGGATTGAAATAAAAAGCTGCCAGGCCTCTTAGAATGTTTCATATCTGGCCACGTGGAGGAGCACGAGAGCAAGCAAGGGTACTTAGTCCAGAATAAAAATAGAAACCACTGGGAAAGCTCTCAGAAGTTGTGTTTGGGCCCGTGGGTGCTGAGGAGGGAGAAAGTAAACAGATAGGCATTACATCTTCTGTGGTTGCACGGGAAGGTGCCGTGGGGCTGTGGAGGGGTGTTGGGATTGAAGAAAGAGTGGACCAGGGTGTCCCAGAGGGAACAGTCCCTGAGGACGGCTGACAAGAGAGGAGAGAAGAATATGTGTCTGGTGGTGGCATCTAGCTGGAGGTGACAGAAATGGTGGTTAATGATCCTCTGGGTGTGGATGCTGGTGGGATGCTAGGTGAAGACAAGGGGGTCCGTATCGCTGTTGCAGGAGGGAAGACAAGGGTTGAGGGTCAAAGTGCAGGAGATGGGTTGGACCTGACTGAGGGCCCTGTCAATAGTGGTTGAGGAAGAAGGGGGCACTTTGGAGGCTGTCTTGTCGAAGTTGGCATCATCAGAACAGAGGCGACGGAAACTGAGGAACTGGAAGAATGGAGTCGAGTCTTTATTGGAAGCAGGGTGTGAGGATGTGTCATCAAGGCAACTGAGAGTCAGTGGATTTGTCGTGGATATTGGTGGCCAGCCTATCCCCAGAAATGGAAATAGAGATATCGAGGAAGGGAAGGGAGGAATCAGAGATGGACTACGTGAAAGTAAGAGTGGGTTGGAAATGGAAATCAAAATCGATAATTTTTTTTCAATTCCGGACAAGAAAGGGAAGCAGCACCGATGATATCATCGATATACCAGAGAAAGAGTTGTGGGTGGGGGCTGGAATAGGACTGGAACAAGGAATGTTCTGTGTAACCCACAAAGAGACAGCCGTATCTAGGGTCCTTGTGGGTACCCATGGCCACCCTCCCTCATGAAGAAAATGAGACAAGTTAAAAGTTGTTCAGGAGGGTGGTGGTGGGTGGGGACAGTACAGGTCTTTGTTTCAGAGCCCTGAGTGCATCCAGGTGAGGGATGGATATGTAGCAAAGGGATTGCACATCTATGGTAAAGAGGAGGCAACTAGAGCCCACAAACTAGAAATTCTGAAACTGGTGTCAAGTGTCAGAGGAATCATGAATGCAAGTGGGGGTGGGGGATTGGACCAGGGGAGAAAAGACCAAGTCAAGATAGGAGGAGATAGGTTCTGTGGGGCAACAGCAGACAGAAACAATGGAGTCCTGTTTGCGGATTTTGGAAAGGAGGTAGAAGAGAGTGTGCAGGGTTGGGGGATTATCAGCTTGGAGGCAGTGGTGGCGAGGTTACCAGATGAAGTGAGATTGGTGACTGAACTTGACACAATGGCCTGATGGTCCATTGCGGGTCATAATCCTGGGGGAGATAGGAGGAGATTTCTGAGGGCTGGCACTCAGTAATATTGAAGTTGGTCCACCAGACGACAACAGCACCAACCTTAGGTAGGCTTAATAACAAAGTCAGGGTTGGATCTGAGGGCACAAAGTGGAAGGGCAGTTTGGAATGGGTAAGGGGGGGTTCAGAGAAATTAAGGTGACCAATTTCATGTCAACAGTTCTCAGTGAACATGTCAAGTTTTGGTAAAAGGCCAGAGGGAGAGGTCCAGGTCGAGGGAGAATGTTGGAGCAAAGGGGTCTGTGGGATAGGGAGAGGATTCTTGTTCAAAGAAATTGGTACAGAGGCGAAGGCAACAGAAGAAGAGTTCACCGTCATGTTTGGCAGCATCTGTGAAGAGAAGTCAGAATTAAAGTTTTGGATCGAGTGACTCTTTCTCAGAACCAATGATAGTGAAGAAAATGTCAGTTTATGTGCAGCATAGAGGGTGGGGAGAGGGGATAAGGAGGAAACAATAGGTGGAGATAGAGCCCAAAAAGGGGGAAGCACAGTTGGACATGCAATTCATGCAGTCTCGTCTACCCCATTTGCTGCTTTCAAAGTGGTCTGTTCTACATTGGGACAACAAAGCGTACACTGGGTCACCACTTCGCAGAACATCTGCGTTCTGTCCACAAAAAAGACCCTGAGCTTCCAGTTGCCTGCCATTTTAACACGTCACCCTGTTCCTGACCAACGTCTCTGTCTCAGGCTTGCTGCAGTGCTCCAGCGAAGCTCAGCACAAGTTAGAAGAACACCACCTCATTTTCTGCTTGGGGACCCTGCGGCCTCTGGGACTCAATATCAAGTTCAATAACTTTCGGGCTTGAGCACTCCCATGTCCTTACGCCTACCCCTACGCAACAGGCCTTGTTATCACATGGACTGTTATTGCTCACAGCCCATTATCAGGAGAAAATGAAGACTGCAGATGCTGGAAATCAGAGTCGAGAGTGTAGTGCTGGAAAAGCACAGCAGGTCAGGCAGCATCCGAGGAGCAATTATTAGCCACTAACATTCCCATTAACAGTTATTCAGGGTCCTAGCCAGATCATTATTCACTCCTTTGTTTGTACAAATGTTCTCTGTCTTTGGGCTCTATTGTTCACTCCTTGCCCCCTGCCCCCACCCTACCTTCTGCATATAAACTGACATTTTCTGAGCTTTGTCAGTTCTGAGGAAGGGTCACTGGATCCGAAACATTAACTCTGATTTCTTCCCACAGATGCTACCAAACACACTGAGTGTTCACAGCAATTTCTAGTTTTGTTTCTGATTTACAGCATCCACAGTTCTTTCAGTTTGTGTTGACTCCAAACTTTGAGCTCACAACATGGAGTATTAGAGCGGATAATTAGTAAAAATAGAGAGCATGGATCTGATCTGTGCAGATTTCAACTTTTTTACACACCAGCTGTTAATCCAGTGAGTAACTTCAACAAGTATCAACATTTTATAAATATATTTCATGTGGAAAGAATTTTTGATTATGATTTTTTGATTAACAGTAATACTTAGCTATCTGTGCTTTCTCCCCATGGATTTCAGCTCCAATAATTTTAACAGAATTCTTTGTGAGATTTGCCTACTTTATCCTTTCACAAGATGTGGGCATTACTGGTAAAATCAGCATCTGTTGCCAATCCCTACTTGCCTTTGAACTGAGTGGCTTGCTGGTCATTTTAAGTGCAGTGAAAAATCAACCACATTACTGTGGATCGAGAATCACATGTAGGCCAGACCAGCTAAGGATGGCAAATTTCCTCCTGTACAAGGCATCAGTGAACTGAATTGGTTTTTATAATAATTTATGACAATTGTCATGGTCACTATAGCTGAGGTTAGCTTTATGTTCCAGCTTTACTGATGAAATGCAAATTGCATCATTAGTGGGATTTGACCACACATCCCCGGACCATTAGCCTAAGCCTCTGGAGCTCACCAACACTACCATTATGTCACAGTGTTATGCACGAATAAGGACATTGGTATATCCGGTTACGTTTCAGTTCTTGCTGCAGTGTTTATTCAGCTCTTGATGCCGTTGATTATAACCTTGGACAGCTCACTTCTGTGGAGCAATGATTCAAGTATCAGTGGGATGCAGTGCTGAGAGAACATTTACTTCTATAATTTGCACTCTGTGAAGAGTCCAACAATCACTTTTTGGATTATTTTTCCGTTGAACAGTGCTTTGTGGAATATTGTAATTAGTTATGCAAATTACTACTCCAACTTCAATCCCACATACTAATATCCATATGAAAACCAGGTCCCAGTAATAGCTTGACCCTACAATTTCATAGCTTTCAATGGTTGGTGACATGAGTTAATTAAATATTCTAGAATAAAAAATGATTTCCTCTTTGCATCATG
This sequence comes from Hemiscyllium ocellatum, assembly GCF_020745735.1. Taxonomy (NCBI): domain Eukaryota; kingdom Metazoa; phylum Chordata; class Chondrichthyes; order Orectolobiformes; family Hemiscylliidae; genus Hemiscyllium; species Hemiscyllium ocellatum. The sequence goes on along the minus strand of NC_083406.1, from coordinate 68,565,578 downwards.
CAATTTATTGTACTGAAGATTAATGGATTGGTGGTATCTTATTTGCGCACATTTTTATGTTCTGCAAGTAATTTATTAAATATACTTTACAGCACCATGATCACTAAGCTTAAACGTTTTGTCAAAACTTGGATACTAACCAAGGCTACAGACTTGAAGGAACACAATAATTAATCACCCATCGCAGTCAATTATTAGACATCCAATTACATTCGATTGTACAAAAGCATGATGCACAACTAGTTATCACAAAAACATAAGATAAAATGGCTTAAAAGGTCATTGTTATGCAGAACTGTATGGTGACTAACTTAGAATTGCTGAATATCACCTGTTTCGCGTTTGATCATTGTTAGAAAAAAGAATTGGCTCCTGACAAATGCAACTAAAATAATTTTCCACTCAAAAATCCTTGTGCTCTTTCATAGACTGTTATTGACTGTACATAATCCACTGTTTTCCCCGATTATCATCATAAACATGCGTAACAGTTATCAGCTGTGAATGTATTTCTTATATTCCTACTGTAGATCCCAATTTCAGTGGAACTGCCCAGTTACCAAAATATTTCAGGGTTATTTATATTAATCTGCACGCTTGCAGTTTATTTTAGTGACTGATTTTATGACTCACGTAGTCTGTCAAAGTTGGTAGAGTAACACTAGACTTTGCTTTTAAGCGCTTTTATTAAACCCCGGCACAATGTTTTTCTCTCAATTTCTACACCTTCACTTCTCTCCTGAGGCGAATTATGGTTCAACAGTTCACTTGTGATCTTAGACATATTGGAAAGATTTTCCACTCTGGGGACATTACATCTGAGCCTGATCCTGTACTTAATTTACTGTACTTGAGTGTATTTCCCTAGTCTTCAAATTGGTCTCAGAAAGGCAGATTTTTTTCTTTAATTTTCCTTGTATTCAGGTTCTTAAGTTGTCCTGTTTATTTTCCCTTACCTACACAGCATGCAAGAGAGGTACATAAGATGAAGGGACACAGGTTACAAGAGGTAATAATCACATTTACAAACTGATACTCAGTTTGTTTGGTCTCTCGGAAGAATACAAAGGCATTTTACTCATCCATGAGGAGTAAGGGAATGATCAGGGAGAAGGTAGGGCCGATCAGGGATAGCAGAGGGAACTTGTGTGTGGAATCTGAGCAGATGGGGAAGCCCTAAATGAGTTTTTTGCTTCGGTTTTCACCAAGGAAAGGGAGCTTGTTGTGAATGAAAACTTAGAGGAGCTGGGATACAGTCTTGACCAGATCAAGATTGATGAAGTTGATGTGCTAGAAATTTTGGAAAACATTAAGATTGATCAGTCCCTAGGGTCGGACCAGATTTACCCTAGGATGCAACGGAAAGCAAGAAAGGAGGTTGCTAAGCCTCTGGTGAGGATCTTTGCCTCCTCACTCTCCACAAGATTTGTACCGGAGGATTGGAAGGTGGCGAATGTTGTTCCTCTTTTCAAGAAGGGCAAAAGGGAAATCTCTGGCAATTACAGACTAGTCAGTCTTACGTATGTGGTCAGCAAAGTTTTGGAAAGAATTCTGAGGGATAGGATTTATGACTATTTGGCAAAGCATAGTGTGATTAAAGGTAGTCAGCATGGCTTTGTGAGCGGCAGGTCATGCCTCACAGATCTTATTGAGTTTTTTTTGGAGGCGTCAAGACAGGTCGACGACGGTCAAGCAGAGGATGTGGTACATAGGGACTTCAGCAAGGCATTTGATAGGGTTCCCCATGGTAGGCCCATTCATAAAATCAGGAAGTATGGGATACAGGGAGATTTGGCTATCTGGATTCAGAATTGGTTAGCTGACAGAAGGCAAAGAGTGGTTGTAGATGGAAAGTATTCTGCCTGGAGATCAGTGTTGAGTGGGGTCCCGCAGGGCTCTGTTATTGGGCCTCTGCTCTTTGTAGTTTTTATAAATGACTTGGATGAGGAGATTGAGGGGGGGGGGGTTTGTAAATTTGCAGATGACACAAAGGTTGGAGGTGCCGTCGATAGTATGAGGGCTTCTGCAGGTTGCAGCTTGACATAGTCAGGATGCAGAGCTGGGCTGAGAAATGGCAGATGGCGTTCAGCCTGGATAAATGCAAAGTGATGCATTTTGGAAGGTCGAACTTTAAAGTTGAGCACAGGATTAAAGACAGGATTCTTGGCAGTGTGGAGGAACAGCGGGATCTTGGTGTGCAGGTACATAGATCCCTTAAAATTGCCACCCAATTTTCAACAGGGTTGTTAAGAAAGCATATGGTGTTTTGGCTTTCAATAACAGGGGAATCGAGTTTAAGAGCCGCGAGATTTTGCTACAGCTCTACAAATCTCTGGTGAGACCACACTTGGAATATTGTGTCCAGTTCTGGTCGCCCTACTACAGGAAAGATACAGAGGCTTTGGAGAGAGTGCAAAGAAGGTTTACCAGGATGCTGCCTGGACTGGAGGGCTTCCCTTATGAAGAAAGTTGAATAAGCTCGGACTTTTCTCTCTGGAGAGAAGGAGGAAGAGAGGAGACCTGATCGAGGGGTACAAAATAATGAGTGGAATAGATAGAGTCAATAGCCAGAGACTTTTCCCCAGGGCAGGATTGACTGGTTCGAGGGTCATAGTTTGAAGATATTAGGAGGAAGGTATAAAGGAAACATCAGAGAGTTGTTCCTTACACAGAGAGTTGTCAATGTATGGAATGCATTGCCAGTTGAGGTGGTGGAAGTGAAGTCATTGGGGATGTTTAAGTGACTGCTGGACATGCACATGGATAGCAGTGAGTTGAGGGATACATAGATTAAGTTACTATATTTTACATTAGGATTAAACCTCGGCACAACATCGAGGGCCAAGGGCCTGTTCTGTGCTGTACTTTTCTATGTTCTATGTTCTAATAGTGTGTCTGGAAGCTGACTGTCATATTAGGTAGATCAGACAGCTGCAGCTGCCTAGAAGAAGACCTCTCTATTGTACCTGGAGGATATGCATTGATAATCGCTATGATTGTCACCATTACCCTCGAAAGTTGTTGTTAGGGACATTTGAAGGGTCTTCTAGCGCATTGTGTATGAAATCAAACAAGACAATATTTTGTCAAATGTGCACATTCATCTACTTATTAATCACAATGACTTGAACTTGCACTTTAATTTCTTCTATATGTCACATCTCATATAGCTTCAGCAGAATTGAAAGCAGCCTGCTTAGGTCTTTATCCTGACTGTTGAGAAACCTTTGGCTTGTGACCTTTGGTGAGTCCCTGAAGATCCAACAAATGCAGCTCTACTTGTCCTTGTCCAGGGGAAGATGCTGGTTTTTGGAGATGAAGCAACATGTTGTCTACTAGTTGGAGCTGGAGCTAGAGCTGAAGTTGCAGGCAACTAGTGAAAAGTGTGAGAGTGCTTTGAGTGGAGTGCCCATCTTCATGTCCTTCTCTTGCCGTTATCCCTCTTCTGGACAATCACGCTACCATTCTTGTCCATGAGCTTGGTGGACAATAGGGATAATTTATCATTATTGTATCTGTGTCATCCTCTTTAATTATCAGTCTGTATCTACACAACAATGGAGAAGAACTGTTCTTGTGAGCTCCTTCAGGGCATGTCTTACAATTCCCTGCACCCATCAATCACAAGTGAATGAGGTGGATCCCTTATCCTTTGTGTTACTGTGGAAAGACTATTGAGCATTCGGTGAGTATTTAGCCAAGTTGCAGATGCCCATTTAGCATTCTCCTCAGTGACGACACGAGGGGGTAAGCATTTGTTTTCAGTTGAGTAGAGCCTGGAAAGGATTGCACCACTTTGATGCAGTTGCACCACTGCCATCTCTGCCACCTGCGTCTGCTCATGGTCAGTTGTGAAGTATGAACAACTGGATGAAAACCTTACTAACTACATAAGTGGTCCACTGAGTGCAAGTAGTTGTCCTGGAGGTGGCTGCATGTGCTGTAACAGTGCACCCTCAAAACAAATTAAATCCTCCAAGGATGCAACTTCATGGACATTCTGTAACACTTGCATGTTTTATTTTTCACTTGTTCTCAGGATCTGAGCATTGTTTACAAGGTCAGTATTTGTTTTCCATTTCTTAATGTCCCTGGAGAAGTGTTGGTGAGCCATCTTGCTGCACTGCTGTAACCCATGCTCTTTAACAGTGGTGCTGTTACTGACAGCATCAGGATTTTGATGGCTTTACAGTAAATGTATGGCAATATATTTTGAAGGGAGAAGTGTAACTTAGAAGCAAACCTCCAGGTAATGGTTTTCCTAGGCATTTGAATCCCTTGTTGTTCGAGGTGGAAGAAACTGTGGGTTTGGTAGATGCTGTCAAAGAAGCCTAGTTGCTGCAATTCATTTTGTAGACAGTACAAATTGTGGTCATGGTGAACATGTGATAGAAGGAATGACTTTACTGAAAGTTGCAGCCCAATACAATGTGTCAACCAAGTGAATTGTTTTATCCTTGAACTTCCTGGCTGTTATTGGAATTGCATTAATTCCAGCAAATGCAGAACAAATTGTCATACTCTTGACTTGTGCCTGGTAGGCTTGAAGGCCCTCAGACAACTAGAATAAATATAGTCATTAGCAAAGTCACAGGAGACCATCATCACACTTGCCTCAGGCTCCTCCAGGGCTGCTTTGGGACTGACTCTCCTAGTCTGCATTATATCGCTCAATGAGACAGGTCAGCAGCCAACTCTTAACAGTACCTTACTCCCTCAACTGACATCAGAATGATAGAAATTTGAGATTTGCAAGAGTGATGAGTTTTCCTATATGCAGGAAAATATTAACTGCATCTGTACAGTTATCACTAATCCTGAGGATGATGAACTAAGAACTAGTTTCACTGACAGCTGCCATCCTGATATAATTATCCATGCCTTCCACCATCCTTGGATAGCAGGAATATCAGAGGATGGTTGCCAAAAGGGAGCGATAACCCTTCCTTAACCTGGTTGATAACATCACTATACCTGAGCAACACAAGTATGATAATGGTTACAGGATCATCAGGAACATACTAATGGCTCCTTGAGGGTTGCATTCCAATGCCTTGATTGGTCTGGGAGCTTTTTGTAAAATGCTGTTGGCATAAGTTATCACACTGACGTATTCTATTCAGAATAACAAGTCTGTGCACCACTGATTAAAGTTGCCCACACAGCGACTGCAAGAAACATAATTCGACAATGTAAGAGCTCATAATTTTCAATGAGAGTCCGAGTCCAATGGTAGGTTCAGTCAACTTTTATTGCAATACACACATCACACTTACAGCTTCAGGTTTTCATAGCAAAATGTAACTACACTAAGCAAATATTTTCCCAAGCTCTCTAGTACTGTCAGCCATGTTCTGCTGCATTAGCCATGGGCAGCTGTTAGCCATTTTGTTCTGCTCGGTCACTGGCAGCCCTAACGAGCCCCTGTTTGATTTTTCCTTCAGTGAATCACAAAGCACACAAGTGAAAGTTGGCTTAGACGTATTGTGCGTGATGCATAAAAGGTCTGCCAGATATGCCAAAGCGTCTCACCTGCAGAGAAGCAGTTGTGGCTGCCTGTTGACAGTAACATTTAACTGACAAAAACAAAATATAAAATGATAATTATTACAACGAATAACGCTATACCCTGTACCAGTGATGTTCCCAGTGAACCCAGCCAGCCAGTTGGCCAGCTCAGTAAGATAGAAAAAGGGGATTGTTTTAGTTTGTCTATCTCTTTTTGGAAATGAGCTGCTAAATTGGTGATTGCTTCAGAGTCATCTGGGATATCCTTGCAGTATTTGGCCTTGATTAGAGCACAAATGCTTACCTTTTTGGCTAGTATCCAATCGAGGGCCATTCTGCTCTGCAACATTGTTTTATGGATGGCTACCATTTCATCCAAGGCCTCTGCAGTATCATTGGCCACCTGTTCCAAGATGGCTGCCATGTTCATATAGTCTCTTGCCAATTTAGCAGTCCCATACAAGTAGACCAGGATGGCAAAGAATTTCTCTTGATTTGTAATGGCCCTTTGGAATCTTTGCCAATGAAGTATCTCGGGTAGGGAGAATGAGTGATGGACAAAGGAGACAACGTAACTCTAATAACACCAACCGATCCATGATGGGGGTAACCAGGCGTAAGTACTGTTATAAGGGGTAAACCTAGTTGTTATCTTATGATACCACCTTTGCTGGTGAGATTTTGGAATGTCAGAAGGGTGGAGCCAATACCCTGGGTTACATTCCAATAGTGGGAACATTTGCTGTATCCCATCTCCTGCCCTCCCGTCTAGATTTTACATGAACATATCCCTCCTGGTGGTCTCCCCATTTCAGTGGTGTTAGTAAGAGTCAAGAAAGGAGGTCATTGCGAGGTGTTGTAATTAGGCTGATACCGTTTCTGAAAGGGGCGGTCAGGATGTAACCTGCTGACTCCCACTGCTCTCGGGAGTCAAGTCATGTGTTTTTAATGCACTCCTGTCCCTGCTGAGGACTGCTGTGTCAGTTGGCCAGATCCTCCATGGAGATGTTCTGGCGAATTACCTGTTCTGCCATTTTGGATATATTAAAAGGGATGGGAGTTAAGAGGATGTCCCCTTTTAAGTGGATCGGTATGTGGAAGCACACCCAACTACTGGAAACACTAGCTCGTTTGGCATAGGTATCAGACGTATATAAAAAGGTGTTTACATGTAATTCCATTTTCCTTTGTCTCTAGTAAGCAAACAGACAAAATACAAACTGTCAGTAATACATAAACTTCAACATTTTGGATCAAACATTATAGTTCTTATAAAATTTCAGCTTCAGTCATTGGTTGCACGTTTAACGTGTGACACGTGTATCCAAGCTTTCTTCGCTTGGATTTTCATTGCAGCTTGGGTGGTCAGCAACACTTGGTAGGGTCCTTCCCACTTGGCTTCCAGTGTTTCCTTCCGTTGTTCAGTGGCTGTGCTAGTTGCATGTAGGAGTCAATCCAGCTCCTATTAAAAAAATCCCCGAAAGGACCTGAGCTCCTAGATAGTCATGGGCTGCTTAGCTGTCCGAATGGTTGCGGATGGAGAAAGTGAGGCTCATGCCCGAAACGTCGATTCTCCTGCTCCTTGGATGCTGCGTGACCTGCTGCGCTTTTCCAGCAACACATTTTCAACTCTGATCATCCACAAACCTGACTGCCCCAGCCGACCCATTGACGCAGCCTGCTCCTGCCCCACCGAGCTCATCTCTGCATGCCTTAACACGGTCCTGTCCCCCTTACTCCAAGAACTCTCCACCTATGTTCAGGACACCACTCATGCCTTCCACCTCCTCCATGATTTTCGCTTCCCCGAACCCCAACGCCTTATCTTCACCATGGACATCCAGTCCCTGTATACCTCCATCCCCATCACGAAAGACTCAAAGCCCTCCGCTTCTTCTTTTCCCGTCGTACCTTCCACTGACACCCTCCTTCCACTGACTGAACTGGTCCTCACACTGAACAACTTCTCTTTCCAATCCTCCCACTTCCTCCAAACCAAAGGAGTAGCCATAGGCCCCAGCTATGCCTGCCTCTTCGTAGGATATGTGGAGCAGTCCATCTTCCACAGCTACACTGGCACCACCCCCCTGTGGGTGTATCGGCGCTGCCTCGTGCTCCCACGAGGAGGTTGAACAGTTCATCCACTTCACCAACACTTTCCATCCTGACCTCAAATTTACCTGGACTGTCTCAGACTCCTCCCTCCCCTTCCTAGACCTTTCCATTTCTATCTCGGGCAACCGAATCAACACGGACATTTACTACAAACCGACCAACTCCCACAGCTACCTAGACTACACCGCCTCCCACCCTGCACCCTGTAAAAACGCCTTCCCATATTCCCAATTCCTTCGTCTCCGCCACATCTGCTCCCAGGAGGACCAGTTCCAATACCGTACAACCCAGATGGCCTCCTTCTTCAAAGACCGCAATTTCCCCTCAGACATGATTGATGATGCTCTCCACCGCATCTCCTCCACTTCCCGCTCCTCTGCCCTTGAGCCCCGCCCCTCCAACCGCCACCAGGACAGAACCCCACTGGTCCTCACCTACCACCCCACCAACCTCCATATACATTGTATCATCCGTCGTCATTTCCGCCACCTCCAAACGACCCCACCACCAGAGATATATTTCCCTCCCCTCCCCTATCAGTGTTCCGAAAAGACCACTCCCTCCGTGACTCCCTCGTCAGGTCTACACGCCCACCAACCCAACCTCCACTCCCGGTACCTTCCCCTGCAACTGCAAGAAATGCAAAATTTGCACCCACAGCTCCCCCCTTACTTCCCTCCAAGGCCCCAAGGGATCCTTCCATATCTGCCACAAATTCACCTGCACCTCCACACACATCATTTAGTGCATTTGCTGCACATGATGTGGCCTCCTCTATATTGGGGAGACAGGCCGCCTACTTGCGGAATGTTTCAGAAAACACCTCTGGGTTACCTGGACCAACTAATCCAGCCACCCCGTGGCTCAACACTTCAACTCCCCCTCCCACTCCACCAAGGACATGCAGGTCCTTGGACTCCTCCATCGCCAGACCATAGCAACACGACGGCTGGAGGAAGAGCGCCTCATCTTCCGCCTAGGAACGCTCCAACCACAAGGGATGAACTCAGATTTCTCCAGTTTCCTCATTTCCCCTCCCCCCACCTTGTCTCAGTCAAATCCCTTGAACTCAGCACCACCTTCCTAATGTGCAATCTTCATTCTGATCTCTCCGCCCCCGCCCATACTCCAGCCTATCATCCTCACCTTGACCTCCTTCCACCTATCGCATTTCCAATGCCCCTCCCCCAAATCCCTCCTCCCTACCTTTTATCTTAGCCTGCTGGACACACTTTCCTCATTCCTGAAGAAGGGCTCATGCCCGAAACGTCGAATCTCCTGCTCCTTGGAAGCTGCCTGACCTGCTGCGCTTTTCCAGCAACACATTTTCAGGCAGTTTATTGTCAACTTAAGCAACTCTTTTTGTTATACAGAGGAGAGCTGTTTAAATTCCTCCAAAGGGCTGTCTTCTGAAGAGGGACCTGTTCTCTGCGACTTGTCCTCCCAGCATCCTCAGCCTCTTTGTTTAGCCAGACATGTCCCTCTTTTCCGCAATAGTGGCACTGCCTGGAGATCTTCCTGATAGTTGTTTGTCTGGTTCTCCGAATTTCCCATCGGTGACCCGCATGGTTCGAACTTTAGCTCCCATATCCCTGTCCAAATAATTGCACCGATCTACTAGATATGCTTAAATTATTCCTCTGCCTTCCCAATCTGGTAGGTTTATCTTCAGCATCTTTGATAACTCTGGCTTCAGAACCCCTACAAAAGCGGCTTTCATGGAACCAAGGTTACTCCATTTTCTCGGGTCCCTCATTGCTCATTATAAGTATTCTAACCAAACTGTTCTCAACCACTTGTCATATTCCAATATGTCTTCCATTCCTTTCTGTTGACAACTTGCGATTCTTCCCCAGTCCATTCTTACAGGACTGAATTCCCATAACCAATTTCTAATCTGTTGTTCGCTTTTCTCGAGGGCTTCTCACACCTTGGCCAATCTTCCCGCTGCGCTGTCAGGCACCATCACAGTTCAAATTGGGACTCCACTTAGCGGGTGAAGACTGTAAATGCCTCTTAAATGTTCTAGTTGTTCCCATGTCTTAATTCCTCTTTCTTGGGGAGTGGTAACTCTTTAGACCATTTTTCAGTGTTCTCTGGGTTGACTGGTTTTTTTTGAGAAAACTGGTGGGTGTACTCATGCCTTGCATCATCTTCTTCATGAAAATCACTGGAGGATTCCAAATCTGTTTCTAAACCCACCTCACATCTCTGCGCTTTCCACTGTTCACTTTCTAGTTGATATAAGCAGGGATACCCTGGCCAGGATCCAGTGCATTTCCCTTTGTCTACTAGTTGTGTTACTGATTCTTTACACGCTTGTATTTTGTACTCCTTAATTTCAGACTCAAAATTTTTCATTTTTAATTTCCAATCTTTCTACCTCAAGTTTTGCTCTTTTTAATTGATCACCAACTGCTTCCAGTTGGCTCTTTGATACTGGTCAAATCTCGCTCATATTGGGAACGCATCATGATTTTGTTTCTTGTCAGATCTGTCCCTGAGAGACTGCCTCGTCCGTTCTTTTTCCTTCATCTGAATTCCCCAGACCCTTTTAATGTCGTCCAGGGACCACTGTCCCGTGGAGGTACAGTGTTTCTGTCTGATCTCGGTGCAGGCTTTTGATAAGTCAAATTGATGCTCTATGTAGTCTTTTAGCTTTTGGAGAACTTCATCTTTTGATACATCAGGTGGGGCCCATCCACCTTTGATAGTAGGACGCAACTCTTTGATTTTATCATCCGCCATTGTACCAGTTCTGTATGGGTCACAAGCCATAGGCTTTTACTGGAGAGAACTGGAAGAAGAAGTGGGAAGAAGCTGTATCTTGGAACCAGGGAAATCTAGAGCCATTGATTTCTTAGTACTTTTTTGTCCTGATCAATAAATTTGCTTGAAAAATGACATTCACCTATCAATATTAAGAATTCTTGTTACTCTTTCAGTTTTTAGTATATTCTGGAATAAATAAGTAAAAATATCTAAGTAATTTCTGTATCATGGACATTTTAACAGTGCAGACTAAATAGGTGCAATGAAAAGGGCATACATACGAAAAGGAATACATCCTATGCTCTCTTGCCATCCAAGTATTAAAACTGTGGTGTCTCTCGAAACAGAAACTTTCTGCAACTACAGTCTCTACAAGGGTCTCTCTCAACAGAATGGATGGAATGCTGATATTGCTGTACGGAGGTGTTTGTGGTGACTGTGTATTATGACTCCTGAGAGGTTCGGTCTACACATTGGATTTGATTGGCGCAGTCTGGTTCAGCTGGCTTTCTGGCACCATAATGGGTATTGACAGAGAGGTGAGAAAGGAACGTATATGTTAACGTTCTGAGAGAGATCAATAAAAGCCACTCCTTTTGCTACTGCCACTCCCAAGGGCCTGGAACAAATCACCTCTATCAGCCTGTGAGAGGATGGAATGCAGATGTTTAGCAATTCCTTGGAAGCCTGTATCCAGTTACTGTACCAATCTGCCCAAGATGGAGCAAAATGTAACTGCAGAATCTACATGTCAACTGTTTGAGCTTCTTCCACAGTTGCAAAGTGTGTATATGTGGGTCCCTGTTGAAAGGGGCTGGCTGACATATCTTGGAAGTGAATACTTCTCCAAAATACATTGCAGAATGACGATGCTGTGCTACTGGCACTCTTGAAGTTAGTACTGGATTCTTGCATATTTTTAGCCTTGGCGCTGATGTCTGCTTCGGCTTTCCAAGCGCTAACTCAATCGCTTGTATGGAGCAATCAGTATTTTACTTGTTGCTAGGCCTGTGAAGTCCTCATCTCTTTAGCAGCATTGAATGGGAACCTTGACCTCCAGCAGTACACCAAAATTGGAGGTGTAGTGGACAGCGAAGAAGGTTACCTCAGATTATAATGGGATCTTGATCAAGTGAAGAAAGCATTTGGTATGCTTCCCTTTATTGGTTAGAGTATTGAGTACAGGAGTCGGGAGGTCATGTTGCGGCTATACAGGACATTGGTTAGGCCACTGTTGGAATATTGTGTGCAATACTGTTCTGCTTCCTATTGGAAGGATGTTGTGAAACTCAAAAAGGTTCAGAAAAGATTTACAAGGATGTTGCCAGGGTTGGAGGATTTGAGCTATAGGGAGAGGCTGAATAGGCTGGAACTGTTTTCCCTGGAGCATCAGAGGCTGAGGGGTGACCTTAGAGAGGTTTACAAAATCATGAGGGACATGGATAGAATAAATAGACAAAGTCTTTTCCATAGGGTGGGTGAACCCAGAACTAGAAAGCATAGGTTTAGAGTGAGGGAGAAATATATAAAAGAGACCTAAGGGGGAACTTTTTCATGCAGATGGTGGTACATGTGTGGAATGAGTTGCCAGAGGAAGTGGTGAGGCTGCTACAATTGCAACATTTAAAAGGCACCCGGATGGGTATATGAACAGGAAGGGTTTAGAGGGATATGGGATGTGTGCTGGCAGGTGGGACTAGATTGGGTTGGGATATCTGGTTGGCATGGATGGGTTGGACTGAAGAGTCTGTTTCCATGCTGTACATCTCTATGACTTTATGACATCTCCTTGCTTTTCTCTGTCACCAGTAACTGCTCCTGCACACTAACACCTGATACATTACCCCAAGCAGCACATTAACCTCACTTCCAGCACAACATTAATTGGCAGTGGTTTTAGAGAGTGATGTCCTTTTCATAAGCCTTTGACAGTTGAGCATTCTGAGATGAAGGAGAAACAGAGAAGAGTGAGAATAGTTTTGCAAAGTTATAATTGAGGAAGATGTATATCACAAAGTGATATAATGTTCTGTTCAGCTGAATGTGCCTTTTCCAGTATTTAATGAAGGAGTTACAAATATTGTCAGAGAATCTGTTCAATTGCATCCTTGGCCTGAGAGTGGCAATGCCCATCACTCTTCCAGGTCCATTCATATCTATGACCTGCTGTTCCAGTTTACTGAAAGTTGTGTAATTGAGACTTCTTCCCCTGGTCTTGCCCTTCTCATTATTTTGTGGCATTTTGTCCCACAAATTACAGTCCACAAGGGAAAAATGGTGCTGCTGGCTGGTGTTAAAGGAGTAAGGATAAGGTGTGTGTGCATTTGTAGTGAAAATTAGATCGTTGGGTATTGAAAGATGTGATAGAGGTAAAGGAGTTGTTGAGAATGGTAGGCAAGTGGGCAAAGTACTCCTGTTTTGCAGTGTAGAGAGAGAAAATGATAAATGAAGACGTCATTGAGTTACTTCCTGCACACTGTCAAGGCCCTGGAGATGACACCAAACAGTGTCTGAATGTTCTCTTCATCACTAATGGAAAAAAACTACTTGCTCAGGCTTCTAACGCTGCAGGGGAATGGGCCCCACTCTTCACCCTCAACTCTTCCATACACACTCCAAGCATGCTTCTCAACTCTGTAGTCTTCCTTTGTCGAAGGTTTATTTTCCAACACATCTGCAACTGAAGAAGCCGGCAGAAAATGCAACCCTGCTATAGCAAGCACACTCCTGTGTTAGCTAGGCTTCTGGCTGATCTGGTGGCAATGCCATTTAATTAAGACAATAAACATTCTGTGAACATACACAATGTTTCAGTAAAATTGACAGATCAGATATGAATGCTCCAGGAACGAAATGATTTGGCTTACACCAACTCATGGATGAGGATCCTAGAGGAAGAATTAGCCTCACAATAGTCATGTATTTTTGTTGCATAAATGAGGAACTAAATTAATCTGGATAAGCTTGATATAGACCATTGGGATTGAATATTTAGGTAGGAAATCATGGTAATTGGTGCGTTACAAAATGCTGTGTATAGTTCCTTCCACCATGGTGAAGTCTGTTATCCCATTGAGTAGCTTTCTCCCCCTTCAGACTTGATTAACTAAATGAAGTTCTCTTCTGAATTACCTATCATCTACCCTAAATTGTTTTAAAACTCTGCTACCTTTGTCCTATCCTATATAAAGGCCCTTTCACATAATTCCCAATGATACCAGAAATTCACTTTCAAACATACCTCTCCAACTATCTTTTTCAGGCCCCTTGCGTTTCTGCCTTTCATCCCATCATTGCCAGTTGTTCCATACCCATGACTTGGAACTTTCTCCTGAAGCACCTTTAGCTCTGTGCTTCACTCTGCTATATTAAGATCTGCTTCAAAGCATAATATTTTGATCAAGCAACCTAATATATCCTCGATTGACTTCCATTTCTTTCCTTCTTGTTCTGTAAAATGTGTTGGGAATTATTTCTGCATTAAAGCCTCGACAGAAATCTAAGTTGTTTTTGGTCATTGGTGCTGATAATGGTTATGAACAGTTAAGAAACACATAACAAAGAACTGCAGATGCTGGAAATCTGACACAAAACAGAAATTGATGGAGAATCTAAGTGGATCTGACAGCATTTGTGGAGAGAAAGTAGAGTTAACTCTGTTTTCTCTCAACAGACGCTGCCAGACTTGCTGAGTTTCTCCAGCAATTTCTGTTGCTATTTTAGTTAAGGGGCACTTCTTGCCAAAAATGTGGTAACACCACTTTTCATATAAAAGTGTTCTTTTTTAACCTATGAATTTAACATGGATGTAAACTTGTCTCTAGATCAAAGGTATGCCATTTGGAAACATCTTTTCAATCAGCGATGGCCTCCTGGACAATAGTACTGGTGTTCCATTTTTCTACGTCTCTGCAATGTTCAGCACAGTTGCAGATCTGATGACCAACCCTAGTGCTTCTCTAACATTGTCAAAGGCTGACACAGATTACTGCAGGTATGCTTCTCTTAATGCCAGTACACCGTGTCACACTCTGACCCCCTAAGCTAGTTCTCTGCTTTGATACTAATCTGTTTTCCTCCTGTAATATTTATAAAGTTACAATGTACATTATAGTAGAAAAATAGTCTATCAAATTTTGAGCATTAATGACAAGATCATTGCAGGAATGGCTGCATTTCATAAGCTAATCGATTATGTTTCAAAGTAAACTATATGCAAAAATTATCAACCTCCTGAAAGAAATCATATTATAAGGTAAAAGTTGTGAAAGATTGGTTATACGTGGAAGTGAATTAAACTCTGTTGCCTTCTGTCTGTAATAGATTAGCCCTCATTTTCAACTAATGGGATAAACACTCCTGTACTTTGAAGATTATAAATTACAAGGTTTAGACAGTCATGTTTATTCAGGGAAGCTAAAGCAGAGTCAGCTAACTCGCTTGAACTTCCTTGAAGACTAATGCTATGGTGAACAACTAAGAATCAATGTATATCTCATTGTTTAATTGTCAGAGTCTATGGGGAAAAAGATTTCACATCCATAACCTGTCTAATCAGTCCATTTCTAATTTCTAAACCAGTGGTTGACTCTTGACTGTCCTCAATTGCATAGGCCACTTGATGGAAAATAGGAGCAGAAATAGACACCCAACCTTGAAGCCTGCTCCACCATGGCTGATCATCCAACTCAGTACCACATTCACATTTTCTCCCCACACCTTCTGATACATGCAAGTTAATGTCTCATGGATTGAGCATTTAGTTTCCACCTTTGAAACATCGATGTAAAGTAATTGATCTGAAATGATAACTCTTTCTCTGCACGTAACTGATCTGCTGAGTATTGCCAATATTTTCGGTTTTTATTTGAGACTCCACCCTCCTTAATTAACATAACTGTCAGACTTTTGTCTGTTGCTATGACCTATGCCCTCCAGAAAATTCCAAATGTCCTTTCCTCTGACTAGATGTGACCAAAACGATTGAGGTAGACGTTGTCTACATGGACTTTAGTAAAGCTTTTGACAAGGTTCAGCATGGTAGACGGATTAGTAAACTTAGATCACATGGAAGTCAGGGAGAGCTTGCCAATTGGATACAAAATTAGCTTGATGGTAGGAGACAGAGGATGGTGGTGAAGGATTGTTTTTTGGACTGGATGCCTGTCACCAGTGTGTTCAGCAGGGACTGGGTCCACTGTTGTTTGTCATTTATATAAATGATTTGAATGAGAATTTAGGAAGCATGGTTGGTAAATTTATAGATCACATCTGAATAGGTGGTATAGAGGACAGTGAAGAAGGTTATCTAAGATTTCAAAAGGATTTTGATCAATTGGGCCAATGGGCTGAGGAGTGGCTGGTGGAGTTTAATGTGGACAAATGTGAGGTATTGCATTTTTGTACAAAATGAGCAAGGGCAAGATTTATAGAATTAATGTTAGGGCCCTGGGTTGTGCTGTAGAACATAGAGACCAAGGGGTTCAGGTACACAGTTCTTTGAAAGTTGTGTCCAGGCTAACAGGGTGGTTAAGAAGACATTTAGCATGCCTGCCTTCATTATCTTCATTCAGAGCATTGATTATAGCAGTAGGGACATCAAGCAGAGGACATTGATGAGGCCTCTTCTGGAGTACCGTGGACAGTTCTGGTCACTCTGCTATAGGAAGGATGTTATTAAATTGGAGAGGGTTCTGATCTCACAAGGAATTGAGGGCTACACGGAGAGTGTGGGTAAGTGGAGTTGCAATGCCCGTCAGCCATGATTAAATGGCGGAGTGGACTCAGTGGGTCAAATGGCCTTACTTCCACTCCAATGTCTTATGGTCTTATACCTTTAGCCATAAGAACTATATCTAACTCATCCTTGAAAACATTCAATGTTTTGGCTTTTCCATGGCAGAGAATGTGGGGAGATGATGGTGTAGTGGTAACATCATTGGGCTGGTAATAAAGAGTCCACTGGCTAATGTGCTGAGGATATGGCTTCACATCCCACCATGGAAAATGGTGAAATTTGAATTTGGTAAAAATCTGGAATAAAATTTTAGTCTCATGGTAACTTTGTGACCACTGTCGATTGTCATAAAAACCCATTTGGTTCCCTAATGTCTTTTTGAGAAGGAATTGTGCCTTACTTGTCTGGGCTATATGTGACTCCAGACCCACAGCATTGTGGTTGACTTAGAATTGCCCTCTGGGCAATTAGGGATGGGTAATAAATGCTGGCCTGACACCCACATTCCATGACCAAATATATTTTTAAACTTCCATAGGCTCAGAACTCACTAGGTGAAGAAATTTCATAGAATCCTCACAGTGCGGAAACAGGCCCTTCAGCCCAACAAGACCACACCAACCCTCCAAAGAGTAACCCACACTCAGACCCATTTCCCCACATTTACTCCGGACTAATTAACCCTATCCTCATTCCTGATGAAGGGCTTATGCCCAAAATGTCGATTCTACTGCTCCTCATATGCTGCCTGACCTGCTTTACTTTTCCAGCAGCACACACTCAACTCTGATCTCCAGTCCTCACTTTCTCCCCCGACTAATGCACCTAACCTACACATCCCTGAACATTATGAGCAATTTGGCATGGCCAATTCACCTGCCCTGCAAATCTTTGGACTGTGGGAAGAAACCCAAGGAGACACAGGGAGAATGTGTAAGCTGCACACAGACAGTTACCCAAGGTGGGAATCAAACATGGGTCCTTGGGGATGTGAGGCAGCAAGGCTAACCACTGAGCCACCTTACCAACCTCATCACCATGCCACCCCCATCTCCCAGTTTCTCCTCACCTCTGTTCCAAAGGGCTCACTCTGCATCCTTAGACTGTGACCCCTGGTTCAGACCTCCCTATTCATTGAGAAAATAGAGTCATAGAGATTTACAACATGGAAACAAACCCTTCAGTCCAACTCGTCCATGCTGACCAAATATTCTAAATTAATTAAGTCCCGTTTGCCAGCGTTTGGCCCATATCCTTGTAAGTTCTTCCTATTCAAATACCCATTCAGATGCCTTTTAAATGTTGTGATTGTACCAGCCTCCACCACTTCCTCTGGCAACTCATTCCATACATCGCACCACCCTCTGTGTGAAAAAGTTTCTCCTTGGATCCCTTTTAAATCTTTCCCCTCTCACCTTAAACCTATATATTTACCCTATCTAGTCATGTTTGAATTTTATGTGTTTCTATGCAATATCCTCTCATTCTTCCACACTGTATTGATTACAATCCTAACTGGTCTCTTCATACGTTAGTCCTGCCAGCCCAGGAATCAGTTTGATAAATCTTCACCACACTTCTTCCATAGCCAGAACATCCTTCCTCAAATAAGGAGCCCAAAACCAACACAATAGGCCACATGTGATCTCAGCAAGGCCCTGTACAATTGCTGCTAAAGTCCCTGCTCCTACCTTTGAAACTTCCTGACTTGAAGGCCAATTTGCTATTTGCCTTCTTCACTCCCTGCTGCACCTGAATGTTTACTTGCAATGACTGTTTTTTATGGTCACCCAGGTCTCCTTTTCCCAGTCTGTCACCATTGAGATAAGAATATGCCTTCTTGTTGTGGCTACCAAAGTTGATAACCTCACATTTATCTACATTACACTTCATCTACCATGCATTTGCTCACTCAGCTTTGTGTTGTCTAAAATACAGGTAGGATGGAAAATAACTGCCAGACTCAGTTACACCCTGAGAATGAAGTGAAAAAAAGAGGAAAAGGGCAGCAAATTATAAAGAATAATATAATTATGTTCAGAAACATTTGTATATTTTGGAAAATCGCCTAGCAGCCGGCAAATCCGGCTCAGTTTGGAGAATTGATGAGTTTGGAAACTGGAAACAAAGAAAGGGAGTATAAGGAAGATCAGGAATAACCTGTTTCCATGTTTTGGCATTTGGACCTATCTGGAGTACTTCATACTGTTAATCATTTAGGAGAGAGATGATGAGAACTTTTTCATTCAAAGAGTGTGAATCTTCGAAATTCTGTACTCCCAAGGAGTTGTGAATGTGCCATTATTACTGTATTTAAGACTGGGATTGTTGGTCTCTCAGGAAATCGAGGGTTAAAGGGAGCAAGCAGAAATGTGAAATGAAGCTCAAGTTCAGCCATGATTGTAATGAACTCTTCCAATGGACTATATGGTCTACCCCCCTTTCTGTGTTCTGGTCACTCTAAGATGGCAAAGTATTACTGCTCTAGAGAGGACATAGTTCTAGAGCTAGTCTAAGGCAATAAAGCTACACAATTGGATGAAGTAGTAGTGGATGACTATTTTGGAGATGGTGATCATAAAACAGTTAGATTTCACATTATAGTGGAAAGGGACAATGAAAAGGAATGGAAGTATTAAATTGAGGGAGGGCAAACTTTATAGAGCTGAGAGATGGTCTAGCAAAGATGGACTGGTTTCAGGTACTTGAAGGAAAGTCGGTGGCTAAGTAGTGGGAATATTCAAAAGCAAGATTCTTTCAACTCTGTGCAGACATGTCTCAGTTTTAAAAAAAAGGGATACTGCCAAATCTAGAGCTCCCGAGGGTGAGATAAAGCAGAAAAAATAAGGCTTGTGACAATCTCAAAAAATACTTTAGGAAGTTTACAGGAGAATAGAAAATATAGGGACGAAGTGAAAAAGGACATGAGAAAAGCAAGGAATGGGTAACAACTAAATAGTGGGCAGCTAAACCTGTGGAAAATCCAGAGATATTTTATTGGTACATTAAGAGCAAAAGGATGACTAGGAAAGGGTTGGGCCCACAACCAGGCACATAGTAACTTGTATGAGGAGGAAGATATAGACATGATTCTTAATGGTTAATGATAAAACCAAAGCAATGCAGATGCTGTAGATCTGAAATGATGATCTGACAACATATGTGGAGATAGAAAGAGTTAACTCTTCAAACCTTACATGTCTCTTTATTTGAACTGAAGGAGGCTTGAAAAAGATGGTTTTTATATTGTTGACAAAGAAGGAGGTGGTGAGTGGAACAGATGGTGAGGATACTCAGAGGAAAAGACAAAGGGAGTGCGAATGATAGTAAAGGAGACATGCAGATGCAAAATGGGTGTAAATGATAGTGCCAAATAGTAAGAAATAGGTCAGTTCTACTGTGAGCCAACCCTCATGGGAGGGTGGGATGTAATCAAAATCACTATCTGAAGTAGCCAAACTCAATATTGACTCCCGAAGGCTAGAAAGAGACTCTCCAGAAAACTTGGGTGCTTGATTTGGCTTCGCTGGAGCACTGAGCAGGCCTAGGACTAACATGAGAGCATAACTACTTCAGCTCTATCTTCACAAAAAAAACACATGATACAACAGGATATACAATAAGCAGAGTGGTATTGAGAAGAGTAAAGGAAATGAGAGACCTTGACATGCATGTCCAAAGGTACTTAACGTGACAGCACAGGTAGATAAAGAAGGGATGTGGGATGCTTTCCTTCATTGAGCAAGATAATGAATACAAGAGCAAGGATATAATGCTGTAACTATATAAAAGACTGGTTAGGCTGCAGTTGGCATCCTGTCTACAGTTTTGGTCACCATACTATAAAAAGGAGAGAGATTACAGAGGAGGTTAGCAGGAATGTTGCCAAGACTTGAAAATCACAGCTATGAGAAAAGATATGACAGGCTAGTGCTGTTTTCCATAGAACAGAGGAAGAGAGGAGACTTAATTGAAGCGTACAAGTAAAGACGGTCTTGGATAGTTATTTTTAAACATTCATGGAATGTATGTATCAATGACTGGCTCAGCATTAGTTAGCCATCCTTGGTTGCCCTTGAGAAGATGATGCTAATGTTGCCTTCTTGAACCGCTGCAGTCCATTGGAGTGCACAGGGGAGACCCAATTCCCTTAGTGAAGACATTAGTCAACAGTGAGCCCAGTTTTAAAATGATTGGCATACAGGATTATGGGCCTATGAGAAAAACATTTTCACCCAAAGAGAGATGATTGTGTGGAATTCACTGCCCAATTTGGTGGTTAAGGTGGAAACAATCATTTACAGTGAACCTGGATCAACATCTGGTAACCTGTACGGCTGTGGACCTGGTACTGATAAATAGGGTTAGGAGAGTGAGGTAGCTAGTTTATCCAGCTCAGCTGAGACACGTTGGGCTGAATGGCCTCTTTCTGTGTTGAACTTTCCTATACTTGTAAGCAGTGACAAAACTGATATAGATTCCATAAATCTTACAGGGTCAGAGTGGCATGGGCTGTGACAAAATGTGTGCTCGAATCAGATGAGAAATGTGACAAGGCATGTGTCGCCATTGAGATCATTACATTCCATCTTTTATGCTTTTCACAAGCAGCGAGGCAAAGATTTTGCCAGGCAGTGGTGAGATGCCAGTTGATGGGGATTAATGCTTGAAAGTGGCTTTTTAGTGCCACAATTCACCTCATGCATATTCAAACTCCCATCTTACCAAATTTGCTGTTAGGAAAACTCAACAAGGAAACCAAAGCAAGCATCTGGCAGAATCAACTTGCTACTTACTCCAAATAACCTCCATGATGTACCAGAACTGCTTTTCATGTTGTGGAGGTGCCGGTACAGGAGTGGGATGGACACAGTTAAAAATCACACAACACCAGGTTATAGTCCAACAGGTTTATTTGGAAGCACTGACTTTCAGAGAACTGCACTTTCATCAGGTAACTGTTGGGGCAGTATCATAAGACTCAGAATTTATAGCAAAAGATCACAGTGTCATACACATGTTCTCTCTCAGACACACACATTCCCCATACTCACACCCATGCATACACACTTTCACAGGCTTATATTCCATCACACTATCGCACGCACTGTACTAAGCACAGACACATGCAAAAGCATACATGCAAACACACACTCACGCACTCTCACAAACATACACTCCCAAGCACACACACACTCTGTCTCTCTCTCTCTCTCTCTCTGTCTCTCTCTCTCTCTCTCACACACACATGCACACACTCAGACATATAAGTCTATGGAGTGAATTTGCATTTGCAGAATTGTATTTGCAGATACATTCTATTTTTGCTCAAAATGCACACAACCTGCAAGCAGTCAATGCAGGCGGTCAACCCTATAACATTTTATAAATTTCTACTTTGAAAATAGAATCAGTCTGACTCAAAATCCGGATGCAGGCAGACTCTAACCTCACACCTTTAATACATTGTCTGAGCTGAGATGTCACCTTTTTTAATAAAGCCTTAAGTTATCTCGAGAATGTAACTTAAAAGAAGTTCTGGAATTTACATATTAATGTAAATATGTAAATATTTACATTATTTAACCCATTCCAAATGATGAAAGATTAACAGCAGTCTAGGTTTGTTCAATATATCATTTTAATTGCATGACGCAGTGATCTTTTGCTATACATTCTGTGTCTTATGTTCCTGCCCCACTAGTTACCTGATGAAGGAGCAGCACTCTGAAAGCTAGTACTTCCAAATAAACCTGTTCACCTTTAATGTTGTTCAAGGGAGTGGACCACAGTCAGTCCATTGGGGTCAATCCACAGAAACTAAGGAGTGAAGTGGGGAGGGAGGATTTGAGGGTGGCACAGTGGCACACACTGCTGCCTCACAGCGCCAGAGACCTGGGTTTAATTCCCGCCTCAGGCAACTGACTGTGTGGAGTTTGCACATTCTCTCCGTGTCTGCGTGGGTTTCCCGCAGGTGCTCCGGTTTCCTCCCACACTCTAAAGATGTGCAGGTCAGGTGAATTGGCCATGCTAAATTGCTAAAATGCAATCCGGACTCAAATTGCATCCGGATTTTGAGTCAGACTGGTTCTATTTTCAAAGGTGAAGGGGTAAATGTAGGGGTATGGGTGGGTTGCGCTTCGGAGGGTCGGTGTGGACTTGTTGGGCCGAAGGGCCTGTTTCCACACTGTAAGTAATCTAACCTAATCTAAGAGTCAGGAGATCAGTCTGGAACGTGGGACTGAACACTCTGGCCAGGGGTGTGGAGCAATTGGGAAATGGAGATATCAGGATTTGGAAGGTGGGGGAAGATATGGTAAAGCATGTGACTGGGAAGAGGATAATGCAAGAGGGGTTAGTCATCAATGGTCAGGAGTACCCTTGTTTCAAAGGGTTGGTAGGGAGTGAATGAATACAAGAAGTACAGTCACATCATATGCCAGGGGCTGAGTGGGAAAGGTAGACTGGCGTAGGCACATGTAGGTAGATTGGGTGAAGACTTGGATAAGTGTAAGGCCTGTGGGGTTTACATGATGGGTTATTGGGAGGGAGATGTGAAGGTTTGGGTGCACACTCGTATGGTCAGGCTGAGGCTAGACGCCAATGGCACAGGACTGGTCACTGCCACCTTCCATTATGCTGGAAACTGACAGTGTGCAACAGGGAAGGAAATGGTGTTGAATGCACTCGGAGTTGGTGGGGAAACGACTCTATCAGTGAGGCAGTGAGGCTGCAGCAAACACCAATCTCCGAGTTTTGAAAGGAAAAGAATATTGGTCGCAGGGCCATATCAAGTATGGCGTGCAGGTACACAGGCTGCACACTCCCTGGTCAACTGCCAGCTGTGATCCTCTCTAACATGTTGCACCTCCCTGGCACAGCTACTGCTGGACAACTCATTGACAGCAACACCTTTGTTTACACAGGGGAGCCAAACATTTGGGAGGCTGAACAAGGAAAGAAATGCTGTTGGATGGTGTAAAGATGCATTAAACATTTACACAGAGTGAATCGTAAACACATGACAATTACCACTTTTATGCAGACAGTCATATCCAGTCCTTTTTCACACGTGCTTCCAAAGTACCCTCAATAGATTTTCTTCTTTCTTTCCCTCTCACGATGTCTGAGTGCAGTAGTCCCTGGCTGTGCAGCTGGGGTGAATGGATCTTGGTTGTTGAGTCTATTGGTCTGGAGCTTTGGTGGGCAGTCCATGGGGGCATTTACACATGGACAGGCCAGATAGGCTGGGGGTCTTAGTAGACTGAACTCAAAACATGAGCTTTCCTTTCTTCCCACAGATTTGGTTTGATTTATTATTGTCACATGTACCTAAATACAGTGAAAAGTTTTGTTTTGTGTGGAGTACGGGCAGATCATAACACAAGGACATATAGATTATAGGATGGTTGAACAGAGTGAGGCATACAAAGTTAAGGCGGCACAGAAGGTGTACAAAAAGCAATGTTAGATTTGAAATTCAGAAGTCTAATGACAGCAGGGAAAAAGCTGTTTTTGAACCTGTTGGAAATGTGTGTTTAAGCTTTTATATCTTCTACCTGCTTCAAGAGGTTGGAAGAAATTATAACCAGGGTGGGAGGATCCTTTGATCATGTTGGCTGTCTTTCTGCGGCAATGAGAGTGTAAATGGAGTCAATGGACGGAAGGATGGCTTGCGTGATGGTCTGAGCTGTGTTCACAATCTTCTGTAGTTTCCTACGGTCCTGAACAGAGCATTTGCTGTACCAAGCATCCAAATAGAATGCTTTCCATGGTGCATCCAAAGAAGTTGGTGAGGGTCCTTATGGATATACTGAACTTCATTAGCCTCCTGAGGAAGAAGAAGTACTGTTGTGCTTTCTTGATTATTGCATCAATGTGGGTGGTCCAGGATAGATCATTGGTAATCGTCATGCCGAGAAACCTGATGCTCTTGACCATCTCAACCTCAGCTCCATTGATGTAGATAGGGATGTTGTCCTCCTTCTCGCTTCCTGGAGTTGGTGACCAGCTCTTTTGTTTTGCTGACACTGAGGGAGAGATTGTTATCTTTGCACCACATCGCTAAGCATTCTGTTTCCTTCCTGTATTCTGCCTTGTCATTATTTGATATCCAGCCTACAGTGGTGGTGTCGTCAGCGAACTTGTAGCTGAAGTTTAGATTAGATTCCCTACAGTGTGGAAACAGAGTTCGGATGACATTTGGCCACACAGGCTTGCTGAGATTTTCCAGCAATTTCTGTTTTTGCTTCCAGTTTCCAGCATCTGCAGCTCTTTGTTTTATATTATGCTGAGGGTGTTCATGGCAGAGGCAAGCAAGTGGTATGTGCCATATACATTTGCTAATTTGTACCAGGCAGTCAGTTGCCTGTGCAGAGTCTTTAAATGTCAGAAATATTTGGGAGACAGAAGTTTTGTCAGAAAAGCTAGTAGCCCATGCTTGACCCCTAGGAACAGATGTCATTCCTGTTCGGTGTGAGAATTCACTGACGACATTCAAATGTGACGTGAACACACAGACGTTTTGGGCTACCTCATGCCAACTATGGACTGGCAGTGCAAAGTGTTTTTTGCTATTCATTTGTGGGATGTGGGTGTCAGTAGTTGGGCCAGTATTTAATGTCCATCCCTGGTTTCCTTTGAGAATGTATTGGTGTGCTGTCTTCTTGAACCACTGTAGTCCATTTGGTGTGGGCAAGGAGAGAGTTTGGGGATTTTGACCCAGCAACACTGGGTATATTTCCATGTCAGGGTGATGAGTGGCCTTAAGGAGCACTTAGAGGTGGTGCTGCTGGATTCCACCAGGCTGTGTGCCTGTTTTGTGTGAAAATCTAAAATTCCAGTTCAGAGCTATAACTAAGCAAATTGAGTCTGTTTCCAACAGTAGAACAATACAAAATGTTACCTTGTGACTAATGATGTAATGACATTCATCAACTCTGAATGGGGAACAGAAAGTTCAGGAAAGTCTAATTGCCTCCAATTACATTTGAATGAAAGTAGTATATACCAAACTGGCAGGTACTAGGGCATACATTATCTCCTCAACAAAATAAAACAGAGGTAATATCCATAAACATTGGAAGTACTGAAGTGCCATGCTTATCCCGTTACCTCCGGACTTGACTTTTCTAGCCTATATCTGGCTGGCCTCCACTTAACGCTCTGTAGGTCAGCCAAAACTCTGGTGAATGTGTTTTAACTCACAGCAAGTCATGCTCATCCATCACTGAAGTGCTCAGTGACCTACATTGTCCCCTGATTAAAATTCTCAGCCTTATTTTCACAGTGGAAGCAGTGCCACAGTGTTATTGTCACTGACCCAGTAATCCAGAGACTCAACAGATTAATTCATTAATAAAAACCTGGAATTAGAACAAAAGCTACTGAGGTATTTTCTAACCAGTTATCACACCACCTCTGGAAAAGTGGGACTTGAATCTAGGCTGCCTGGCTCAGATACAGAGATGTGACCATTGTGGGGGCCAGAAAAACCCTTACTCTGATCATGACCATGAAATCATTGTTAATTGCTGTGAAAACTGATCAAGCCCTGGAGGGTAGGGAAATCTGGCCTATATATGACTTCAGATGTATAGTGATGTGGTCGATCCTAAAATACCCTCTGAAATGACCAAGCAAGCTACTGAGTTGTATCTAACCACTACAGTATCTGATTAAAATAATGAAATCAGATGGACCACCTGGAAATGACAACAGCATACACAGCTCTATTGACCTGACAAAGTTTTACTTTGTAACATCTGCTGAAATTGAGAGAGTTGTCGCTCCCATGACTTGGTCATACTCCCAAAATCATACCTGGTAGTCAGTGTTCCATATTGCACTTTCACTATCCCTGAGTTTGTCCTATCCCATCGGAGATGACAGCACAGTGCTATACAATTAAGAGGGGGTTGCTCTGGGAGGGATGAACAATACCTCCAAAATTCATGAAGCCTAATGTTATCAAGTCAAACATGGCACAAGGAAGATTTCTGCTCATTATCACCATCACCTATTATCTCCTCAACGTGCCCCCCCCCCACCCCTCAAAAAAAAGCATGCTGATGTCTCAGTTCTTCTCCATATTGAATACCACTTCAGGGAAGCACTGAGGGTGGCGAGGGTGCAGTATGCGCAGTAGGTGTGAATTTCATGTCTAATATTGAGTGACTCATAATGCCATTCCTTAATAAGCTGGCTAAATCCTAAAGGGCATAGCTGCTGTGGCAGATGTGAGGGAACTAGTCAAGGTAAAAAATACTTGACCTAGGGTCCTCACCAATTTATTTATAGAAGAGGTAGCTATCCTTGATAATATTGGTAAGAGTGACCACTGCACAGTCATTCTGGAGACAAAAGCCTGCCTTCACACTGTAGATACCCTCCATTGTGTTATGTGACATTATCACTATGCTGATTGGGATAGATTTTGAACAGATCTAGCTACTCAAAACCATGTACCCATGAGGTGCTGAAAGCCAGATTAAGCCTGGTTCAATCAAATATGCAGGTGGTCATGCCAGGAGCAGTAGCAGGCATACCTAGAAATGATATGTCGACTTGGTGAAGCTACAACACAGGATTGCTTTCATGCCAACCAACATAAGCAACGTTCCTCAGACTGAGCTAAGTGGTCCCACAACTACCGATCAGACCTAAGCTCTACAGTCCTTCACATCTTTAGTTAGAAATGCTAGAGGTGATCAGGGTTAATCTCCACCTGAAGTTCCCAGCATCAGAGATGCTAGCTTTTAGCCTATCCAGTTCACTCCAATTAATATCAAAAATGACTGAAGGCACTGGAAACAGCAAAAAGTGTGTGCCCTGACAACATTCCAGCAATAGTATTGAACTCCAGTGCTCCAAAACTTGCAAAACTCTTTGCCAAACTGTTCCAGTCCAGCTACAACACTGGCATCCACTTGACAACGTGGAAAATTGTTCAGCTATGTCTTGTCTACAAAAAGCAAGGTAAGTATCAGCCAGCTAAATACTGTTCCATTGGTCTTCTCTCAGTCATCAGTAATGTGGCAGATGTATTGTTGACAGTGCTATCAAGTGACACATGAGCATCAGTAACCAAAAAACTGATACCCAGTTTTAGTACCACCAGGCCCACTCAGCTCTTGACTTCTTAACAACATTGTTCAAATGTGGACAAACTAGCTAAACTCAAGAGGGAATGTGAGGGTGATTGCACTTGACATCAAGACTACATTTGACTGAGTGTAGAATCACTGAACCCTGGCAAAATTGGAATAAGTGGGAATCAGGAAAAACCCTCTTCTGGTTGGAATTAAACCTAGCACAATGGATTTTGGCTGTGGTTGTTGGAAGCTGTTAACTCAACTCCAGGACATCTCTGCAGGAGTTCCTCAGGATAATGTCCTAGGTCCAACCAACTTTAGCTGCTTCATCAATGACTTTCCTTTCATCATAAGGTCAGAAGTGGGGATGTTCACTAACTATTGCACAATGTTCAGCACCATTTAGGACTCCTCAGATTATGAAGCAGTCCTTGTCCAAATACAGAAAGATCTGGACAAAATCCAGGCTTTGGATGAGAAGTAGCATTCCCACCAACAAGTGCCAGGCAACAACTATCTCCAACAAGAGAAAATTCAACTGTCACCTCTTAGCGTTCAATGGCATTGCC
The DNA here is from genome assembly GCF_020745735.1 of Hemiscyllium ocellatum. Classification (NCBI taxonomy): domain Eukaryota; kingdom Metazoa; phylum Chordata; class Chondrichthyes; order Orectolobiformes; family Hemiscylliidae; genus Hemiscyllium; species Hemiscyllium ocellatum. Next base: position 68,537,784 of record NC_083406.1, on the reverse strand, counting down.
ATCACTGAATTCCCCACTATAAACATCTTGGAGATTACCATTGACCAGAAACTAATCTGGACCAACCATATAAATAATGTTTTACAACAGCAAGTCAGAGACTTAGAATTCTGTGGTTAGTAAATCATTTTCTTTCACCCCAGAGTCTGTTCACCTTCTCAAAGCCATGAGACAGGACTGTGATGGGAATACTCCCCACGTGCCTGGATGAGTGCAGCTCCAACAACACTTGATACCTCACAGGACAGAGCAGCCTGCTTGATTGGCATCATATCTAATACCTTCAACTTTCACAACCTCCGCCACCAGTGGCAGCAATGTGTTCCATCTACACGATGCACTGCAACACTTCACCAAGGTTCCTTTGATAGCACATTCTAAACCCATGACCTTTATCAACTATAAGGACAGCAGATACATAGGAATACAAACACCTGCAGGTTGCCCTTCAAGCCACATACCATCCTAACAGCATAGTAGGTGTACCTACACTAAATGGACTGCAGCAGTTCAAGAGGCAACTTGCCACCACCTCCTTAAGAGCAATTAGGGATGAGTAGTGAATGCCTACCACTTAAACTAAGCTTTTGGTCACTTGTCATTATAGTCTTTGTCAAATTCTGTTTGCTAACACACATAGGAAGTGACTTGAGATGTTCTACTCCTTTAAAGGCACTATAGAAATGCACTTTGTTGTTAGTGCATCATCAACATCAGTCTGCATTTAGCATCTTTGGCACACAAAATGACCCAAAGCCACTCAACAGAGAAATGAGGAATTAACGAAACCACTTGGGTTTTAAGAAGACACAGGATGTTGCCTGAGATGAAAATTCTCAGATATGAGGAGAGATTGGGTTTGTTTTCCTTGGAGGAGGGGAGGTTTAGGGCTAATACATGCTTCACCCACCCAGTACTCCATGCCATTTTACTCACCATGTCACCTCACCCAATATCTGGCATTTGCAGACTTCAGAAATCATATGAAAATGAAATAAAGTTCTGATTATCCATTACAGACTCACTAAAAAATTTAAAACCCCTTCAGTACATTTAAATCCCTTTCAGTACTTCATCCCTCACACAAGCTGACATTTGTGTTCATAGCTCCACATCAAAGACAGCCAATCCCTTAATAGCTGCTGTAAAAAGTTAACTGACAACTTGACAGGTTTTATAGATTTTATCTGCCCACTGCAGACATTCGTATGTACTCTCCAAACTTGTAAATCACCTATGGTGGGAAATAGATATCCCTCTAGCAGAATGGAACATGATTGAATTTGAGCACTGAATTCAAGTGAGGATCTGTTAGAAATGGAGACCTAACCTCTGGATCTAATACCATTTTGGAGAAGCCACTCTTTGAAACCTAGTCCAGGGAGGGACAGGGCCATGTAGAGAATGAAGAACAATTTTTAAGGTTCAGACATTGGACATATCAAAGTAAGTAATATGTAGGTGACATATGGAACAGAAAAAACTAAAAGGATTTGCGCACAGTTTGTGGAGGATGAGAAATCTATTGATTTGTATGTGACAAAGGCAAGTCTAAATGTTTCAATAGAAATTAGATTGAGGTAGGGTTGGAGGCTAACAGTGTACTGAAGTTGCAGGTATATGGTCTGTATGATACAGAGAACAGTAAGGTTGTTGATAACCAGGAATGGTCTTAGAGGGGTTTGGAGTCATTTGTGAGGAAGCTTTGTGTTTGAGACCAAAGGTAGTGGCCTCAGTGTTTAGCTGGAGGAGCTTGAGACTTGTCCAAGATAAAATGTTGATAAACAGTTTAACTGAACAGAAAGGCACTGCATATGTAAAAATATTAATGTCATTGGTATACATGTGGAAGCTAATGGCATGTCTTCAGATGTTTTTCTGCTGATCTTCAACAATTATGTAAATAAGTGAGGTAGGAATTAATTCTGGAGGGGACACAAGAATGGGAAGAAAGGACATTGATGGAAATGCTGTGGCTATAATCGTTTGTGTAAATGTGGAATCCCACATGAGCTGAACATGGGAGACTTTGGGGAAAGGCATTATATTCAACCAAGTTGAAGTGCGCACATAGATGGACGATAGTGTTTGAATCATACCTCAGGGCCCAGCAACAGAAAATATCATCTGTGACTTTGTCTTGGGTCTGTCTGTTGCTTTAGGAGGGCAGAAGTCGAATTGCAGAAACTTGAACCAGAGATGGTAGGAGAGATCATTGGGAACACGTTCAAAGTGCTTGGAGTCAAGGGAATTGGAAACAAGACATCAGTTAATGCTAACATTAGGTTTCAGGATGGATTTTTTGAGGAAGGTTTTGGAGGGAATAAGAACAATGCCTAAGGAGAGGGAATAATTCACAGAACTAGAAAGTCTAACTGGGCAAAGATTAAGTGAAAATGGGGTCCAGGAAGGAGGAGACATATCACATAGATGAAATATTATTGGAGTGACATGGAAATGAGAGAATAGATTCTGGGCTGGGGCACAGTAAGGCCAGTGTAAATTTGTTTCAGTCATCTAAGGTGCAGCTCAAGGAAGATGAGGATTATTATGAAAGCAATCAGAGTTTGAGGAGAGTGCCTAAGGCATTTCAGTTAAGAGTAAAACAGGAATTCTGAAAGACGTGTAGAGTCAATACATGTAAGAAACAAACAGAAATCAGCAGAGATCATTGGGCAAGAGGGAGTAGAATTTAAAGGAGCATGAGAAGCAGCTAACTGATCAAAACTAGTTCAAAGTAGAGAAAAGGGATGACAGTTTGCTGTGTTATTTATCTTGTTTATTTCTACTTATTGAACAGTTTTGTTTTGTAAAAATGAATGACTAAATGATCAGGAATAGACTATAGTTATAGTTTTGGGTTGATTCTGAAAATTTTGAAGGAAGTAATGCTAAAATAACAGTTAATAGCAAACTGGGTGTGCCTTTTGGGAGATTTGGGCAATGGATGAATTGATGGGAGGAGAAAAAGTCAAGTTGAAGGCTCAATATTCTATAATGCAATCAATTTCAAACTGTGTTTCATTTGTTAAGTATTTATGTTCTGTTTTATTTGTGTACAGACAAAATGTCATTGACCTTGAAGACCCAAGATGTGCCAGGCTGACTCTTACTGGTCAAATGGTGACTGTGCCTGCTGATGAAATTGAATTTGCAAGACAAGCTATGTTTTCAAGGTTTGTCTTTTTAAGCATACAGAATACAGTTATCTTGCTTGTTAGCACTTTGTGCAGGAAGAATATACCAAGACTGTACACAGTTGAGGTAATACCATTATTTTTGTTCTGAATGCTGTAGTAGCATTATGTACCACTTCCACAATAATTGAGGAATAAAATGTGATGTGCTTTTAAACTACTGGATGCAGTGCTTACATAATTGATTTTGCTTAAGCTAATTTGTGGCCTGTAAGTAATGGACCTACTATCATGGTTCAAAAGAACAAAAATAAATCAATCTGATTGTTTCTCCCCATTTGTAGAATTTCTGTAAGTGAAGGAATGGATAATTAACAATTAGACTGATTATTCAGCAAGACTTTGTTGAGTTTTAAAGCTATGGGTGGAATTTTATAGGAACCTGAATGACAGGGCTATAATGAGAAATGTGGCAGAATTGTGTTAGAAAACCAGCGGGGCCTAGAGTCTTAGAGTTATACAGCATGGAAACCAACTCGTCCATGCTAACCAGGTTTCCCAAACTAAACTCGTCCCAGTTGCCTGCATTGGCCCATATCCCTCTAAATCTTTTCCTGTTCATGTATCTGTCTAAATGTCTTTTAAATGTTGTAATTGTACCCACCTCTACCACTTGCTCTGGCACCACCTCTGTATGAAAACGTTGCCCCTCAGGTCTCTTTTAAAACTTTCTCCTCTCACTTTAAACCTATGCCATCTAGTTTTGGACTCCCCATCCTAGAGAAAAGACACTGGCTATTCACCTTAACAATGCCTCTCATGATTTTATAAACCTCTACAAAGTCACCCCACAGCCTCTCATGCTCTGGGCAAAGAAAGTCCCAGCTTATCCAGCCTCTCCTTATAACTCAAACCTTCCAGTCCTGGTAACATCTTTGGAAATATTTTCTGCACCCTTTCCACTTTAATAACATCCTTCCCATACCAGAACTGGATGCAGTAATCCAATAGTCTGTACAGCCACAATATGACATCCCAACTCCTGTATTCAGTGCTGTGACTAATGAAGGCCAGCTTGCCAAATACCTTCTTCACCACCCTGTCTACCTGTGACATCACTTTCAAGGAACTATGTACCTGAACCCCCAGTTCTCTCTGTTTGAAAACATTCCCCAGGGCCATGTCAATAACCATATAAGTCCTGCTCTGTTTTGTCTGACCAAAATGTAACACCTTGCATTTATCTGAATTAAATTCTATCTGCCACTTCTTGGCCCATTGGCCCAGCTAATCAAGATGCCATTGTACTCTTAGATAACCTTCTTCACCGTCCACTATACCAGCAATTTTGGTGTCATTTGCAAACTTACTAACCATGCCTCCTATATTCTCATCCAAATTGTTTATATTAATGACAAGCAACAGTGGACCCAGCACCAATCCTTGCGGAACACTGGTGGTCACAGGCCTCCAGTCTAAAAACAACCTTCCCCCACCATCCTGTCTCCTATCGTCAAGCCAATCTCAATGTCAGGAACCATTCGTTGGATTTTTGTAATTAGGTTCAGTACATCAAAACAAGATTCTAGTAGGCAGTGGCAAGTTGCCAATTTAGGGGAATTTTTATTTGCTCACAAACGTATTAACTAGCAGATCCTGCCTTACTGTTATGTAGCTTTCTATCATAAGACCTGCCATATGCAAACGGGCTGCCAGCAATTTGCAATATGCAAGTCATGGTGGGGTACTTGGCAACTTCAGCTTGCCACTTGCTACAAAGTGCCTCCATGTTGGAGACAATATCTTGAGGCATGCTCTACCGGCAACAGTCACGCATACACCACATCCACGGACATTGGCTTGGGATGCATGCTAGCCTATAGGAACCCTTATGGCAAGATTCTAACTGGCTTATAGAACATTTCTACACTTCAGTGCTGTACCTTGAGGTGTACTTACAACTATTATTGTGATTTGGAAGGACACTTTGCACTCATGAATGTGCATCCATTTTAGTGTTCATTCATTCTGATCCTACATGAATGCTCACAGCACCCAACGCCTGACCTTTTGCACCCTGCCCCTCAGGCATAGATGCCAGACTCACTGCACCACTAATTTGCTGTGCTCTTTAGCTCAGACACACAGCCAGGAGATTTATCATGGTTGTCAGTACCCAGTCAAGTCAAAGCCTTGGTACAGTGACACAAGAGCAGCTTCTGATACCAGTCTGGGGACTTGATGCAGTTGGTTTTCTTCTTGGAGCAGTCAGTCAGGTTCCTCTCTTTCTAAAGGATGAGGAGCCAAATCTAGTGTCTTACTGTAGGCTCTTTTCCTCCTGGAATGAAAGAGAGGTTGGTTATAAAAGAGATAAAAGTGGGGCACAGATGCTACTTATTGGTGCAGGTGGGGAGGTGTCCCGAGGGAATGATGCTGGTGTCGGAGGTTGGGGTGGATGAGTGTAAGTAAGGTAAGATGCAAGGCGATAGTGAGAGTGTAGAACATAGAGTGGCAACCTTGAACCAGGCTGGCATGGTCTGGGTATCGTAGCCTCCACTGCTGGTCCTGGGGAAAGAGGAGATTCCATTTCTGTACCAGTCCATCCAGCAGGACTCCAGGTTTCCACTCAAAAAAGAGGGCACCATGTTTCCCTTCTCTGCCTTGTCTAGGGCAAATATCAGGAACTGTGCAGGGTACCTCTGGGCTGACAGCAGCCTTTTAATGATGGCACTGTTTCATTCCGGAATATCCTGCCAATGGTGAGTTTTTCTAGGAAAGGTGAGTGGTTGAATGGAGGTAGAATCAGACAAGAGAAGCACTAAAACCGGGGTGGATGGGCTGTTAATGAACCTAGTTGGGTAAGATTCAGCAAGAATATCCCGATGACAAACCTGACACTTAACCAAAAAAAAATTCAACCCTATGTTTTTCAAAACACTTCATCAAGAATTGTCTGGTCATTATTGCAGGAATAGATTTTTGTATTCTGTGGTTCCTAAGATCGAGAATACGCAAAACAGAGATTTCTAATCTTTTGGCTCCATCTGATTCTGCTTCGTCCAACATGACAACTTAATATCTACTTATTCACTGAACTATTCATAGTTTCATAGTAATAGAAGCCAGGAGTAGGCCATTTGGCCTTTAGAGTCTGCTCTGTCATTCATTAAGATCATGGCTGATCCATCAATCGTCTCAGCTCCGCCTACCCATATCCCCATAATCCTTAATTCCCCTACCATGTAAAAACCCATCCAACTGTGTCTTGAATGTATTTAATGAAGCTGCGTCAACTGCTTCCTTGGGCAGAGAATTCCATAGATCGTTATTCTTTGGGAAAAGCAGTTCCTCCTCATCTCTATCCTAAATCTACTCCCCCTAAACATAAGGCCATGTCCCCTGGTCCTCGTCTCGGAAACAACTTGCCTACCTCTACCTTATCTAACCTTTTCGTAATTTTATATGTTTCCGTAAAATCCTCTTTCAATCTTCTAAATTCTAGCAAGTTCAGTCCAGGCGGCTCAAATCTCTGAGGAGAAAGTGAGGTCTGCAGATGCTGGAGTATCAGAGCTGAAAATGTGTTGCTGGAAAAGCGCAGCAGGTCAGGCAGCATCCAAAGAACAGGAAATTCGACGTTTCGGGCATAAGCCTGATTCCTGATGAAGGGCTTATGCCCGAAATGTCGAATTTCCTATTCCTTGGATGCTGCCTGACCTGCTGCGCTTTTCCAGCAACACATTTTCGGCTCACACTCTCCTCCTGGTGTAACCCCCTCATCTCCAGAATCAATCTGGTGAACCTCCTCTGCACTGCCTTTAAAGTCAGTATATCCTTCCTCAAGTGAGGAGACTATACCCCAGATGCAGCCTCACCAACACCCTGTACCATTGCAGCAGAACCTCCCTGCACTTAACTTCAATCCCTCCAGCAGTGAAAGCCAATACTCCGTTTGCCTTCCTGATTACTTGTTATACCTGCAAATCAACTTTCAGCGATTCATATACGAGCACTCCTAACTCGCTCTGCACAACAGCATGCTGCAATCTTTCACCATTTAAATAATGCTCTGACCTATTTTTACTTCCAAAGTGGAAAACCTCACATTTACCAACATTGTACTCCATCTGCCAGACCCTTGCCCACTTACCTAACCTATCTAAATCTCTCTGCAGACCCACCACATCCTCTGTAGTTTGCCTTTCCACTCAATTTAGTGTCATCAGCAAACTATGTTACACTTGGTCTCCTTTTTCACGAACAGTTGCGGATCCAACGCTGACCTCTGTGGTACCCCGCTCACCACTGATCTCCAACCAGAGAAACACACATTTATCCCAACTCTCTGCTTTCTATTGGTTAACCAGTCCTCTATCCATGCTAGCACATTCCCCGCAACTCCATGCATTCTGACCTTATGGATGAGTTTTTTATGTGGCACCTTATTGAACATCTTCTGGAAATCCAAGTGTACAACATCCACCTGCTCCCCTCCATCCACCATGCTTATTACGTCTTCAAAGAACTCCAGTAAATTTGTCAAATGCGACCTTCCCTTCCTGAATCCATGCTGTGTCTGCCTGGTGGAACCCTTTCCACCCAGATGTATCACTATTTCCTCTTCAATGGTAGCCTCCAGCATTTTCCCAACTACAGATGTTAAGCTAACTGACCTATATTACTGCTTTTTGCCTACACCCTTTTTAAACGGCAGCATGACATTTAGTGTCTTCCAATTGGTGGGGACCTGTCTAGAGTCCACTGAATTTTGGCAAATTACCACTTACATATCTACTATGACTTCGGCCATTTCTTACAGCACTCTGAGATGCATTCCATCAGAACCAGGGGACGTATCTACCTTTAGACCCTCAAATTTACTCAACTCTACCCCTTTAGTGATTACAATTGAATGGGAGGTCCTCACCTCCCATCATCATGTTGTAGCATGTGAGATGCATCCTCCACTGTGAAGATTGAAGTCTTTGGCTCTTTCAGCATTACCCAAAATTAAGTCTTTGTGCATAATGAGTGCTGCAGAAGTACAAGCATTTGCATTGTATTATTCTTAAGTTTTGAGTTATAGTTTTTCTACATTTTGTCCATTTTACATGCGTGGACGGTTTTTGGTAGATTAAAAATATCAGTTTATAACTTGCATTCAATTCAATGGTTCATCTCATAATCTGCAATTGAATTCTCAGAGGAAAGCTTTGCTATTAAAACTGCTATGACAATTATAAAGTGCTTTAAACATAAATATAATCAGGAATAAATGCACAGTTGTACTTACAATGCAGATGTAAAAGAGATGTCCTCTCTTACGAATATAGTATTTGCTAATTAATTTAACTATTTGTGTAAACAGGCATCCTGTAATGAAGAAATGGCCTCCAGACCATAACTGGTTCTTTATGAAAATGAATATTCAACATGTGTGGCTTCAGGACTGGTTTGGAGGGGTTGCCATCATCCCACTGGAAGATTATTTCAAAGCAAGCCCAATGAACACTGAATAGGTTCTAAAAGAAATGTTTTTTTCAAAAAGGAGGCATTGTTTGCAGTTCTGGTGAATTAATTTTCTTGTGTTCAGACTGGAAAAGTTTGTTTCTTATAAAGGTATATTGATTAAGTACAGCAGGAACATTTTTTTATTTTTGATTCTAGGGATGTATGCATCACAAACATTTATTGATAACCTTTGTTCCCAAGAAGGTGGTGGTGAGCCTTCTTCTTGAACAGTTGCGGTTCGTACATGAAAAGTGTTGCTATCGTGCCTCAAGGATTTTGACCCAGTCATGTTGGAAGATACGTTGTGTGATGCAGCATGGGCAAATTTGCCTCTTCTCCTTACCAATACTTTTTGCCTACACATGCCACACATTACCACATTAGTACGCTCATACTCCAGGCACGAAATGTGAGGTATTCAGCACAGTTAATAGCCCTCAGTATTGTAATGTTTCATATACAATATGAGATTGTGCTTTGAAACTAGGCTTTTTTAGTAAAATTCTGCACACTTTGTTCAGAATTCTTTTTGCCTGCAAGGTTCCAAGTGTTGTTATTCCACCATGAGCTTTACCCAGTGCAAAATGTGACTTTCAGAAATAACACACCGTTGTAACTTGTATTATTCTGAGTTAGTTTAGATGTACTGTTTCTAAATCATCTTTTGTAATAGCCAGAATATGAAAAGGTCCATGGCAAGGCATTTGTTGTTAGCAGCAATTTATTCATGTTGGTGTGATCAAATGTAACCTTGACATTAATGTGTTGGTAGTATAATAGTGAGCTACATGATCAAAGCAAGACTGTTCTCTGTCATGCAAAAGCTGTGTTCAGCTGTTCTTCAGCTACTGTATTGGAGAGTTTGTGTAATGTGTTAATTGTAATAAAATTTGTGATAACATATGTTTTACTTTTGCTGGCTAATATTAAAATATCCTAAAATTGCTGTCAAACTTGCTAAAACTGTCAAGTGATAAAGGTGCACAGTTTGACTTCATGAACATGTGATAGACAAATAAAGGCATTTTAAGATCTGCCTGGAGTATTTGTCAATTGAAAGGGATTCCACCTCCATAAATTATTACCTGGTATATAAGTACCAGAAGGTTTCATGCATGCGTGTACAAGATATTCTGAATGTTGCCAGGGGCAATGTATGTGCCCGTATTCCCATATGCAATTGTCACAGTGGCTCAGTGGTTAGCACTGTTGCCTCACAGCACTAGGGACTGGGTTTGATGCCTGCCTGGGGAATCCCCATCCATATGAAGTTTGCACATTCTCCCTGTGTCTGCGTGGGTTTCCTCTGGGTGCTCTGGCTCCCTCCCACAATCTAAAGATGTACAGGTTAGGTGAATTAGCCATGCTAAATTGCACATAGTATTAGGTGCATTAATCAGGGGTAAATATAGAGTAGGGGAATGGGTCTGGGTGGGTTACTCTTTGGAGGGTTAGTGTGGACTTGTTGGACAGAAGGGTCTGTTTCCATACTGTAAGGAATCTATTCTAATCTAATTGTCAGACCTCTCATGTAAGAACATAATGGTAGCCATTTGGCCGCTTGAACCTCCATCTCCAGTCCACAAGATCACGGCTGATCTGATTGTGACATGAACTCCACTTTCTTGTCTGAGCTACCATAATCCTTGACTTCCTTACGTATCAAAATCAGTTTAATTCAGCCTTGCGTAAGAGTATACAATTCACGCAATCTTAATCAAGATGTCATGTAGTTAAAAGATGCCATCACTGCTGTCCCACCTCCAGTGCCTGATTCTAGTTAGTTGTGATAGACCCTTCACCAAGTGACAGCCTAGTTATCTCCCTTGGTGTACTCTGTGGCCTAAGGAGGAAGAACTCTTCCCCCTCCCCTGCCATTTTTGACCTGCCACACAATAACCAATTCTTTGAGAGCACCATAAAATGAAGATGCCTATTCATTATTCTTTAAATTTCATGCTGCAGCCACTTCTGTCCATTGGCTGTTTCTTGTCAAATTGCCCCTGCTGCCCACAGACTTCCCAAATGGGCTCAGGACTCACATTTTGTCCCAACGCCAGTCCACATTGTGAGTCGATAAGATCCCAGGTCAGGTGTCTGGGAAATTACTGTCTCTCCATCATCAAAAATCAAACACCCTGACAATTTCCATGACCTTTTTGCAACTGACAATGAGGATTACATGAATTTTCCATATCTCCCTGGAGTTGTGTGTTCTTGTGAAAGTAGAGAGTGAGAAATGAATTGTGTGGAGGGAATGGAATGACTATGGGGGCTGACTGTAAGATGTCGGTGGCATTACAGGTTGTATGTCAATGTTGGCTGTTCAATTGGAAAAGTAAGGGAATGGTTGGTCACAAAGTCCTCCTCAGTTTCACTTGTTTATTTGGCTGGAGCTTTTCTTAACTGGTTCCATTCTCATAAGTCTCATTCCATTTTCAATTCAAAACCAGAATGTCACTTGTAATAGCTTCTCTTTTGTGAACCTGGATTGTTATCTCTGGTGTTGCAAGATTTTGATTTCAAAGTTCTGAAGGAGAGTTGCTGGGCCCAAAGTGTTAACTCTCTCCATAGCTGCTGCCAGACCTGCTGAGGTTCTCCAGCAATTTCTGTTTTTGTGAGTAGTTTTCACATGTATATTCACAACACTCAGCTCCTTCACTAAATCCACCTTTTAAATTGCCACATTCTTTATCTGACATGCAGTATCCAATTGAATACTTGGAGGTCTGAAGCTGGCTCAGATATTCCAATGCCCAGATGGATATTGCAGCAATGTGGAACTGGAGTTGCGCATTGGAACCATGCATAGATTCAGATGTAGCTGACTGAAAGGAAATTGCCCTGGAATCAAAAGCTCCAAATAACAACTTCCCTGATTTGGAACACTGAAAAATTTCAGTGAACATTTCAGCCATGACGAGTCAGTTTATACGTTTGACTCGGTGGATAAAGCCAAGAACTTTGAAGACAATTTAAAATAGACTGATTGGTCTGAAGAATATGGTTAATGTTCATCTTCTTTTCCTTCTTTCCCTTTTCCCTTTTCTGTTCTCTTTTTTGAATAATTTTAAAAAAACAAAAATCTTGGAATGTGTTGTAGCTATCATATTTTTATAACTGGATTTCATTATGGGAAATTTTGTGGGTGCCCATTATTGTTTTCCCCTTTTTTGTTCTTTTGGTGCACCTGGAACATCAAAGGAAATCATTCGTCTGTTACAATGAGGGGTTATGATCGAGTATTCTTTTCATCCTTTACTACTTAAAGTAGGAGTTCTTGACTATCAACTCAGGCATGGCTAGTAGTCTGTCTATGCTATGGGAGACTGCTAAGGCCTTTGCTAGGGGATTAGTCATTTCCTATTCGGCTAGCCGGAAATGACAGAAGGGGGGACGGCAGCATCTACTGGAGATGCAGCTGAAAGCCACTGAGGTGGTACATTTTCTGAGGCCATCAAGCTACAGCAGATCACGGCCCTTCGGGCTGCCTTGAATTCAATACTTACACAAACTGCAAAGAAAGAACTTGCTTTTGCTAGACAAAGGCTGTTTGAGTTTGAGGATAGGCCAAGGAAGTATTTTGCGCATCTGACTAGGAAAAGGCGTGCTCCCCAATCCATTACTGCAGTTAGAGACAGCGCCGGGATCCTTACATATGATGCCAAAAGGATTAATGAGGCTTTTCGGGTTTCTTACTCTGAATTGTATCGGTCTGAAGATTGCGAGAATAGGTGGGCCAAGATGGAAGCCTGGTCTCTCTCCTTAATGCCCCTGTGACAGTTCAGGAAAACAGGAGGTGGCTAGGCAACTTCAGAGTGGGAAAGCATCTGGCTCTGATAGACTCCCAGGTGACTTTTACAAGGAGTTTATAGGGATTCTGTCAGGGCTGATACTGGAAATGTTCAATCACTCCTATATGCATGAATACCTACTACCACCTTTGAGAAAAGCTAATATTTTCCTCATTCTTAAGAAGGGGAAGGTTCCTGAGGATTGTGCCTCATACAGGCCCATCTCTCTATTAAATTCAGATTTTAAGATTCTGTCTTAAGATTTTGGCGCTGAGATTGGAGAAGTTGTCGCCCTATATTGTCAAAGAGGACCAGACAGGTTTTATAAGGGGCCACAGGTCTTCTAATAATATTAGAAGGTTGCTGATTCCAATCCAAGCATGTCCGCAAAGATCGATCCAGGGGTTGGTGATTTCCTTAGATGCTGAGAAAGCATTTGACGAGGCGGAATGGCCATATCTCTTTTATGTCTTAGAACAGATTGGATTAGGTGGGGTCTGTGCTAGGTGGGTGGAGGTTTTACATCACCACCCTCTGGCCATGGTCATCACCAATGGGGTGAAGGCTGGGAATTTTAGGATTGGCGAGGTAGTCATCAAGACTGCCCCCTCTCACAATTGTTATTTACATTGGTGATAGAACCACTGGCAGGGGCCATTCATGAGAATGTCCATATAACTGCTCCAGAAGTGGGATCAAGGGTACACAAGATTACACTATATGTGGATGATGTCTTTCTGTTTTTATTGGATCCGATGACCTCCGTACCCCAAGTAATACAATGTATTAATTCATTTGGGGCTATTTCAAGATGTAAGATTAACTTTGCAAAGTTGGAGGTTATGCCTTTGGGGGACCTGAAGGAAGTGCCAGAGGTTGAAGGTGGCCCTAGGTTCCCCTTTAAGTGGTCATGGGCGGGTTACCGATATCTAGGTATCTTTATTACGCCCATGTTTGATCGGTTATTTCAGACTAATTCTGCTCACCTGCTTGACAATATTAGGCAGAATCGCCAGAGATGGAGGCTCTTCCAATTTCATGGTTGGGTCAAACAACTCTTATTAAGATGAATGTCTTCCTTGTTTGCTTTATCCCTTGCATATGCTCCCTATAATGTTTCCCAGGTCAACGTTGCGGAAACTTATGGGTTGGTTTAGTTCCTTCGTCTGATGTGGTGGGCGGCCTCTCATCAAACTTACTAAATTGCAGTTGCCTCAAGGATGGAGAGGAGTTGATTTCCGAGACATCAGGAGGTATCAGTTGAGTTCCCTGCTGTCGTTTGTGTGTGATTGATGTAACTATCCAGGCTCAATATGGCTGGATATCGAGGCCTTCCAGGCAAAGTGCCCTTTTATTAACCTGTTGTTCATGAATAAGATGAGGCAAGTTATGGACCACTGCCAGAACCCCATTGTCATTAGTACAGTCAAGGCATGGAGGGCGATGCATCAGAGTGAGGGTTGTTTATCCAAGACTTCACCACTTACACCTATAGTTGGCATGCCAGGGTTCCAACCAGGGATGATGGACTCAGGATTCAAACTTTGGGCAGCAAGAGGAGTTTCCAGTTTGGAAGACTTGTTTGAGGGAGAGGTTATAATGTTTTTGAGCTACAAATACGGGCTGCCCAGCAGAGATCTTTTCCGTTTTTTAGGGATTTCATCCAGAAGAAGACTACACTTCTCACTAAGCCCGTTAAGCCCGATACAGAGAGGTTGTTGCTACGTTCCACAAGCATCCTTTCAGTTAGTGCCCTCTACCGCCTGCTGGGTGGTAGGGCCTGGCAGGATATTAACTGGCTATGTGAGGTTTGGGAGCAAGAGCGAGGAGGGGAGGTACCTTCTGAAACGTGGGAGGACATTCGGGAGAACGTGTGAAAGGTTTAGAGGGATATGGGCCAGGTACTGGCAGATGGGACTAAATAGGGTTGGGATATCTGGTCGGCATGGACGAGTTGGACTGAAGGGTCTGTTTCCATGCTGTACATCTCTCTGACTCTGACATGCGCTATGCAGTTAATAGTTCTGAACAGGGTTCATTTGGCACCAGATCATCTGACAAAGTTTAAAAAAGGGGCATCTCCAATGTGCCCCAAATGTAAAATAAGTGTAGGTACTCTTACCCATTGCTTCTGGACATGCCACAGGCTCCGTGTTTATTGGAGCGCTGTGCCGGGAGAGATAGTGAGGGTATTGAGGACTGAAGTTAAAGTAGACCCAATATCTGTCCTTCCAGGTCTACGAAATTTATCATCTTTAGACGGGCATGGGAAGAAACTATTTAATATTCTTACTTACTGTGCAGGAAGAATATGCTGATGAATTGGATGTCTGGGAACCCACCGGGCTTTTTGGGATTGGGGAAATTAATTATGGAGCACATTCCCTTGGATTGTTTTTACAAATATGGCGCACCACACAACAGACCTTTTTTATAAGACATGGCAGCCCTTTTTGAGTTATTTGGACACAGATCTGCCTGCAATTGTAACTTGGGCGTTCGTTTAGCCAGGATGGTTAGGTTTGCTGAGCCCTGGGCCCAGGAGGGGAGTCTCCTGAGTTAATATGGGTATTTATATAACGCTCCCGTTTTTTGTTTGGGAGCTTTGCATCGAGCATTGTTATTTTGTGTTCTTGTATGTTTTTTTGTTTTATTAGTCACTTATTTATTGGTGTTATTTTGCACAATGTTTGGTTTGGTTTTGTATTATAGGGTGGGAGAGTAGTTAGTAGACAGTAGTTGTACTGTAATTTGTGTTTTCTTTATTATATTGGTATTTGTTATATTTTCAATAAAGTCAAAAATGTTTTTTTTTGCAAGATATATTTACAAAAAAAAACTACTGGAACTCCTGGGTGGTTACTAATCTTAACCCTGACATATCACTGACCCTCCAACTATACTATCGCCCAAACAACATCCCCCCCAACTCCTCACTTCACAGACACCTGACAGATCCTTCAAAACCAGCACTTCCCATCCCTATGCAACACCTCTCTGTAATTGCCAGACCCAACCCATCTTCCCTATACCCAATCTAATGGACAAGTCTCTCCTGCCCCAATCCTTGGACCCAAAACCCCACAAGCCTCAGGATTAGCTCTCTTCCTCCAACCTGCCATAGCCCCTGCCTCTACCCAACCTGATCCTACATTCACTCCCAACCCTGGTTCCCCCCCCACCACTGTTGAAGGAGCCAACAACACTTGTGACACATTACTAAATGCTTCCTTTTGGACCAGTAACCACCACTCCCCACCACTACCATTAATCCCAGCACCTCCCCTCCCAGTCTGACCCTTGGCCTACTCTAAGCACTCATCCAATTGCAAGGCAATCTACCTGGTCACACCTGACAGCATACCCTCTCACCCTCCTGACAACCAACCTCACCCCACCTGCCACTCTACCCCTTACTCACCTTCAACCAACTCACATACTCAAATATCCTTCAACCTTCACAGTAGCTGTCAAAGTGATTGGTAGCACTGCTCTACATTTAACCTTCAAAATTAGACACAGTTACTGCTGCAAAAGGAGGCCCGGTTTCAGCAAAGATTCTCTTCCCCCATCAGTTCCAATATTTCCTTAACAGTTCTTTGCTGTTTCATCACAAGAGACTCCTGTCCAGGAGTCCCCAGCACACTACTGATCTAAAGGCAGTTTTCATATTTTTCAGTCGGATCAGGGTTGAAAATGGAGTTTCTGATCAGATTTTCTGAGCCATTCCTATTATAAAAACCTAGCGGGCCACTGCTTCCCTCTCCCCGAGGCTAAACCAGACTGTTCACAAACCTATCTTCATCCAAGATGAGCTTTTGATCACGTGTCTACGCATGACTGCAACAGCCCATTTCCACATCTATAGTAATGCACTTCTGCTGCTAAAACCCTCTTCATATATATCAAGGTTTGAGGCACCACACTACTATTGTTTACTTTTAATGTTTACTAACCAGAATTCATCCTCAGAAAATGTAAACTGCCAATATTATCCAATTGTGTCTTTAATAAGAATGATTTCACTGAGTTACTGTGCTGGAGTCAAGTTACAAGGACAGTCAAAGAACAGCCTTGTGACAGAAATGCCCAGCTCAACCCAGTGTCAGTAGAAACAAATTCTCCAATTTGCAAGTTTTATCTGTACAGCCTTGGATCTCTGTTGCTGACAATTCAGCTGAATTACATTTAAGTGTTTCTGCAAAACCAGAAAATGCTTCAAGGGAACATAATGTACATAATTAGATGTTTGAATTGGTCTTGAACACTCTGTGTATAATAAAAATGATTATCCTTATCAGTTATGAATTCATGGTTGAGTAAAAGTTAAAATACTTATTTCCTAGCAGTTATTAATTCATGGTAAAGATATTAGCCTTGAAGAACAAATTCTAATTTATTAGTCTCTATGAAAAGCAGAAGAGAATTGCATAAAATGTCAATCTCAAATAAATATAAAAAATAACATATCCTGACACATATGAACCAAGAATAATCTGGCAGTTTCCATGTTGGAATAGAAAACAAATAACTAATTAAAGCAATATATTTTTAATTTGATTAATTAATTAGCTCTCTATCCACAATATCTGTATAAAATCACTGAACCACTAATTCAGGTTAAGAAAATAATTATTTGATAGGAGTTGGGAGGTCATGTTGCAGCTGTACAGGACATCAGTTAGGCCACTTTTGGAATTTTGTGTGTAATTTTCGTCTCCCTCCTATCAGTAGATGTTGTGAAACTTGAAAGGGTTCAGAAAATATTTACAAGAATGTTGCCAGGGTGGAGGATTTGAGCTATAGGGAGAAGCTCAAAAGGCTGGGCTATTTTCCTTGGAGAGTTGGACACTGAGGGGTGACCTTATAGAAGTTTATAAAATCATGAAGGGCTTGGATAGAATAAATCAACAAGATGTTTTCCTTGGGGTGGGGAGTCCAGAACTAGAGGGCATAGATTTTAGGTGAGAGTAGAAAGATTTAAAAGGGTCCTAAGGGACAACTTTTTCACGCAGAGAGTGGTGCTTGCATGGAATGAGCTGTCAGAGTAAGTGATCGAGGCTGGTACAATTATAACATTTAAAAGGCATCTAGATATTGAAGAGAAAGGGTTTAAGGCTTATGGGCCAAGTGCTGACAAATGGGACTAGATTAGGTTAGGGTATCTGGTCAGCATGGACAAGTTTGACCGCAGGATCTGTTTTTGTGCTGTACCTCTCTATGACTCTCTGACTCTATCTCCTACAGTATAGAAATTCAAAAAATTGGCGCATGCACTGAGAAACAAGAGATTTTAAGATATTATATTAATATATGTTTTGTAAGAATATAAAATCAGGAATCCCACAAGTATGAATTAGTTGTAACTGTCTTGATCAGCTATTATTAATATGATCTGTTTGTGCTATGTGTTCAGTTTGAAATATGTCCTGGAATATGTTACATGGTGCTGATTGTGGGCTACCAATAGTTAATGCTGTGTTTCCCACGTGCATACCTTGTGATGATGCTGCTTCTTTAACAAGGTTATTTTGTCCTTGTTTTTCGTTTAAGAGGTCGTAAAGACACAGGTTTTGAAATGTCTAGGTTTGATCTACTTGAAGAAGCTTTTAAGTTTTAAAAAAATTGTACAATGAAGGGGGAGTGGCCAGTTCTCCCAGCTCAGCTTTTCTCTGATCTGGTTTGGTTTTAGCAAGCAGTCAGGTGTGAAACTGCTAGACCCAAAGAAGCGGGTCCATGCTGATGCACCCGCTCTCTGACATCTCTCCTGTAAGGTCCTGTGTTTGATTTACCTTTATTGCCAAGGGATGTTTATTGCGATTGTTGCAAAGTAGTTGGAACAGCATCATTAAGTTGGGGTGGGAGAACTGGCCATTCCCCCTTCATTATATGTTTTTTTAAACTTAAAAGCTTCTTCAAGTAGATCAAACCTAGACATTTCAAAACCTGTGTCTTTATAACCTCCTGAACAAAAAACAAGGACAAAATAACCTTGTTAAAGGAGCAGCATCATCACAAGGTATGCACGTGGGAAACACAGCATTAACTATTGGTAGCCCACAATCAGCACCATGTAACATATTCCAGGACATATTTCAAACTGAACTCTTAGCACAAATAGATCACATTAATAATAGCCGATCAAGACTGTTACAACTAATTCATAATTGTGGGATTCCTGATTTTATATTTTCACAAAGCATATATTAATGTAATATCTTAAAACCTCTTGTTCCTCAGTGCATGCGACAACATATTCTGTGTTCTGTTCTCTTTTGTTTGTGTTTCATTTGGTAATCTTGCAAATAAAATTCGGTTTTGTTTAAAACTAAGTGGTTGGGCCAGCTGCATCACTCCTGGAGTACTCACTTTACATCTCCTTAAAACAACTCGCAAAGTTGGGGTCTGGGCTACTTTCTTGAAATGTTTTAAGGAGGTCTGGCCTGGTCCGTAACAGCCTGTACTACATGACATTATCCTTAATCTCCACCTTTTACTGCCTCACCATTCTACTAACCAGGGGTTATTAGTTTGCCTTCAATGAAAAGTAACTTCAGATAATTATCTCTTGTGTAGAAGATATTGTATGACAATTGGAAGTCCATAACAGGTATAAACATTGGCATCTCCAGTATACTACTTGAGTTACTTCCTCAAAAACATGACTTTTACAAATCAATACTGGCTGACTTTAATTAGTTCAAATTTCTCTAAATGTTTATCACCTGGTCCTTAATTATTGATTAATTACGTTTTAATATTAACCATTTAATTAAAGAACTTATCAAGTTAGATTATAATTTCCCAGTTTCTCTCTCACTTTCTTAGATAATAGTTAATAAAGTATTCAAGGCTCATATTACTCTGAACCCAATGGGGGAACCACAAATGAAAAAAAGACAAATTTACCAAATGAGGCCCAAGAAATTACCAAAGAGATTTCACTCTTGTAATTTTACATCAGTGTAAATCAGAAACAATATAAAGTAAACACGAGTTAACATGCAGATTGCAGTCAATACAGAACATAAATTATTCTTGGAATGGTAGATATAACAAAGATGGTCTTAATACAGTACAAGCATTACAAATATGGTACCATATGCAATATTCCAGTCTTCCCAGTATATGGTATCGCTCACTTTTCCAACTCAATTGATTTGGTCCTCAAGTAGCCTGCAAGAGGCGTAATACTTCTTCCAAGTTTCCCAGAGATAGTCATCACCCTCATAATACATTCTTTAATCAGGTTCAGAACTGTCTTGACGGTAAAAATTCCCCACTGAGTGTTTTAGCTGACTCTCGCAAAAGATTTTCTTAAATGATCTGGTTACCTCTGGCAAAATGAGTGGAATTGTCCAATCTCAGCTGTTTCCTGTCTTCAGCTTTCTGTTCCATTTAATTCAACTTTTTACATACAGAGACCACAAAAATGTGTCCTGTTTGCTCTCCCATGTTGTGACTTCTTTTATGCGTGCCAGGTTGAAGGCTTATTTCTGAACTTAGAACATAGAACATAGAACAGTACAGCACAAAACAGGCCCTTCAGCCCATGATGTTGTGCCAACCATTGATCCTCATGCAAAGTAAACTTAATGTACGAATCCTCAAGTTTCTGTGACCATATGTATGTCCAGCAGTCTCCTAAATATCCCCAATGACCTCGCTTGCACAACAGCTGCTGGCAACGCATTCCATGCTCTCACAACTCTCTGTGTAAAGAACCTGCCTCTGACATCCACTCTATACTTTCCGCCAAACAGCTTAAAACTATGACCCTTCGTGTTAACAATTTCTGCCCTGGGAAAAAGTCTCTGGCTATCAATTCTATCTATGCCTCTCATTATCTTGTACACCTCAATTAGGTCCCCTCTCTTCTTTCTTTTTTCCAATGATAAAAGTCCGAGCTCAGTCAATCTCTCTTCGTAAGATATGCCCTCCAGTCTAGGCAGCATCCTGGTAAACCTCCTCTGAACCCTCTCCAAAGCATCCACATCTTTCCTATAATAGGGCAACCAGAACTGGACGCAGTATTCCAAGTGCGGTCTAACCAAAGTTTTATAGAGCTGCAACAAGGTCTCACGGCTCTTAAACTCAATCCCCCTGTTATTGAAAGCCAAAACACCATATGCTTTCTTAACAACCCTGTTGAAAATTGGGTGGCAATTTTAAGGGATCTATGTACCTGCACACCAAGATCCCGCTGTTCTTCCACACTGCCAAGAATCCTGTCTTTAATCCTGTGCTCAACTTTCAAGTTCGACCTTCCAAAATGCATCACTTTGCATTTATCCAGGTTGAACTCCATCTGCCACCTCTCAGCCCATCTCTGCATCCTGTCAATGTCACGCTGCAGCTTATAACAGCCCTCTATACTGTCAATGACACCTCCAACCTTTGTGTCATCTGCAAACTTGCTAACCCATCCTTCAATCTCCTCATTCACATCATTAATCAAAATTACAAAGAGTAGAGGCCCAAGAACAGAGCCCTGTGGAACACCACTCACCACTGACTTCGAGGCAGAATACTTTCCTTCCACTACCACTCGTTGTCTTCTGTCGACCGGCCAATTCTGTATCCAGACAGCTAAATTTCCCTGTATCCCATTCCTCCTGACCTTCTGAATGACCCAACCATGGGGAAGCACAGAACAGGCCCTTCAGCCCACGATGTTGTGCCAACCATTGATCCTCATGCAAAGTAAACTTAATGTACGAATCCTCAAGTTTCTGTGACCATATGCATGTCCAGCAGTCTCTTAAATATCCCCAATGACCTCGCTTCCACAACTGCTGCTGGCAACGCATTCCATGCTCTCACAACTCTCACAATGGTTTGCTGAAGTCCATATACACCACATCCACCGCTCGACCCTCATCAACTTGTCTGGAAACATCTTCAAAGAACTCAATAAGATTTGTGAGGCATGACCTGCCCCTCACAAAGCCGTGCTTACTGCATTTAATCAAGCCATGCTCTTCCAGATGGTCATAAATCCTCTCCCTCAGAATCCTTTCTAACACCTTGCAGACGACAGATGTGAGAGTGATTGGTCTATAGCTGCTGGGGATTTCCCTATTTCCTTTATTGAAGAGAGGAATTACATTTGCCTCCCTCCAGTCCTCCAGTACGACTCCGGTGGAGAGCAAGGATGCAAAGATCTTCGCAAGCGGTGAAGCAATCACATTTCTCACTTCCCAAAGTAGCCGAGGACAAATCTGGTCTGGTCCTGGCGACTTGTCAATCTTAATGTTTGTCAAAATTTTCAGCACATCAGCTTCCTCAATCTCTATCCATTCCAGCATGCTTACCTGCTCCTCAATGATTTCGTTCACTTTAAGGTCCTTTTCTTTAGTAAAGACAGAAGCAAAAAACTCATTTAGGGCTTCCTCTACCTCCTCAGACTCTATACACACGTTCCCTGTGCTATCCCTGACCAGCTCTACTCTTTCTTTGATCATTCTCTTATTTCTCACATACATGTAAAGTCCCTTTGGATTCTCCCTTATCCTTTCTGCCAAGCCTTTTTCTTGCCCCCTCCTGGCTCTCCTCAGACCATTTTTGAGCTCCTTCCTCGCCTGCCTGTAATCCTCTAGAGCTGAACAAGACCCTTGCTTCCTCCACCTTACGTAAGCTGCCTTCTTTCTTTTGACAAGAAGCTCCACCACTCTCATCATCCAATGTTCCTTTGCCTTACCCCTTCTTGCCTGTCTCAGAGGAACACATTTATGCATTACTCGCAACAACTGTTCCTTAAACACTTTCCACATGTCTATCATGCCCTTTCATGGAACAATTGCTCCCAATCCATGCTTCCCAACTCACGTCTGATACCAGCATAGCTTCCTTTTCCCCAATTAAATATCCTCCCATTGTGTCTGCTTCTCTCCTTCTCCATAGCTATGTAGAATGTGAGGCAACTGTGGACACAATCACCAAAATGCTCTCCCACCGCAAGATCTGACACCTGCCCCGGCTCATTGCCGAGCACCAAATCCAAAATGACCTTTCCCTTCATCGGCCTATCAACATACTGAGTTAGGAAACCCTCCTGAACACACCTTACAATAACAGCTCCTTCCAAACCATCTGCTCGAAGGAGGTTCCAATCAATATTGGGAAAGTTAAAGTCACCCATTACAACAACCCTACTACATTCACACTTTTCCAAAATCTGCCGACCTATGCTTTCTTCAATCCCCCTGCTGCTACTGGGGGGCCTGTAATAAACCCCTAATGAAGTGACTGCTCCCTTACTGTTCCTAATTTCCACCCATACTGACTCGGTAGGCAGACCCTCCTTGACAATGGTAACTTCTGTAGCTGTGATACCCTCTCTGATTAGCAGTGCTACACCACCTCTTCTTTTTCCCCCCTCCCTATTCTTTTTAAATGTTCTAAACCCTGGAACATCCAGCAACCATTCCTGCCCCTGAGAAACCCACATCTCTGTTATGGCAACAACATCATAGCACCAGGTACTGATCCATGCTCTAAGCTCATCACATTTATTCCTGATACTCCTTGCATTAAAGCAAACACACTTTAACTGACCCCTTGGTTCCTTCCCAGGAAGTTACTTCCCCACTGGCAGCGCTACCTCTTGCTATTGCCTCATCTCCATCAACTCTCTCCACCGGTATATAGCTCAGGTTCCCACCCCCTTGCCATACTAGTTTAAACCCTCCTGAACCACTCAACAAACCTTCCACCTAGGACATTGGTCCCCTTCCAGTTCAGGTGCAACCCGTCCTTCATGTACAGGTCCCACCTTCCCCAGAAGGCATCCCAATGATCTTTTTTTCCTGTTTGTACTGGTTCCAAATCAAGGATCATTAGTTCACATAAACCAGTACTTCATATTATTGAAAAAAAAGTTGCAATTGATCCATTTGCGATTGGTACAAACTTGTAAAATTCCTACTTAAACATACTTAAAAGTACTTATAAATTCCGCACATATTTATACTGCTTCCAAGTTAAGGTTTGTCAAGTATGTCAGCATTTTTAAGAAAGAAATTATCATGCTATACCTTATTCCAATGATCTAGTGCCTGAAATTTTCTAGCATTTGCAATTTGTGCAAAGGACTGTGTCATTTGACTTTTATATTATGGAGTCTGGCAAATATACACCTACAAAGAACAATTGTGCATTGTGAATCTAACTTTTTTCTATATGTTAGCTGTTTGTTACTGAGGCTTTTAATAATTGTAAATGAATGAATTTTATCCATTTTAATTTGACACATCGTAAATCTAAACTCACAACATGAAGGCCATCTTCCTTATAAAGAAGGATTAAAAAGCTGTAAATAAAATAGGAGGGGTAGTTTAAAAGACAAGCACAATGAAATCGAGATCCAACTTGTGAACAGAATGGAAATATTCATTAAAGGAGAAAACATCTGCAATGGATATCCATAATATTGCAATTTCATCATGAGCAGTGCTTTTGTGAAAATCTACTTAATTATTCACGTGTTTTAGAGTAAAACATATATTTAGAAGTTAAAAGTTTTGAATGTGGAGAAATGGGATTATCTTATTGAGGAACTGATAAGGAATTCATAAATAATTGCAATTCAAACAAACTTGAATCTAATTACAGATAAAAATGACGTGGTTTACCTTCAAGGTCAGAGTTGGAGGTATAAACACTGATTAGTGGAATGGTTTCTGACTGACAGAAGCAAACAGTTCAATTTGGGGACAGAGACAGCTGCATCGCTGGAATGAAAGAACCAACAAGGGTGAGAGTCAGTTAGGCCAGCCTTTAAAGCAGACATACAAATGAACAGGGACCAGAAGTAGACCATTCAGCAACTCGAACCAGCTCCACTAATCACTAAGATCATGACTGAGCTATTGTAACCTCAGATCCACATTTCCGCATACCCTTTCAACCATTGATAACAAGAATCTATCTACCTCCGATTTAAAAATATTTAACAGTATTTGAGAGTTCTGCATCCACATGACAAATGATAATATACGATTAGCTTTCCTCATGACTTGCTGCTTGCTATAATTGAAATTGTGGTGCTGGAAAAGCACAGTAGGTCAGGCCGTATCTGAGGAGCACGAGAATCGACATTTTGGGCAAAAGCCCTTCATCATTCCTGATGCCTTTTTTCCCCCCACAAACATCGATTTATGCTGCCAGACCTGCTGTGCTTTTCCAGAACCAAACTCTCGACTCTAATCTCCAGCAGCTGCAATCCTCACTTTCACCTGCTTGCTATAATTGCATACTAACCTTTTGTGACTAGGACACCCAGATCCTCATAGAGATCTGAACTCTGCACACTCTCATCACTTATATAATATGATTTTTTTTTGTTCCTGTTAAAACAGTCAATTTCACGTTTTCCCACATAATACTCCGTTTGTCACATCTTTATCTATCATCACTTAACCTATCTGTACATATTTGTAGCCTTGTTATTTGCTCTTTGCAACTTTCTTTCCAAGCTATCTTTGTGTCATCAGAAAATTTAGCAATCATAATTTGTGTTTCTTCATCCAAGTCAATTATATTATTTGCAAACAGTTCAGGTCCCTGCACTGATCCCTTTGACACAGCATTTGTTACATCTTCCAAACTGAAAAAGACATATTTTTACCAACTCTCTGCTAGGTGCCAATCTTGTATCCATGTCAATTTGTAAAATACGAGCCTCATCATTCGTGCATGGATTGTAAGTAAGGCTGTATCTTCATTGAATTTGTGAAGAAAAAGTAGGTGGAGGATTTACCCTTGCATGTAACCAGCAAAAGAAACCTACAGTGATTTTCACAGAGCCTTGAGGTGGAAAACAAATTGGCCGGATATTTAGTGAACATGGAGTGAAAATATTATGAAAGAATGTGGGCAAGAGCAAAAGAGTTACTGTTGTGAGAAGCAGCAAGAGGAAAAATGGGTGGACTGTGTTGACCACAGATAAGGGTAAGGGAGATTTGACATTGTTATTGTGAGAAGTGAATGTCAGAACAGCATTGTTAAGAAGTTAATGATAAAGGTTCAGGTCTTTCTGAGAGATTTGAGAAGAACAAAAACCCAAGTAGCTGGGAGTCTTCATGTGATTAAGAACAATATTTGCATTCAATAACTTCTTCGCTCAATTGTCTGAGCCAGTAGCTATCTGCTACAGACAGCAGTGGAAACCAAGGTCAAAGGGGAACCAGTTACAATCAGCCTGAAGGTTCTATATTGGAGAAGGGTTGATCAGATGTTCTAGTATTTTGACTGCCTGAGGACATACCCTGAATACCTCCTGGCACAGGAAAGGTGACAGTGCAACCACATTGAATGATTTGAACCCAGCTTGTTAACCTATGACCAAAGGGAGTTAAAAGCACACACTCAGGAGCCACGCCCTCAGTGAAGATGCAACCAAGACTTCCAAGGAAGACTCAGAGCAAACTTCATGACAGAACGTCATACAACCATCAAACAAGACCTGGGAAAAGATCCACTCTGACCTGCAAGACCAGCCTTTGTGGAAGAGAGCCAGCCGTATGTCAGAGAGGAAGAAGATTCGAATGTCTTAGCTCAAACACGTGGAATATTGCAAGTAATATCCTTTCTCAGACGTTTAGAACTAGATAGAGAGTAAATATTGCAGAAATTTGGGAAATGCTCACATTATGTTTTAATAAGGAATGCTTTGTTAATTTGAAGTTCCAGCAGTGTGTAGTTTCTCCTATTTGTTTTAGTGGTTTAATGATAGAGCAATGATGGAACTTGAGTTGTTGTAATGGGTGACTTTAACTTTCCCAAAATTGATTGGAACCTCCTTCGAGCAGAAGATTTGAATGGAGCTGTTTTTGTAAGGTGTGTTCAGGAAGGTTTCCTAACCCAGTACGTTGACAGGCCAACGAGGGGAGAGCCTTTCTAGACTTGGTGCTCAGAAATGAGCCGGGACATGTATCAGATCTTGTGGTGGGAGAGCATTTTAGTGATAGTGACCACAACTGCATCACCTTCTACATAGCTATGGAGAAGGAGAGGATTAGGTAAAATGGGAGGATATTTAATTGGGGAAGAGGAAACTTTGATGCGATTAGACATGAGTTAGGAAGCATGACTGGGAGCAATTGTTCCATGGCAAAGGCACTATAGTCATGTGGAGACTGTTTAAGGAACAGTTGTTGCGAGTGATGAATAAATATGTCCCTCTGAGACAGGCAAGAAGGGGTAAGATAAAGGAACCTTGGATGACGAGAGCGGTGGAGCTTCTTGTCAAAAGAAAGAAGGCAGCTTACGTAAGGTGGAGGAAGCAAGAGTCTTGTTCAGCTCTAGAGGATTACAGACAGGCAAGGAAGGAGCTCAAAAATGGTCTGAGGAGAGCCAGGAAGGGGCAAGAAAAAGGCTTGGCAGGAAGGATTAGGGAGAATCCAAAGGCACTTTACATGTATGTGAGGAATAAGAGAATGATCAAAGAAAGAGTAGGGCCGATCAGGGATAGCACAGGGAACCTGTGTATAGAGTCTGAGGAGGTAGGGGAAGCCCTAAATGAGTTTTTTGCGTCTGTCTTTACTAAAGAAAAGGACCTTGTAGTGAATGAAACCATTGAGGAGCAGGTAAGCATGCTGGAATGGATAGAGATTGAGGAAGCTGATGTGCTGAAAATTTTGACAAACATTAAGATTGACAAATCACCAGGGCTAGACCAGATTTATCCTCGGCTGCTTTGGAAAGTGAGAAATGTGTTTGCTTCACTGCTTGCGAAGATCTTTGCATCCTTGCTCTCCACTGGAGTCGTACTGGAGGATTGGTGGGAGGCAAATGTAATTCCTCTCTTCAATAAAGGAAATAGGGAACTACAGACCAATCAGTCTCATGTCTGTCATCTGCAAGGTGTTAGAAAGGATTCTGAGGGATAGGATTTATGACCATCTGGAGCTACAGACCAATCAGTCTCATGTCTGTCATCTGCAAGGTGTTAGAAAGGATTCTGAGGGATAGGATTTATGACCATCTGGAAGAGCATGGCTTGACTAAATGCAGTCAACACGGCTTTGTGAGGGGCAGGTCATGCCTCACAAATCTTATTGAGTTCTTTGAGGATGTTACTGGAAAAGTTGATGAGGGTCGAGCTGTGGATGTGGTGTATATGAACTTCAGCAAGGTATTTGATAAGGTTCCCCATAGTAGGCTCATTCAGAAGCTCAGGAGGAATGGGATACAGGGGAAGTTAGCTGTCTAGATACAGAATTGGCAGCCAACAGAAGACAGCGAGTGGTAGTAGAAGGAAAATATTCTGCCTGGAAGTCTGTGGTGAGTGGTGTTCCACAGGGCTCTGTCTTTGGGCCTCTACTCTTTGTAATCTTTATTAATGACTTGGATGAGGGGATTGAAGGATGGGTCAGCAAGTTTGCAGATGACACAAAGGTTGGAGGTGTCGTTGACAGTATAGAGGGCTGTTGTAGGCTGCAGTGGGACATTGACAGGATGCAGAGATGGGCTGAGAGGTGGCAAGTGGAGTTCAACCTGGATAAATGCGAGGTGATGCATTTTGGAAGGTTGAATTTGAAAGCTGAGTACAGGATTAAGGATAGGATTCTTGGCAGTGTGAAGGAACAGAGGGATCTTGGTGTGCAGGTACATAGATCCCTTAAAATTGCCACCCAAGTGGACAGGGTTGTTAAAAAACATATGGTGTTTTGGCTTTCATGAACAGGGGGATTGAGTTTAAGAGTCGTGAGATCTTGTTGCAGCTCTATAAAACTTTGATTAGACCGCAGTTCGAATTCTGCGTCCAGTTCTGGTTGCCCTATTATAGGAAAGATATGGATGCTTTGGAGAGGGTTCAGAGGAGGTTTACCAGGATGCTGCCTGGACTGGAGGGCTTATCTTACAAAGAGAGGTTGACTGAGCTTGGACTTTTTTCATTGGAGAAAAGGAGGAGGAGAGAGGACCTAATTGAGATGTACAAGATAATGAGAGGCATAGATAGAGTTGATAGCCAGAGACTATTTCCCAGGGCAGAAATGGCTAACACGAGGGGTCATAGTTTTAAGCTGTTTGGCGGAAAGTATAGAGGGGATGTCAGAGGCGAGTTCTTTACACAGAGAGTTGTGAGAGCATGGAATACATTGCCAGCAGCAGTTGTGGAAGCAAGGTCATTGGGGACATTTAAGAGACTATTGGACATGCATATGCTCACAGAAATTTGAGGGTGCATACATGAGGATCAATGGTTGGCAAAACATTGTGGGCTGAAGGGCCTGTTCTGTGCTGTACTGTTCTATGTTCTATGAGTCTTGTGTTCAAAATTTATTCCAGAAAGAGTACACAGAAAAAGGTTAGAAGTTAACTATATTTTCAAAGACTGGTGATGTAAGCGTAATGTAAGCATACTTTTTTTTAACATAGACAACAAAAGCTATAAGAAAATGCCTAGGATCAAACCTTTTAGGCTGAATTAATTTGAGATTTACTCCATAATCAAGAATGGGCTAGATTTTGTGACAAGAATAATAGAGACGCTAACAACACTTGTATAATGGATAAATTGGGCAGCTATCATTTAAGTGACAACATCAGAAGTTGCTGTGAGAGAAAACTCCACTTCCTCACAAAGGACTATTGCAGTTACACTCTGCACTTGAATGAATGCAACAGTGGGAATTTGTTATGCTTGCCCACTGATTACATGACTAAAAGGAAGGCTTTAGGGGGATTTCAGCCAAATGCTGCCAAATGGGACTAGATTAATTTAGGACAGCTGGTCGGTCCTAAATGAGTTAGACCAAAGGGTCTGTTTCTGTGCTGTACGTCTCTGTTATTCTATGACTCTAATTAACTTGAGCTGAATGCAAACAGACCTCTGTGTCCATTTGTCTGCCACATGACAAGAGCACTTGTAAAGTGTTTTTAATACATAAACTGGTCAAAGTGTCTGAAGCACAGAGAACTCAATTTCCTCTCATCTCTGTCCTAAGAGGATTACCCCTCATTTTAAAAGTTTCCCCGGGTCTGGCCTCACCTATTAAATATTCTGTTTATGCCTTTTTGTCAAGAAAAATAATGCCTTACCTGTATGAACCACCTCCTAAGAATAGAGTTAAAAAAAACACAGATTAATTCTATACCTCATGCACCCCTGGAATTTGAACTTCTGTAAAAAGAATCTAATTTGAATAATCATGATTTGGAGGTGCTGGTTTTGGACTTAGGTGACAAAATTAAAAATCACACAACACCAGGTTTATCCAACAGGTTTATTCAGAAGCACTAGCTTTCGGAGCACTGCTCCTTTATCAGGTGGTTGTGGATCAGATTCCTATTGAATTAATCTTGTTGAAATTATTTGTGCTTTGTAAAGGAAATAGCAATCTAGGGATTTACTATAAATGACTGTGTTAAAACAAAAGGAAAGGTAGGTTATCTTATGAAGAGCTAAAGAATGTAATTGGAAATAGAGAGATGATATATTAATCCAGGCGTTTTAATGCACCCCATCAACTGGAATGTCTCAGCTATCCAGAATCTAATCAAGTCAATGTAATGCATTACTGATTTCTGTCCCAGTACATTAGGAATACCATATAGTTCATAACTTACCTTGACACGACAATGACAAAACCCTGACAATATAAGAGTTGAAATAGACGTGTCGTGGGGTGACATCAATTTTATTTCTGTTGAGATTATTTAGAACAAATCAATCATATTATTTTAAATTGACCAAGTCTGAAGGGTTTGAAGGAAGAGAATATTAATGAATGGTTGTATTCATGGAAATTTTACCATGTTTTCATAGTAAAAGCATGGAACATAAATACAGAAAAAACAAAAATGGCATCTTTGTTTCCTTTATCTTTCCCCTCTCATCAGACAAGTCACAGTTGCTGCAGCAAATTGTCTCCATATACATGGAACAGCATGTGATGTTTTTGCATAAGTGGTGACTGCTCATAGAGTCATAGAGATGTACAGCATGGAAACAGACCTTTCGGTTCAGCCCATCCATGCCAACCAGATATCCCAACCCAATCTAGTCCCACCTGCCAGCACCCGGCCCATATCCCTCCAAACCCTTCCTATTCATATACCCATCCAAATGCGTCTTTTTCTTTCACCCTATCCATACGCCTCATAATTTTGTAAACTTTTATAAGGTCACCCCTCAGCCTCCGATGCTCCAGGGAAAACAGCCTCAGCCTGTTCAGCCTCTCCCTATAGCTCAAATCCTCCAATCCTGGCAACATTCTTGTAAATCTTTTCTGAACCCTTTCAAGTTTCACAACATCTTTCTGATAGGAAGGAGACCAGAATTGCACGCAATATTTCAACAATGGCCTAACCAATGTCCTGTACAGCCGCAACATAACCTTCCAACTCCTATACTCAATACTCTGACCAATAAAGGAAAGCATACCAAACGCCTTCTTCACTATCCTATCTACCTGCGACTCCACTTTCAAGGAGCTATGAACCTGCACTCCAAGGTCTCTTTGTTCAGCAACACTCCCTAGGACCTTACCATTTGCAGGGCTCAATTGTGTTGTGTTTTTGAATAGTTTTAAAAAATTTTTTTGCTGTGAAAATTTGCAGGACACAAGTTTGCTGTGATTTTGAAAAGTTTTTTTAAGATTTCTTGTTGTGAACGCAAGTTTCTGACACTGTCATATTCAACTACAATGTTAACTATAATACTGGTAAAAGTGTGAACTGTTTGTTCAAAGTATTTTCAGAGAAATGGATTAAATAAATTATGCTGTTCATTATTCTTTTAAAGGGGGTACTAACAATCAAATTCACTCTCATCTGCTGTGCCATGCAGCTTGCTATGGTTTAAATTATTTTATTTAAACTCAGCATGGAATATTTTGCAAACTTCATGGACCAATGTTGATTATTCCATAAAATCAAAATATGCAGACACTGGAAATTTGAAATATGGTAGTCTGGTGGAATCAGTGGCTAAAAAGAATGAGAAAGTTTGGCAGCCTCTGTGGAAAGAAAGTGTTCCAGGTGATCAATGTGCATTTCCACTATTTATTGTTTTTTAAAAAATTTTCAGTACTTGCAGCAATCTGTACTAGAGTCTCTGATGGGAATTTGTTTCTGGGTAAAAGTTGCTTCATTGTGTCTCATTTAATAATGACCTAAGTTCACCATGGAGCCGATGATTCAAAAGTTCTCCTATCGCCTTGATTTCTTCTCCTGCGCAGTCGTGGCAGAAACTAGTAAATGGAGCTGGGATTCATCCCTCAAAGTGGATAAATCAACCAATATCAGTCTGGCATGCTTTATCAGTTAAATTGCACATAACAATTCCAAAGGTATCATTTTTGTAAAGAAATATACTTTACAAAACATGTATTTTGGATTAAAGATTTGCATAAATGTGAAATAAAATAAGTTAAACATCTGGATGAGCATATAAAATGCCAGGGCATAGTATGCCATGCACCAAGTGCAGGCAAATGGAATTGGTGCGATTTGGTGTTTGTGGGTTGGCATAAACATGGCGGGCCGAAAGGCCTGCCTCTCAGCTCTATCAATTCAATCGAATCACATTCCGTAATGGCTAGATTGTAACAAAAATTGCATATACATCTGACTTTACTCCTCTCTCCCCGAAAAGTCTGTAGCTTATTTTTTCCCCCTGATGACAGCACCATTTCAATGAACAGAATCAAAACCCACAGCATGTTGAACCGATGAATCATATTTGAGGAGCGTAATTGAGAAGAAGACCGAGGTGCAGTTCCTGGGCGCTCCGGAGGGTTTGGTTTCTCTTTAAATTTCGGTGAGAAGGAAGAGAGCAGATGCTGTCGCAGCCAGGTAGTGACAGCTTACAGGGAGCTGCAGACTCCCATTGACGTCAGGTCAGAACAACAGGGCAGTGTCGAGAGATGGAGTGAGGAAAGAGAGAGAGAGAGAGAGCAGGGGGACGGAGTGAGTGAGTAAGTAAAGGAGAGAGAGAACGGGGGACGGAGTGAGTGAGTAAAGGAGAGAGAGAGAACGGGGGAAGGAGTGAGTGAGTGAGGAAAGGAGAGAGAGGGGACGGAGTGAGTGTGTAAAGGAGAGAGAGAGAACGGGTGAAGGAGTGACTGAGTGAGGAAAGGAGAGAGAGGGGACGGAGTGAGTGTGTAAAGGAGAGAGAGAGAACGGGGGACGGAGTGAGTGAGTGAGGAAAGGAGAGAGAGGGGACGGAGTGAGTGAGGAAAGGAGAGAGAGGGGACGGAGTGAGTGTGTAAAGGAGAGAGAGAGAACGGGGGAAGGAGTGACTGAGTGAGGAAAGGAGAGAGAGGGGACGGAGTGAGTGTGTAAAGGAGAGAGAGAGAACGGGGGAAGGAGTGACTGAGTGAGGAAAGGAGAGAGAGGGGACGGAGTGAGTGTGTAAGGGACGGGGTGAGTGTGTAAAGGAGAGAGGGGGACGGGGTGAGTGTGTAAAGGGGAGTGGGGAGTCAGAGAGTGGGTGCAGTCCGGGGGGTGGGCTCTGGCGGCCTGAGCATGTGGCCTGGTGCTGTCCGTGTTTAAACATTGACACTGAGGCAGGAGCAGCCCGTGCCCGAGGACACGGTTTGAAGAGCGGACTGTCGCTGCCGGAATCTGGGACAGAGACCGAGACCGAGTGTCAGAGCCTCCCCGGCTCACACACACACAGCCCCGAGTGAGAGTGACTGCTCGGGCCGGGGCCGGCGTTGACAGGCGGCGAGGCCTCGCACCGTCGCCCGGGAAGTGGAGCAGCTGGTCCCCGTTGGGCAGGGAGCAGGGGGCAGTGATCGCGGGGACGATGAGGCTGTGGGCTCCGGGCCTGTGTTTACCGCCTCTCCTGATCTTCCTGCTGCCGGTGTCGGCCCGCAGCGCCGAGTGGTACACGGCGTTCGTCAGCACCGCCTACCTGGACCCCATCAGCAACATGACCGTGTCCGGGAGCAGCGAGAGCGGCAGGTACTGGGGGTGGGGTGGGGTGGTCAGGTACTGGGGGGTCAGGTACTGGGAAGGGGGGTGGGGGGGGGTCAGGTACTGGGGGGGCAGGTACTGGGAAGGGGGGTGGGGGGGGTCAGGTACTGGGGGGGCAGGTACTGGGAAGGGGGGTGGGGGGGGGGTCAGGTACTGGGGGGCAGGTACTGGGAAGGGGGGTGGGGGGGGGGTCAGGTACTGGGGAGGGGGAGGGGGTCGGGTACTGGGGAGGGGGAGGGGGGTTCGGGTACTGGGGAGGGATACTGGGGAGGGGGAGGGGGGTTCAGGTACTGGGGAGGGATACTGGGGAGAGGGGGGTTCAGGTACTGGGGAGGGGGAGGGGGGTTCAGGTACTGGGGAGGGATACTGGGGAGAGGGGGGTTCAGGTACGGGGGAGGGGGTCGGGTACGGGGGAGGGGGTCGGGTACGGGGGAGGGGGTCGGATACTGGGGAGAGGGGGGTTCAGGTACTGGGGGAGGGAGGGGGGTTCAGGAAATGGGGAGGGGGGGTCAGGTACTGGGGGAGGGAGGGGTGTTCAGGAAATGGGGAGGGAGTGAGGGAGGAGGGGGTCAGGTACTGGGGAGGGAGGGGTGTCAGGTTTTGGGGGCAGGGGGTCAGGTACTGGGGAGGGGGTCAGGTACTGGGGAGGGAGGGGGGTCAGGTTCAGGGGGCAGGGGGGCAGGTACTGGGGGGAGGAGGAGGGAGGGGGATCAGTTTCTGGGGGTCAGGTACTGGGAGGTAGGAGGGATGAGGGTAGATACTGGGGTGGAGGAGGGAGGGGGGTCAGGTGCCAAGGGGCAGGGGATCACGTACTGGGGGGAGGAGGGAAGTGGGGTCAGATACTGGGTGAGGAGGGGGGGGGTCAGGTACTGGGGGACAGTGGGTGAGGTACTAAGGGGAGGAGGGAGGTGGGTCAGCTACTGGGGGGTCAGGTACTGGGGGGAGGAGGGAGGGGTGTCGGGTACTGGGGAGGGAGGAGGGAGGGGTGTCGGGTACTGGGGAGGGAGGAGGGAGGGGTGCTGTCGGGTACTGGGGAGGGAGGAGGGGGGGTGTCGGGTACTGGGGAAGGCGGAAGGGGGGTGTCGGGTACTGGGGAGGGAGGAGGGGGGGTGTCGGGTACTGGGGGCAGGGTGTCGGGGGGGTGTCGGGTACTGGGGGCAGGGTGTCAGGTACTGCAGAGGGAGGAGGGAGGGGGGGTCAGGTACTGGGGAGGGAGGGGTATCAGGTACTGGGGAGGGAGTGAGGGAGGAGGGGGTCAGGTACTGGGGAGGGAGGGATGTCAGGTTTTGGGGGCAGGGGGTCAGGTACTGGGGAGGGGGTCAGGTACTGGGGAGGGAGGGGGGTCAGGTATTGGGGGCAGGGGGTCAGGTACTGGGGAGGGGGGCAGGGAGGCAGGAGGTCAGGTACGGGGGGCAGGGAGGCAGGAGGTCAGGTACGGGGGGGAGGGAGGCAGGAGGTCAGGTACGGGGGGGCAGGGAGGCAGGAGGTCAGGTACGGGGGTCAGGGAGGCAGGGGGTCAGGTACGGGGGTCAGGGAGGCAGGGGGTCAGGTACGGGGGTCAGGGAGGCAGGGGGTCAGGTACTGGGGGAGGGGGCAGGGGGTCAGGTACTGGGGGAGGGGTCAGGGGGTCAGGTACTGGGGAAGGGGGGTCAGGTACTGGGGAAGGGGGGGTCAGGTACTGGGGGAGGGAGGGGTGTTCAGGAAATGGGGAGGGAGTGAGGGAGGAGGGGGTCAGGTACTGGGGAGGGAGGGATGTCAGGTTTTGGGGGCAGGGGGTCAGGTACTGGGGAGGGGGTCAGGTACTGGGGAGGGAGGGGGGTCAGGTATTGGGGGCAGGGGGTCAGGTACTGGGGAGGGGGGCAGGGAGGCAGGAGGTCAGGTACGGGGGGCAGGGAGGCAGGAGGTCAGGTACGGGGGGGAGGGAGGCAGGAGGTCAGGTACGGGGGGGCAGGGAGGCAGGGGGTCAGGTACGGGGGTCAGGGAGGCAGGGGGTCAGGTACGGGGGTCAGGGAGGCAGGGGGTCAGGTACGGGGGTCAGGGAGGCAGGGGGTCAGGTACTGGGGGAGGGGGCAGGGGGTCAGGTACTGGGGGAGGGGTCAGGGGGTCAGGTACTGGGGAAGGGGGGTCAGGTACTGGGGAAGGGGGGGTCAGGTACTGGGGAGGGAGGAGGGGCGTCAGGTATTGGGGGCATGGGGTCAGGTACTGGAGGGAGGGGGGTCAGGTATTGGGGAGGGAGGTGGGAGGGGGTCAGGTATTGGGGGCAGGGGGTCAGGTACTGGGGGGAGGAGGGAGGGGGGGTCAGGTACTGGGGGGAGGAGGGAGGGGGGGTCAGGTACTGGGGGGAGGAGGGAGGGGGGGTCAGGTACTGGGAGGAGGGAGGGGGGTCAGGTACTGGGGGCAGGTGGTCAGGTACTGGGGGGTCAGGTACTGGGGGCAGGTGGTCAGGTACTGGGGAGGGAGGAGGGGGGTCAGGTACTGAGGGGGAGGTCAGGTACTGGGGAGGGAGGAGGTGGGGGTCAGGTACTGGGGAGGGAGGAGGGGGGGGTCAGGTACTGAGGGGGGGTCAGGTACTGGGGAGGGAGGAGGGGGGGGTCAGGTACTGAGGGGGGGTCAGGTACTGGGGAGGGAGGAGGGGGGGGTCAGGTACTGAGGGGGGGTCAGGTACTGGGGAGGGAGGAGGGGGGGGTCAGGTACTGAGGGGGGGTCAGGTACTGGGGAGGGAGGAGGGGGGGGTCAGGTACTGAGGGGGGGTCAGGTACTGGGGAGGGAGGAGGGGGGGGTCAGGTACTGAGGGGGGGTCAGGTACTGGGGAGGGAGGAGGGGGGGGTCAGGTACTGAGGGGGGGTCAGGTACTGGGGAGGGAGGAGGGGGGGGTCAGGTACTGAGGGGGGGTCAGGTACTGGGGAGGGAGGGGGGTCAGGTACTGAGGGGGGTCAGGTACTGGGGTGGGAGGAGGGAGGGGAGGTCAGGTACTGGGGGCAGGGGGTCAGGTACTGGGGAGGGAGTGGGGGGGTCAGGTACTGGGGAGGGGGGATAGAGGGGGGGTCAGGTACTGGGGAGGGAGGGGGGTTCAAGTACTTGGAGGGAGGGGGGTCAGGTACTGGGGGCAGGGGGGCAGGTACTGGGGGGAGGAGGGAGTGGGGTCAGGTACAGGGAGGGGGGTGTCAGGTATGGGGGTGGGGGAGAGTGAGCTGTAGGTGATCTGGAGGGGAGGTATGGGGTGGGTGGGGAAAAGATCTGGGGAGGGGGGAGCTGCAGGTACAGGTGGAGGGGAGTGGCAGGAGGTGAAGAGATGGGGGGGGGGAATGGGGGGCCAGGCACCTGGGACATGGGTGTGATAAGTACTGGGCACCAGGCATATGCTGGGGGAGGGCTTTGAAGGGGCAGATGCTTTGAGGGTATGGGGGTAGGTCCTGGGAAAGAAGGTAATAGAGGGACAGGTGAGAGGATCAGGGAGAAGGGGATAGGGAGTGGAATTATAGTAGGAGAAGTGGGGGTAGGTTGGAGTCAGGAGATTGGGGAGGGAGGTGCTAGGAAGTTGGGGTAGGAGGTGAGGGGTTAGTGGAGAGGAGGAAGTGGAGACTCGGGGAGAATATGGGGGGGTTTGGCAGAGAAGTGGTGAAGGAAGGAAAGGAGAGGTGTAGGAGGAAGGAATTTGGAGGATAGGGATTTGAAGAGAGGATAGTGATTGTGGAGGAGGAGTAAGGGAAGTTTAAATGACGAATGATAGATGCTAGGGATTAGGTAAGAAGGAAGGGCAAGAGAATGGTGTAGTTTTGGGGAAGGGTGTGAGGGTAGCAAAGGAAAGATGGCTCATCAGGTGTGAAAGAAGAGAGCAAGATATCAAGATTAGCATGGGGGGGGGGGGGGGAGGGTAGACAAGGGAAGCTTTTTTTAACAAAGGAGAATTTAAGTCGTATGTTTGTTATGGGCTTTATTCTTTTTTTTTCTAGATACGGTGATAGTTCACCTAAAGAGAGTGTGCAGGGAGTAATAGGGATCCCTAGGTCCAACCGGGACCAATTGGGATGTGGCCCCAACACCGAATACTTCATACCTAGGTCAGGGGAACCATGGATCGCTCTGATTGCTAGAGGCAATTGTACTTTCAAGGAGAAAATTTTGAATGCTGCCAAAAAATTGGCATCTGCAGTTGTGATTTACAACTTTCTTGGTACTGGGAATGCAACAGTAACCATGAATCACATTGGTAAGTTTTAGTATATCACAGTTTGTAAAAACAGTTGCCCATAACTGGATAATCTTGTTTTTAAATTGTAATTTTGTCCTTTTGGGAAAACGCATGTGTTTCTTTGTTGTTAGTGCAATGGTGTGAATTGTTCTTATGTTGTTGCATAAGCAATTATACATCACCCCCTGACGTCATCAATGCCTCCTAAACAGGTTGTTGTCTTTATTAAAAGATTACTGAAATTTTAGGTACAGACATTAAAAATGTTCTGATTGCATAAAAATGAGATTGTCTAACAAAAAAAAATGAGTTCTAACTGATTAATAACCTTACTTTTTGAGCAAAGGTAACTGATTCATAACATTGCGAACAGTTTTTAATGGCAGCAGAACAGTTTATGTATGCCAAAGTTATTGTGTATTTGTTCTTGTTTCTGAAATCACTTCTGTATTGAAGGAAGTGGGTGAGGAAATTGCAGAAAAGTTTGTATTTTGACCTGGTAAGGACAGGATTTCTTATTTTTCTTAACTTCCCATTTATTTGATTGCAACCGGTTTTTGAACTTTAAAATAGCATGCTGTACTGCGAGTTCATATGTACTTGTCAGAATAAAGAAATTAGCCAGGCAAGTTTCTTAAATTAGATAAGAAGGCAGTAACTTTTATTGCTAAAAGGCATTTAGATCTTAATTTGTATTCATTATATTTATAAAAATGTACAAGTATTTTGTAATGCATGGCCTCTCATTCACCTGCTGTCACTTGCCATCTATCCTGCCCTTACATGATCCTGGGTTTGGAAGGTGCTGTCTAAGGAACCTTGGTGCATTTATGCATTGCATCTTGTAGATGGTTCAACCCGCTGCTACTGAGCATTGGTGGCAGTGAAAGGGATGAATGTTTGAGGATATGTTGTCAGTCTGTTTTGACCTGAACGGTGTCATGTTTCTTGAGAATAGGGAGTATTCTTTCACACTCCTGACTTGTGCTACCTTGGTGAACAAGTTTTGGAAAGTCAGTTGATGAGTTATTCATTGCAGAATTGCTAGGCTTTGTCCTGCTCTGGTAGCTACAGTATACCCATGGCCAGTTCAGTTTAATTTCTGGTTAGTGGTGACCACAGCATGTTGCTAATTTGGGAATTCAGTGATGGTCATAGCATTGCATGTTGAGAAGCCATGTTTAGGTTTATTCTGTTTGGAGATGGCATGAATGTTACTTGCTACGTGTCAACCTGAACCTAATATTGTCTAGGTCTTTCTGGATTTGGACATGAACTGCTTCAGTATCTGAGGACTCTCAAACAATGCTGAATGTTCTGCAAATCATCTGTGAGCATTCTCACCTCTGATCTTAGGATAGAGGAAACATCATTGATAAGGCAGCTAAATTTGGTTGGATCTAGGGTACTACCCTGAGGAACTCCTGCTGAGATGTGTTGGAGCTAAGTTCACTGACCCTCCGATGACCACAATCATCACCTTTTTTGTGCCCGGTATGAGTTGCTAGAATATTGTAAGGGCTGTGGTTCTGTTCGCCGAGCTGGGAATTTGTGTTGCAAACGTTTCGTCCCCTGTCTAGGTGACATCCTCAGTGCTTGGGAGCCTCCTGTGAAGTGCTTCTGTGATCTTTCCTCTGGCATTTGTAGTGGTTTGAATCTGCCGTTTCCAGTTGTCAGTTGCAGTGCTGGTATATTGGGTCCAGGTGGATGTGCTTATTGATAGAATCTGTGGATGAGTGCCATGCCTCTAGGAATTCCTGGCTGTTCTGTTTGGCTTGCCCTATAATAGTAGTGTTGTCCCAGTCGAATTCACGTTACTTGTCATCTGAGTGGGTGGCTACTAAGGGTAGCTGGTTGTGTCGTTTCGTGGCTAGTTGGTGTTCATGGATGCTGATTGTTAGCTGTCTTCCTGTTTGTCCTATGTAGTGTTTTGTGCAGTCCTTGCATGGGATTTTGTACACTACATTGGTTATGTTCATGCTGGGTATCTGGTCCTTCGTTCTGGTGAGTTGTTGTCTGAGAGTGACTGTTGGTTTGTGTACTGTTATGAGTCCTAGTGGTCGCAGTAGTCTGGCTGTCAGTTCGGAAATGCTGCTTTGGATAGCCACACTACCATACATCAAGAGCATTTCCGAACTGACAGCCAGGCTACTGTGACCACCAGGACTCCTAACACAAACCACTACAAATGCCGGAGGAAAGATTACAGAAGTGCTTCACAGGAGGCTCCCAAGCACTGAGGATGTCACCTAGACAGGGGCGAAACATCTGCAACACAAATTCCCAGCTTGGCGAACAGAATCACAACAACGAGCACCCGAAATACAAATCTTTTCACAAACTTTGAATATTGTAAGGACCCAAAGCCTTTGCAACATCCAGTGCCATCACCATTTCTTTTCCTGTCACATGGAGCGTATTGAGTTAGCTGAAGATTGATATATGTTGAGGACGTTTAAAAGAGGCTGGGATGGAATATCTACTTGACACTTGTGGCTGAGGATGCTTATAAATGCTTTAACCTTATCTTTTGCACTGATTTCCCAGACTCTCCCTTTTTTGAGGACGGGATATTTGTGGAATCCCATGCTCCAGTGAGTTTTTAAATTTATCTACAACTATTCACAACTGCAGACCTTGGATCTGAGTTCTTTAACTGTGAAATTGCTTAGCCCTATCTCTCACTTGCTCCCTATGTTGTTTGGCACACAAGTAAACTTGGATTGTAGCTTCACCAGGTTGACGACTCATTTTAAGGCAATGCCTGGTGCTGCTCCTGGCATGCCCTCCTGCACTCTTCATTGAACTCCAGGTTGATCTCCTTGCTTTGTGATAATGGTAGAGTGAGGCATCCATGAGGACATAAGGTTGTATATTGTTTTGGAGTACAATTTCATTTTCTGATTACCCACAGTGCTTCATGGATGCCCAGTCTTGAATTGCTTGATCTGTTCAAAAAATCTATACTGTTCACCACCTTGGAAATGGACACAGTACAGGGTTTCCTCACTTATGAAGATGGGTTTTAGTTTCTAGAGACAGTGTAGGGTGGTCATTCCTGTTGATACTGTCATGAACAGATTAACCTCTGGCATGCTGATGAAGATGCTGCCAGGTATATATTCTTTTCGTCACCATCTGCTGCAGATAGTCTAGTAGTTATGACCTTTACAATTCAACCAGCGTGGTCGGTAGTGGTGCTGCTGAGCTACCCTTGGTAATGAATGTTGACATCCTCTATGCTTCCTCCAAATGCAGTGGCAGCACAGTGGCTCAGTGGTTAGCACTGGTGCCTCACAGTGCTACGGGCCTGAGTTTGGTTCCACCCTTGGGCTACAAACTGTGTGGAGTTTGCACGTTCTCCCTGGGCCTGTCTGGGTTTCCTCAGGTGTTCCGACTTCCTCCCACAGTCCAAAGACGTGCGGGCTGGATGGATTAGCCATGGGAAATGCAGGATTACAGGGATAGGGTAGGAGATGTGGGTCCGGGTAGGATGCATTTTAGAGGTTCGTAATGGTTTTGATGGGCCTGCTTCCACATTGTAGGAATTCTGATTCAATTAAGTGGTATTCACCATGAAGGAGTACAGATCCATCAGCTGAGAGAGAGTGGTGGTTTTCTTACCTGTGTTCAACTTGGTGCTGTGATACTTCATAGTCTGGAGTCAATGTTGAGGACTTCCAAGACAACTTCCTCCCTGCTAAATAGCACTGCTCCTGGTCATACCCAGTGATGGTGTGACTAAGAGTAAGGTATGCTTCTGTGAATATGACTGACTGACTTTCAAGCTCTTGTTTGATCAGTCAGTGAGACTGTTCTCCTAATTTTGGTACTAGCCTCAAATGTTATAAAATGGTCTTTGTAGAGTTTATGGGGCTGAATTTGCCAGTGTTGCTTCTA
The DNA here is from genome assembly GCF_020745735.1 of Hemiscyllium ocellatum. Taxonomy (NCBI): domain Eukaryota; kingdom Metazoa; phylum Chordata; class Chondrichthyes; order Orectolobiformes; family Hemiscylliidae; genus Hemiscyllium; species Hemiscyllium ocellatum. The sequence continues at coordinate 68,496,325 of NC_083406.1, read as the reverse complement.
GTCCTGAGGTTTACGCCAAGCGACCACTAAGATTTAATTTCTCTTAGATTTAATTTTTAGTCATTTGTTATAACCCAATCATTTTCTGTGCCATTTCAGAGGGCAATTAAGTGTCAACCACATTGCTGAATCACATGTAGGCCAGATGAGGTAAGGCTGATAGTTCTCTCTTCAGTTAGTGAAGCAGAGATTTTTATGAAAATGAATGGTTATCATTCAATTTTAACTCCAGATAACGTTTTGAATTCAAATTTCACAATTTATCATGGTGGAATTGAACCTGGTTTCCCAGAGGCTCTAGATTACTTGTCTAGCAAGAATGTTGGCTCAGCCACCAAGGCCTCAAACTCTAAAATTCGATCTCTAATCACTAGGAGGTCCACCTGCGCCATTGAGAGTGGAATCAATACTTTTAACTGGCCGTCCCCAGACTGACTTTCTGCCATCAGAGTGGCATTGAGCATCTTTGATTTTTTTTTTTACTAATCAGGGTGAGTTGCAACCAATGTTGCCTAGAAAGCCCACCCCTGATATGGGAAGGTGTTTGCCCTCATCAGTCCTCCTCTTTATTACGTCAAAAAACGTAATCAAGTTCATGACACATAGCTTTGTCCGTGGGAAACTATGTTGACTATCCCTAATCAATCCTTGCCTTTCCAAATACGTGTAAATTGTGTCCCTCTGGATTCCCTCCAACAACTTGCCCGTCACCAATCTCAGGCTCACTGGTCTACAGTTCCCTGGCTTGTCCTTACCTTGTCCTTACCTTTCTTAAATAGTGGCATCTTGTAAACCAACCTCCAGTCTCTGGCACCTCACTTGTGACTGCTGAAATATTTTGATTATCAAAAAAGAGCCCAACAATCATTTCCCTAGCTTTTCAAAAAGGTCTAGGGTACATCTGTTTAGGAATTTATCCACCTTTTATGCATATTTAAGACATTCAGCACCACCACCTCCAATATGGAAATTTTTCAAGGTGTCACGATTTATTTCCCCATGTTCTCTACCTTCCATACTCATTTAGTATATCTCACCCATCTCCTGCAGTCCCATGCATAGGCAGCCATGCTGATCTTTAAGGGACCCTATTCTCTCTGTCTAGTTATCCTTTAATCCATAATGTATTTGTAGAATCTCCTTTGGTTTTTCCTTAACCCTATTTGCCAAAGCTCTGTCCTGTCCCCTTTTTGCCCTCCTGATTTCCCTCTTAAGTATACTCTGACTCCCCTTATACTGTTGTAAGGATTCACTCAATCTCTGCTGTCTATACCTGACATATGCTTCCTTCTTATTCTTAACCAAAACCTCAATTTCTCTCGTCATCCAGCATTCCCTACGCCTACCAGCCTCTCCCTTGACCATAACCGGAAAATACTGTCTCTGGACTCTATCTCATTTTTGAAGGCTTCCCCTTTACCTGCGAACCTGCCCCTCCCATTCAACTTTTGAAAGTTTCTGCCTTTTGCCATCCTCAATTTAGAACTTCAACTTTTAGATCTGGTCTATCCTTCTCCATCACTATTTTAAAACTAATAGAATTATGGTCACAGGTGCCAAAGTGCCCCCACTGACACCTCATTCACCCGCCTTGCCTTATTTCCCAAGAGTCTGTCAAGTTTTGCACCTTCTGTAGTGGGTACATCCACATATTAAATCAGAAAGTTTTCTTGTACATACTTAACAAATTCCTCTCCATCCAAGCCCTTAAGACTATGGCAGTCCCAGTCGATGTTCCCCTACCTTACCCTACCCTACCCACCCTATTATTCTTGCAGAGAACTGAGGTCTCTTTACAAATTTGTTTCTCAATTTCCTACTGACTATTAGGGGGTCTATACTACAATCCCAACAAGTTGATCATCCCTTTCTTGTTTCTCAGTTCCACCCAAATAACTTCCTTGATGTATTCCCAGGAATATCCTTCCTAAGTACAGCCGTAATGTTACCCCTAATCAAAAATGCCACACCCCCTCCTCTCTTGCCCCCCTTTAATATCCTTCCTGTAGTATTTGTATTCTGGAACATTAAGCTTCTAGTCCTGTCCATTCCTGAGCTGCATCTCTGTAATTACGATGATATCCCAGTCCTGTGTTTCCAAACCTGTCCTGAGTTCATCTACCTTGTTAGGCCTCTTGCATTGAAATAAATGCAGCTTAGTTTATCACTCCTACCTTTTGTTCTCTGTTTTGTTCCTGCCTATCCCATCTGTTTGACTTATTCCTTTCCCAATCTCCCTGCCAGTATATTAGTCCTCTTCCAATTCTGGTGCAATCCGTCCTTCTTGTTCAAGTCCCTTCTACCCCAGAAGAGATTCCAATGATCCAAAAATATGAACCATTCTCCCCTGCACCAGCTCCTCAGCCATTCATTCATCTGTTCTAACCTCCTATTTCTACTCTCACTAGTTTGTGGCACCAGTGTAATCCAGATATTGCTATCATTGAGGACCTTTTAACTTCCTGCCTAACTATGTTGTTCGTTCCAATGTGTAGCATGACCTCCTGCTGGTTCATCTTCCCATTAAGAATATGCTGCACTGTCTCTGAGCTATCCTTGATCTTGACTCCAGGGAGGCAATATACCCCTCTGATTTCTCACTGGCTGCAGAAACTTGTGCCTTCAACTAGACAGTCCACTATCGCAATTAATCGCTTCGAATCTGGCATCCTCATTGTTACATTAGAGCCAGCCATAGTCCCAGAAACCTGGCTGTCAGTGCTACATTCCCTGAGAATCCATCACCCCCTACGTTTTCCAAAACCGCATACTTGTTAGGGATGGGGATAGGCACAGCAGACTCCTGCACTACCTGCCTCCCTCACCTACCTTTCCTGGACGTCACTCCTCTACCTGACTGTATCTTCAGTTTGTCTCTCTCCCTGCAACTGCCATCTATCGCACCTCCTAGCTCCTGTAAATTCCTCATTGCTTCTAACTGCTGCTCCAACTAATCCATGCGATCCAAGAAGATTCACAGAAGGAAACCATAACATCATGCTATTGGTGTTTGATCACCAGACATTCCCCATTTCCATCCTTACTGTAATTTTGCAAGCACAGAGAAATGTTGGGTCGTCTGTATTCCCATCTTGCCTCTGCTCAAAAATTATGGATGGTAGGAGTGCCCATTCAGTGAGGGCCATGTTTGACTTTGTGGGCTTCTGGCTAGTGAAGGGTACTTGGGCAAGAAGTCCACATCTTTCTCAAATACAAAGAATTCAAAAGGGACAGAAGCCACCCCTAATCTTTGCACACGTTGTACATACTCTTGTAATCTTTGTCTCTCCTCATTCTTCTAGCTGCAATCTGTAGATTACTATCGTGTTGAATGGTTGACCTTTTAAAATTTTAATCATGGATGTGGGTGTCACTGATTAGGCCAGCAGTTGTTGTGCATCCCTAATTGCACTGTCATTGTTGTCAGTTTGGAATCATGTGTAGGCAGCACTTGGTAGCGATGGCAGGTTTCCTTTCTTAAATACATTACTGAATTAGATGGATATTAACGACAACTGACAGTTTTATATAGTTGCTTTTAATTCCAGTTGATTTTCTTGAATTTAAACTTGGCTATCTATCATGACGGTATTTGAACCCTTGTTCATCCAAATTAGCCTATAGTTCTGAATTACTAGTCTAGAGGCAACACCACTATGCCACCACCACCTCGGCGCACACAACATATGTGACAGTCAACACAGGTATCTCAATCTCTTACACTGGTGTTGTCTCTTCCATCTCATTTTCCAAGGTGCTCATAAGGGAATACCTTTTACTATCTCTTAATCAACTGCAGCCTTATGCAGATTGGCTCCTGATATTTCCTTTCCACTCTGTCCTGGATTTCTTATTCTTGATCAGCAAATTGGTCATAGATTGCTGATATCTGATTCTGAAAGCCTTGTGAGACAGCGGTTGGCATTTCAACCCATCAGGACTGAAACTACGTTTTACTACCAATCACAGGGCCTCAGCCTCTGCATTTGTGAGGTGCTGTCACAAGGTGAACAAGGTAACCTGGAAATATGGACTATAGGGTACAGCTATCCATTGCCCAATATTCTCAGAGACAGATTGCAGACTTTGTAGCAGGTCTGATGTTATTTGAATATTCATTTGATATAATCTCATTCTCTTAATTCCTAACCTGGGGCCAGTCTTATCTTCAGTCTGCACCACAAAGCAGCTACATCCTCATCTTCTCCTCACTCTTGCAGGTCTCTTGCATGTAGTGAATCACCCAGTCATACTAATACATTTACACAAATAAGATAGCATCCAAAATGAATTTTCATAGTGGGAAAGCTGTAAACCAGAGGTGTTTCCAGTAGGTTTGGGCTGACGTACAGAGTCTTGCTTCAAGAGTTTCTATTGGTCCAATCCTCCTACTTTCATTTCTTCATTATTAACTTATGCAGGTGAGATGTTTTGTCTCCTCCTCACCACCACCAGTACTTCTGCATCACAATTTACTGTAATGGTTCAGCAGAAAAGGAGAGCACAAATTATAGAATAAATGAGCATATTCCATCTTGTAACTAAGGAGCCAGAGTATAGTTTGCTGTTTACAGGGTTGCCACAAAACCTACGTAGGCGTGTACCTAATAAGATGCCAATTGGAATACGGCATCATTTTCACCATCCTCTACATCCTCAGCAGAGATGTTGCCCACTGCTAATTGTTTGTGAACGGAGTTGGTTGCTACGCCATTTAGAGAGAATCATCATTACTGAACCTAGCTTTTAATTCCAGATTTATGAATTACTTGAATTTAAATTCCTGCAGCTACAGTGGTATGATTTGAACTCCTGTGCCCAAAGCATTAAATTGGGCATCTGGATGACTAGTCCAGTGATATTACTACTCTGCCACCAGCTGCCCAATGTCACCTTGATCCCCTACATTTCATAGGAATTATATGCAGTCTTCTCCTGTTGAAGATTAAGCAAATTAATGAAGGCTTGCATATGATGGATGCCTTGCAATGGATTCTCCTGAGAACTGTTGTGATAATCTGCTAGTTTCACACTGTTCAAGCCGAAGGTGGAGTTCAAATTCTGCATCGCTGGTGGTTGTAGTTAGAGGAAGTGGGAACAGAAGTTGTGACATCCCAAGATAGTGACACATTTAACCACAGTATGACGTGAAGGATAACATTTTAATTTTAAAGGGTGAGCACTATTGGTGCCAAAAAAGTACAGAAATATTGGTCAATGTATTATCTTGATGTTTCTGTATTATTGTTGTTGAGCTTGTTGGGTAAAAAATGGCGCTCCAGGTAATTGCCATCTACCTTCATGTGGCAGGCTTCCATTGACATTCAGTAATTTCCCCCTCTGTATAATGCCATGTCCTTTGTACATGTACTTAATTCTGCTTCCCCATTTGAAGGGATAAGATTTTGGGGCAGTTTCATAGTGTGTGAGCCATCTGTTTATTCCGTCTGTTTTAAAAACTGATCGGTATTTTTGGCAACAAACCCAGCCACCTGTTTAAATTTTATTACATTCCAGATTTTTTTTTATTCACCTCAATTCCCACATAGCAGTATATTGTAGGTGCTTGTGCTCAGCCAATACCAACGGCTTTGCAGATGAGCTGCTTTTAATAAGTATTTACGATGGGAAGATAGCTAGAGAGGATCATTTGGCAGAGGCTCAACTACAGTGTTGCAGCAATGTTATAAACACTTTGCAATGCTTCTTGCTGAAATATTCAATGAAACTGATGTGGAGATGCTGGTATTGGACTGGGGTGGACAAAGTTTAAAAATCACGCGACACCAGGTTATAGTCTAACAGATTTATTTGCAAGTACAAGCTTTTGGAGCACTGTTCCTTTATTAGGTAGCTAGTGGAGCAGGATCGTAGGACACAATTTATAGCAAAAGATCACAGTGCAATGCAAATGAAATAATATATTAGATTAGATTTCCTACAGTATGGAAACAGGCCCTTCGGCCCAACCAGTCCACACTGACCCTCCAAAGAGTAACCCACCCAGACCCACTTCCCTCTGACTAATGCACCTAAGATTATGGGCAATTTAGCATGGCCAATTCACCTGGACTGTGGGAGGGAACTGGAGCACCCGGAGGAAACCCACGCAGGCACTGGGAGAATGTGCAAACTCCACACCGATAGTTGCCCGAGGCTGGAATAGAACCTAGGACCCTAGTGCTGTGAGGCAGCAGTGCTAGCCACTGAGCCACCGTGCTGCCCCAAAATGACTGTACAACGCATTTAAGGAGAATGGGTAGCCAACAAACCCACTGAGAATTGCTTCCCTGACCAGGGATCGAACCCGGGCTGCAGCAGTGAAAGCACCGGATCCTAACCACTCGACCACCAGGGAGATTGCTGTTAAGTCTTTCATCTTAGAATAGGTTGCAGGTTTCAATTTATTTATATGTAAATCCCGCAATTCATTTCAAGTCACATTCCTGAGATAGCTTAGGTTTTGTCAAAAAGGTGACATCTCAGCTCAGGTGTGAGGTTAGAGTCTGTATGTATTCCAATCTTGAGTCAGACTGGTTTTCTTTCCAAAGCAGGAATTTATAAAATGACACATGGATTGACTGCCTGCAGATTCTGTGCTTTTTGAGCAAAATAGAATGCTATACACTCAAACACAAGCATGCGAGTGTGCGCGCACACACTCTCTTACTCTCACTAATGCAGACCCTCTTTTATACACACTCGTTCAGGCGCATACACATGCACCTCCCCCACACTCTCACCCATGCGCACACACACACTCACAGGCATATACTCCATCACACTCATGCGCACACTCCTATCAAGTACATGCACACACACACTCTCACACTTCCTCACATGCATGTCCACACACACAAGTCTATGGTGTGAATTTGCATTTGCAGATACATTCTATTTTGTTCAAAAAGCACACAATCTGTAGGCAGTTAATCTATGTGACATTTTATAAATTCCTACTTTGGAAATAGAACCCGTCTGACTCAAGGTTGCAATACATACAGACTCTAACTTCACACCTTTTAATGTATCATCTGAACTTTTTTTATAGAACCTTTTTAAGTTATCTCGGGAATGTGACTTGAAAGAAGTTCTGGGATTTACATATTAATGAATCGAAATCTGCAACCCATTCTAAAAGGTGAAAGACTGAACAGCGATCTAGGTTTGTTCAATGTATTGCATCAGTTATATGACACTATGATCCTTTGCTATAAATTGTGCCCTATGATCCTGCTCCACTAACTACCTGATGAAGGAGCAATGCTCTGAAAGCTTGTACTTCCAAATAAACTTGTCGGATTATAACCTGGTGTTGTGTGATTTTTTTTTAAACAATGAAACTGATGTCCATACAAAGAAATATGATTCTTGATGGAAGCTACGTTTAACCTTGATTCCTGCCATCCATCTTTTAATTTGAAATCTCTCAATGGAGTCACTTTCTTTTATTCCAGTTCTACTTCATATTTGGATATGATCTTTTACTAACAGTTTACTCTCTTTATTCTCAGGGACCGGAAATACTGTTGCTATCATGATTGGCAATTCAAAGGGGATGGAAATTCTAGAGTTAGCTCGCCGAGGTATCCCAGTGATCATGTCCATAACTGTTGGTACCCGACATGTGCAGGAGTGGATGAGCTCTCAGTCAGTAGTATTTGTAATTATTGCTTTCATAACAATGATGATCATCTCCCTGGCGTGGCTCATTTTTTATTACATCCAGAGATTTCTATATGCAGGATCACAGTTTTCAAGTCAGGTAAATATTTATGAAGAAAATTTTAAAAATATTTTAAAATTTCCATCATATTTCTGAAATATTCGGTCAGACTTTCAGGTTCATATCTTTTAAATAAAGCATGACTTTGAATATCAGTGCACCGCTTAGATTTTTACTTAAATAGTTTATATAATAATCACAATGTGTGAAGTGAATACTTTCTCTTTCTAAATTAGCATTTTACATTTTCATTTTTTTTGCTCTCTCACATTATAATCTTTTTACAAATAAGAATGTTCATGCTGAATTACATCCATTTCTTTATATACAGCATATTCCTTCTAATTTTCCCTTTTTTAAATCCTGGTTTTAAAGTACCCTTTCTTTACAATCTCCATCAGTTTGCTGTATTATTGTAGTACTTTGAATGTTGATAAGCCTTCAAATCTTTTCCAGTAAAGTGTAGGTTAATGCATTGTAGCAGTGACTTGAGCAGGATTTTATACTGAACTTTCTTTAATTATTATGTTCCATTGTCTTGGTAAAGGTGCAAAAGCAACTTTTTTTTTGTTCCTATTTATGGCAATAAGTAATAGTGTATTTTACTTTTATAGTTTGTTCATTACCTCTGTCCACTGAGGTAAATCTAGTTTGAGGTAATGTGCAACACTGCAACTTGAATTCTGTTTTCTGGCTGAGAGCTGAGCAAACCATATTTGAGATGGAAAGATCTCAAATCTTGTGGATTATTTAACAGAAAATGTCACTAAGAACAATCAGCTGGCCTGATGACACTTGATTTCTCGACTCACAAGTGAACCGTGTTTAGTGCTCAATTGCTCTGCATCATTAAAGAAGTAAACAAGCCTTGGAAAGAACTGCAATTGTGTAAAGTGACTAGCAGATTATAGAGTCACAGACATACATTTCAGAAGCAGATCCTTCCATTCAACTCATCCATACCGACTAGATATCCTAAATTAATTTGGCCCATATCTCTCAAAACTCTCCTATTTGTGTACCCATACAGCTGTCTTTTAAATGTTGTAATTGCACCAGCCTCCCACCACCACCCCTGGCAGCTGATTCCATACATGCACCACCCTCTGCGTGAAAGAGTTGCCCCTCAGGTCCCTTTTAAACATTCCCCTCTCATCTTAAACCTAGCCCCTGTAGCTTTGGACACCTCTATCCATGTTCCACATGATTTTATAAACTTCAGCAAGGTCGTCCCTCAGTCTCAAATGCTCCAGGGACAGTAGCCCCAGCCTATTCAGCCTTTCCTTATAGTGCAAACCCTCCAAATCTGGCAACATGCTTAAATCTTTTCTGAACCATTTGTAGTTCATAACCTTTTTCCTGTAGCAGGAAGACCAGAATTGAATGCAGTATTTCAAAGGTGGCCTAACTAATGAATAAATTAGGATTTTTTTTTCAAACAGGTTTCACTGATATTCCAGTTAGGTCAAACAGCAGTGGGAAGATGAAATGGACTGGGGCAGCAGGCCACTTCGGGCTCATGTAACTTGACTCATTGAATTTTGGAGACCAGCAACAGGTCTCCTTTTGTTTATTTTAAAAAAAAAAGGAAGCTAAATTTCGGGCCATTTTGTTTTTGATTGCAGCCCTGAGGTTGCTCCTGCTCCTCTTAGCTGCATGTAGCTTTTTTTGGTGTTAGCCTCCAGTGATTCCTATAGCCATTGTGAATTAGGCTACATGTAGATTGAATTACCTTGATACAGCTGGATTAGTATCACTTCTAGTCTGGACAGCTTGCTTTTGGGAAGTAATCTTTGAAAAAGTATTTATGGTTTGGGTTAATGTGCAGGCTAAGGACACTAATACTTCAGTGTTTACTATTTATGGTGGTGGCACAATTTCAGTGAAGAATGGACACTTGCCAAATTGGATGATTTGGATCCATTTTACTTCTTTCAAGTGAGCATAATATCAATCAGGTTCTTTGCCAAGGGGTATAGAGGCAGTGCAACTTGTACAGCTGGATTTTAGAGCAGGTTCTACAAATTTAAAATTGGGTTAAACTTTAAATATTTAGGAGGCAAAAGTGAGGACTGCAGATGCTGGAAACCAGAGTCTAGATTAGAGTGGTGCTAGAAAAGCACTGCAGGTGCTCCTCAGATGCTGCCTGACTAGCTGTGCTTTTCCAGCACCACTCTAATCTAGACTTTAAATATTTAGGAGACTAGCTAAAAAGATATGAACATACTAGCTTTGAATATAATCATTTTTTTTTCATCTATCAGAACAAGAAAAACAAGAACAACAGGAGAGAAGCCAAGAAAGCTATTAGTAAACTTCAGCTGCATACTGTCAGGCATGGAGATAGGGTAAGGCACTATTGTTCTGTATGTCTGTTGGCAGAATTTTGGTTTTAACTTTATTTTAGCAACAACTTGCAGGGAGTGAAGTTTTGCCAGGGGTGTACGGTCTTGTTTTGCACAGTTCATAAAGTTTGCTTCATATGAATCAAAAGGATACTTGGATTATTTTTCAGAAACTAAGACTGCTAATTGATTTTTTTATTTGGGGCATTTTAAACGTGTTATGGTATATTTTCTTGGTTTGCATGGACTACCTCCATATTTTGTACAATGCCCCTTGTGCCACACCACACAGTCCTCCGCCCACACAGCCTAATTACAGGCTGATTGCTACACAAAAATAAATGGATTGTCCGCTTTGAAAATTGCACTCTTTCCCCACTGAGTTGGTGGTTCATTTTTGGATGGCACTTATCATCGTAGGGTAATGGACATTGTGTGGCCCTTTTGTCATCTCCATAAGGTACTATGTCCGAATGTTGTAAATGGCCAATAGAAAGAAAAAGAAATGTATTTAAACAGTTTTTCACAATCTCAGCTTGCTTCCCAGCTATTGCAATGTAGAGAATGATACGATATTGGAAAATACAGTAGCTTGCTGCTTACAACAAATAATACCACAATTAATCCGGTGATTGATTTGCTTTGGTCATGTTCATTAAAAAGATGAATATTTGCCAGGGTATCAGAAACAGTTCTGGGATTTTTTTACATCTGAGAGGGCTCTGTAATGTCTCATCTGAAAGATGCATCTCTTAATAGTCTGACATTCCCAAAGAAGTCTTAGCGTAGATTTATGTAGTTGAGTCTTGGAACAGGACTTGATTAAACCTATAAACTTGTGATTTAGAGGCAGGAGAGCTAACAATCAGCCAAATATGATATTTAAAGTTCAATAATCTCTCTGAAGAATTGAATGGTCTCGGCATTGGACAAATATTTCAACTTGTCTAAAACTGATCCCCCACATCCACCTTTCAAGTGACCTGTCTTGTGTCACTTCTCACTTTTTATCTTTGACAGACAATGGGTTTAATTCTTGTTCCGCAGTGCTGGAGAAGTTTGGGAGTATATTTTGGGAGGAAGAACAAGGATAAGAGTTTTTACTCAGTATGTAAAGATTCTGCAAAGTCGAAATAAATATAAAGATCTGGTTTCAATTACATAATTCATTGAAAGTTCAAGAGTCACTCAATCCTCAAAAGTCCAACAGCTTTTATTAATAGGAAGAAGGAAATAATGCAAAATTAATGCAAAACATTCTTTACACCACCAAATGTACTGTTTTGCATGAGAAGGGGTTTTAAACCTTTGTGAGTGGGAAAGTACACTCTTGAGGCAGTTGAGATCTAGGGAATAAAGAGGGTCGAAAGGAATTTAATAGTTTTGAGACAATAGTAATTAAACGAAGATTTTCTCATTTCTCCATTTGGACATCAACCAAACTAGAGTTTTTAAAACCTTGATGTTCTGTATGGGGCAGGCCTGAAAAGCCAACTGGTCTATTCCTGCTCATTAATGTTTCTTGTTTGAATTCTTGACTCTAAGCTGTCTTTAAATCTTATGTTCAACCCACCGTCAAAATTGTCTGTTTCCACCCTTCACTTTCTATACCTCAATTCATACCTCAACTTTTTTTACTGTTGAAAATAAGCCAATAATAAATTTAAATTTATAAAACCAAACTGTCCGCAGCTTAAATCAAAATGTGCATACTTATGTATCTTATTGTTTATCCAGTCCGATTCTTCATCTAACTTCAAACGTTTTTACTCTTGTTAGGAAGTAGATTTGGATATTGATGGCTGTGCTGTGTGTATTGAAGTATATAGATCCCGAGATGTTGTGCGAATTCTTCCTTGCAAGTATGTACCTTTTGTTAATGTGATATGTAATGTAATATTTTAACCTGAAGGAATATGTACAAGAAAGTAATCTGAATAATCTTTAATTTATAAAGACCAACTTTTTAAAAACACACTCGTGAATTAAATGAAATGGAGTTTGGGAATTTTTTTGGTCTTCACTATAATAGCATTAATAAATTGAAGTGGAAAAATGAGCTACTGTAAAGCTGTAATGATCATCTTGATGCTACGCAAGTCATCCAGCTCTGGGCAAGGGAAGGGTTCCTCCACAAGAAGAATTGGAAATAGAGTATAATTTACACAAGCCATCTGTGCAAAAAAAAGGTAGCTGAAAAAGGTCAGTCTTTAAAAGTAAAACATCTTAAGATGGAGAGCAATTGATTTCCATTGAGACAATTAAACACTAATGTGAGACTGAATGACTATAATTCAGTTTGCTATTTTCCTTTGATTTCCCCATGTAGAGCACATTTTCTTTCCCTTCAAAAGAAGAGGAGAGATGCACAGTAAATCCAATAAGCGAATCATATAATCCCTACAGTGTGGAAGCAGGCCATTCGGCCTATCAAGTCCAGACCAACCCTCTGAACAGCATCCCACCCAGACCCTATCCGTGTCACCCTCATTTCCCATGGCTAATCCACTTAACCTAGGAAAGATTATTGAGTAATGCAAGGTCTTATGCATTTCTGGTAGTGCAATCCAGTTACAGTAAAGGATGAAGTGGATTGTCATCTGTATTTTTTATGCAGTTGTATCTGATTTTTGGAAGGTTTTCCTGTAACTATTATTCTTTAGTATTGGATTTTGTTTCTTTTTAAAAAAAAATCATTTGTAAACGCAGACAGTGAGGTGTAGGTTTTAGCATGCATAGTAGTGCCAGTTTGGTATTGAATCTCTCTCGTTAATTTTGACTAAAAACACAAACTGGGACTGGGTTTAATGGTATTAATTTGAAGTGTAAAAATTAACTCAAACTTAGCATTATAACTGAGTAAATATCTTCCAATCCTTACACAATTAGGAGGATTCTCTAATTCAGTGGTTTCCGATAATTCACAATAGTATCCTAAAATTGTGTGCAATTATGTACACAGGTCATGTAACCAGTCAGATGGGGAGAGTTGGTTTTCTCTTATTAGTACACAGGTGATTGTCATATAAATAAAGTTCTGTTTAAAGCATCAGCATTAATAACCATCCCTATTCCTCAAACCCTCAAATTTCTGTGGCCTGTAATTGAAAGTGCAAGCATACAAGTCCAAAGATATGCAGGTTAGGTGTATTGGCTGTGTTAAATTGCCCATAGTGTCCAGGAGTATGCAGATTAGGTGGATTAGCTATGGGAAGTGCAGGGTTACAGGGAAGGTTAGGACTTGATGGGTTGAATGGCATGGCTTGACACTGTAGGGATTGTGTGATTCTTGAAGAAAGTAACTGGAGAAGACCATTTTGCCCTTTAGAACCTTCTGCTTTTCCAAAAGGTCCTGGTGGAGCTTCTATCCTAATTGCACCTTTCCACCTGTCACCATATCCATTAATTCCTTTAATATCCAGAAGTCTCCATCTCGAACATATTCAACAATTGAGCATCCACAGATCACTGGGATAGAATACTATAAAGATTCAGAACACAGTGAAGAAATTTCTTGTCACTGTAGTTTTAAATGATTGATCCCCTCATCTTCTGTGTGTCGGTTCCTCAAACAATGGAAGTACTTGTCAAACAGAAGAATTTTAGATACGTAAATTAAATCACTATCTCCTAAACTTCAGGGAATATAGGTCTAGTCCACTCTGTTTTCCCTCATGGGACAATCCTTTAACTCCATGAACCACCCCTTGACTCTCCCTGTGGCAAGTATGTACTGACGTTAAGAACACCAAAACTGCATATGGTAATTATTTTTATACTAAATAGTAGAATGAAAATCAAGTTAATGCTTTTTTGTGCTACTCAATTAAGCGACAATTAAAATATTTTTGGATCTGATCTGTGCTTAGATTCATTTACCATTATAAGTTACATTCACTCTTTGAAAACTCATTGGAAACTATTATGTCTTAGCATTTGGTGCAAATATCAACATCACTGCAACAGAAGTTGTACATTCTTAGATAGTCGTACATTCTTTGCCTCCAGCTTACAAGAATTTAATCGAGATTGAATTGATACCATACTTCTAAACCAATCTCGGAAAACGTGACCAGCAAGAAATAATTTGGCTAGCTGTGGTTTGCAACTGCTTCATGTGGCTACAACAATTTGCTTATGATTTGTATTGTTCTTTAGGCATGTATTCCATAGAATATGTATCGATCCATGGCTTCTTGAGCATCGAACCTGTCCAATGTGTAAACTTGATGTCATTAAAGCACTTGGCTTTATGGTAAGTGATGGAAGAAATAATTGGGTGAAGTACTAAGTTATTTAATTGGTATAATGTTAAAAGAAGTGTGTAGTTAGCAGAATATATTAAATCTGTTTCAAAGGATGTTGCCTGTGTTGGAGGGTTTGAGCTATAGGGAGAGGCTGAATAGGCTGGGGCTACCTTTCCTGGAGCATTGGAGGCTGAGGGGTGACTCCATAGAGGTTTATAAAATCATGAGGGGCATGGATAGGATAAATAGACAAGGTCTTTTCCCTGGGGTGGGGGAGTCCAAAATTAGAGAGCATGGGTTTAGGGTGAGAGGGGCAACCTTTTCACACAGAGGGTGGTGCGAGTATGGAATGAGCTGCTAGAGGAAGTGCTGGAGTCTGGTATAATTACAGCATTTAAAAGTCATCTAGATTGGTATATGAATAGGAAGGGTTTAGTGGGATAAGGGCCGGATGCTGGCAAAAGGTCTAGATTAGGTTAGGATATTAGGTTAACATGAGCAAGTTGGATCGATGGGTCTGTTTCCATGCTGTACATCTCTATGACTCTAAGTATTGTCCTTTGCTCTATGGTAAGACTCTTACCTCCCAGTCTTGTCACTATAGATTTAAGCTTCACTCCAGAAAGCAGAACATATTATCAGCTGATGATTCATCTCATTTCTAAAGAAGTGCTGCATAAGTGGTGCTGTCTTTCAGATGAAATGTTAAGCATTGGCCTGCACAGGTGGTTTTAATAGATCCCTTGGCAGTATGAGAGAAGGAAGAACAGGGGAGTTTCCATTGTGTCCTGATAAACATTCATCACGCAACCACAACCAAAACAACTTATCTTTTCCATTTGCTGTTTGTCCACATTACTGCAGTGCCTATATTTCAGAAGTATGTCCTGACTTTAAATGCTTTATGTTGTCCTGAAGATATAAAAGATGGGATATAAAAATAAACTTTTTCCTCATTGAACATGTTGTTGTATATTACCAGTAAGTGCACTGCATAATTCCCAAAACAGTTGGGAGTATTTGTCAAATTTTATGAACAATTGTTTTTCTCTTGTCAGTTTTTGTTAATGTCATGCCTATCCTGGACATTTTCTACTTATTAGGGTTAAGGATTCTTGGGGCTCAAAAGGAATGCTGCATAAAGCATCTATTTCTAGCAGAGACACTAGCTTGTGATCTGAAGGGGAGATTCTGACTGAATTTCTTTTCTCTAACCCAGAGGGCTGTAGCAACTTCTCTTCCTATCTGTGTGGCTGAGCCACTCACTGGAAAATTTGTAGCGTCATGAAGACACAGATAATTCTGCTTGTACAGCATATTTAAATGAATGTAATGGGGAAGTTATCATCTGAGTTTAGTCAGATTCTAGATGTCAGGCCCCAACTTCTGTGGAGCGCTCAGTCTTTGAGGATCACTGCCAGTAGACTGCAATAAGTTGGGAGAGTGCTAGGCAGCAGAGGAATTGGTCAGGTCCTATGGGTCCTTTCTGGGGCAAGTAGTGGTGGCCTCAACAGCTTGTGGGGTAGAGCCTGAGATCCTGAGTGCAGGATGGAGGAGGCAGTTCTGTGAAAGACTCCAAAGGAGAGAAAGACTGGAAGAAACTGGAGCCTTTTAAAGATTAGCTGCAGTGTGAAAAAAGCAAGAGTCGTGAATAGGACAATCCAAGGTTTCTGGGATATGGATAATTAGCAATGGGAGCAGGTGTACAACTACTGGAGTCTGACAGCATCCAAATTTTTCCACAGAAGCTCCTTCATGAGAAGAGGATCTACTTCTTGGTCTGCCAGTGTAACTTGGCTTCTATAGTTGAGGGGGACTACTTCTGTCCATTGCTTCTGCGGCACCCAGGCAGCATCACTGCATTGTTGTACAACTAATGCTTCTATCTACCTCCAAGAGGAATTGTGCTGTTGACAGTTTTCTGGTGTTTCTGGAGCATTAGGCTTCAGTTGTCTGTAGTGAACAGTTTGGTTTTGAGAGTTAAGCTTTTTCATGAATGTTTATATCAGTATAATGTTGGTGAAACCTCTTTGGAATCTTCATACACTTGTGTGCCTAACTCATGTGTTACAATCATCCATTTTGTTTTTCAATATTTATATTGGTTCTTGTCTTAATACGTGGTAGAGATGTTTCGTACTCTACAGTGTTGCTCTGAAACGATTTGGATGTGAACATAGGAGGTATAGCTGGTAAGTTTGCAGATGATACTAAAACTAGAGGTGTAGTGGAAGGGAAAAAGGTTACCTCAAAGTACAACGGGAACTTGATCAGATGGGCTAATGGGCTGGGGAGTGGCAGATGGAGTTTAATTTAGATAAATGTAAGATGCTGCATTTTGGAAAGGCAAATCAGAGTAGGACCTCTACACTAAGTTCCAGGGAGTGTTGTTGAGCAAAGAGACATTGGAGTGTAGGTTCATAGTTCTTTGGAAATTGAGTCGCAGATAGCTAGGATAGTGAAGTTGGTGTTTGGTATGCTTTCCTTTATTGGTCAGAGTATTGAGTATAGAAGTTGGGAGGTCATGTTGCAGCTATACATGACATTGGTTAGGACAATTTTGGAATATTGTGTGCAATTCTATTAGAAGGATGTTGTGAAACTTGAAAGGGTTCAGAAAAGATTTACAAGGATGTTGCCAGGGTTGGAGAATTTGAAAGGCGCAGCAGGTCAGACAGCATCCAAGGAACAGGAGATTCGATGTTTCGGGCATAAGCCCTTCTTCGGGAAGGGCTTATGCCCGAAACGTCGAATCTCCTGTTCCTTGGATGCTGCCTGACCTACTGCGTTTTTCCAGCAACACATTTTCAGCTCTGATCTCCAGCATCTGCAGACCTCACTTTCTCCTTGGAGAATTTGAAATACAAGGAGAGGCTGAATAGGCTGGGGCTATTTTCCCTCTAACGTCAGAGGCTGAGGGGTGACCTTTGTAGATGAGAAGGTAAGGACTGCAGATGCTGGAGATCAGAGTTGAAAGTGTGGTGTTGGAAAAGCCCAGCAGGTCAGGCAGCATCTGAGGAGCAAAAGAATCAACATTTCGGCCATAAACTCCTCTTCAGGAATGATAAAGGGCTTATGCCTGAAACGTCGATTCTCCTGCTCCACGGATGCTGCCTGACCTGCTGGGCTTTTCAAGCACCACAATCTCAAGGGTGACCTTTTACAGAGGTTTATAAAATCATAGTTTAGGGTAAGAGGGGAAAAATATAAAAGGGACCTAGGGGGCAACATTTTCACACGGTGGATGATGCATGTATGGAATGAGCTGCCAGAGGAAGTAGTGAAGGTTGATACAATTACAGCATGGGTTCAATCCCCATACTGACCAAGTTTGTAGCCGCAATTTGAAATTTGCGGATTCACAATTGAAAAGTGTGTGTCAGCATTTAAAAGGCATCTGGATGGGTATATGAATTGGAAGGGTTTAAAGGGATACGGGCCAAGTGCTTGCAAATGGGACAAGATTAGGTTGCGAAGTGGATGAGTTGGACCGAAGAGTCTGATTCCATGAAGTACATCTCTATAACTAAGTATGCCAGAAGCTAGATACATTGGGCGCAGTTCACTTTGGGAGCAAGCTGAGGTCTTGGTAATAAGGCAGTGAGGCCTTGGGATGAAGATCCTGACATTTTCCTGATTCCCTAGTTAGGGTGCTAAGTGGAAAGGGTCAAGACCTGCCTTTGGCCAGCAGCTTCTGGAAGTGGGATTTCCAAACCCAGGAACCCTGACACTGTCCACACACTATCCAGATAATTGTCTAATTGACTGTTAATTGTAGCAGGCCATACAGGAATAGGTATAGTGGTGTTGCCAGCCTGGATGGGCTCACTACAGTGGCCATTAAATCCAGCAGATCCAGGTGGATGCAAAATAACATGGTGTTTAAATGCATCTAATTGTAAATATTTCAAATAAGTAGGTACCTTTTGCAAACATTAGAGAATGGAGACTTTTCATCATCTTAGTTAGATTCAAACTTGGATCATGACATAAAAAGACAGCAACCAGTCAACTTAACTTTACCTAACTGAAATAACTTGCGGATTTCTCTGACTATTTGAGGCTCTGTTTTTCATCATCATTTCTGTGTATGTAGCCTGCTCACCTATAACTGCGCCAGAGAAAGATGGGGTCTGGGACCTCCAACAAAGTGTAGGAGGATGAGAGGTAACCTTGTAGAAGTGTTATAAAATGGTTAATGGTTGTCTTTTCCCGAGGATGGGGGATTTCAAAACTCTGGGTACATTTTTAAGGTGAGATATTTAATATTTAAAAAAGACACGAGGAGCAAATTATTTACACAGGGTGGTTCATATCAGGAATGAACTTCCTGAGGAAGTGGTGGATGTATGTACAATTACAATGTTTAAAAGACATTTGGAGAAGTACATGAATGGGAAAGGTTTGGAGGGATATCCACAAGGAGCAGGCAGGTGGGACAAGTTTAGTTTGGGATTATGTTTGGCATGGACTGGTTGGACCAAAGGGTCTATTTTTGTACTGCATGACTCTGACTCCATAACTTTTGTGGAATAATTTTAATGGATACTATGGCATGCTGAAATTGTAAAAGATTGGGAAAGGGGTTGGTGTTGCTGGCAGACCAGGACATGTGGCAACTGCCTCCACTACAGGCAGGCTCTGTGGACAGTTGAACACACTGTGGAGGGTATGTGGTTTGAGTCCTTAGCACTGACTTTACTACATTTGTCTGGAGCTAATGGTGCAGTAATGATTTCAATGAGATTGGTATTATCTAGGGAATAAAGTTACCACCTATCCAACCATCAAATCCTTCTGCAGCCTTATGTGACAAGCTCATTAAATATGTAGTAGGACATCAATTATCATTTTTGATTACAACTGGTTGAAATAGATCAGTTCCATGGGTGATGTCATCAAAGAGGAACCTTTGGAGACACAGGTCAAAGAATTTTGTAGATCACAAAGGAACAGTTTCCACTGTGGCTTTCCTTGCTTTCTCTTCCTTACGTTCAGTGCCCTTTTCTCTTCTCTAAAACGTATTTTTTTTCACCCATATTCAGGAGTGTTCCCTTAATTTCTTCATATCTGCCCCTTTCTCCCACTGTTTTGACGATTGGAAGGTCTTCATTACACACTTCCTTTTCAAAGGGTAAAAGGCATCTGCTGGAGAAGAAGCAGAAAAACATCCAGTGTGTTTTGGTATAGGAAACAACTGTATACAGGGAACTGGGAATTATGTTTTGCTGTGAGAATTTAAGGAGCTACGGTCCAAACGAGAAAGCAAGGTTTCAAAGATTATAAGACCAAAAGACATAGGAGTGGAAGTAAGGCCATTCAGCCCATTGAGTCCACTCTGCCATTTAATCATGGCTGATGGGCGTATTCTCCCAGTAGCCCTCAATTCCTTGTGAAATCAAGAATTTATCAATCTCTGCCTAGAAGACATTTAATGTCCCGGCCTCCACTGCACTCCATGACAATGGCTGAAGAAATGTCCTCTCATTTCCATTCTAAATTGAGCCCCTCTAATTTTAAGGCCGTGCCCACGGGTCCTAGTCTCACTGCCTAATGGAAACAACTTCCCAGTGTCCACCCTTTCTAAGTGATGCATTATCTTGTAAGTTTCTATTAGTTTGCCCCTCAACCTTCTATATTCTAATGAATACAATCCCAGGATCCTCAGCTGTTCATCGTATGTTAGGCCTACTATTCCAGGGATCATCTGTGTGAATCTACTCTGGACACGGTGCAGTGGCAGTATGTCCTTCCTGAGGTGTGGGGCCCAAAATTAGACAGTATTCTAAATGGGGCCTAACTAGAGCTTTATAAAGTCTCAGAAGCACATTGCTGTTTTTATATTCCAACCCTCTTGAGATAAATAACAACATTACATTCGCTTTCTTAATCGAGGACTCAACCTGCAAGTTAACCTTTAGAAAATCGTGGACCAGCACTCCCAGATCCCTTTGTACTTTGGCTTTAGGAATCTTCTCACTGTTTATAAAATAGTCCATGCCTGCTTTTGTTTATACAAAGTGCAAGACCTTGCATTTGCTCACATTGAATTTCATCAGCCATTTCCTGGACCACTCTACTAAATTGTCTAAATCTTTCAGCACCTCCTCACCTACTCAGAACGACCTGCCTGTCCATCTAACTTCGTATCATCGACAAACTTTGCCAGAATGCCCCAAGTCCCTTTACCCAGATCATTAATATATAAAGTGAACAGCTGTTTCTTATGTATTGAAAGAAATGTTTAGAGTCATAGTCATAGAGATGTACAGATTGGAAACAGACCCTTCAGTCCCACTGGTTCATGCCAACCAGATATCCAACCCAATCTAGTCCCATCTGCCAGTATCTGGTCCATATCCCCCCAAACCCTTCCTATTCATATACTCATTCAAATGCTTTTAGAATGTTGCAATCGTACTAGCCTCCACCATTTCCTCTGGCAGCTCATTCCATACACGTACCACCCTCTGAGTGAAAAAGTTGCCCCTTTTAGGTCTCTTTTATATCTTTCCCCTCTCACCCTACATCTATGCCGATTACATCTGGACTGGGGAAAAGACTTTGTCTATTTATCCTATCTATGCCCTTCATGATTTTATAAACCTCTATAAGGTAACCCCTCAGCCTCCAACGCTCTAAGAAAAACAGCCCTAGCCTAGTCAACATCTCCCTGTAGCTCAAATCCTCCAACCCTGGCAGATCCTGATAAATATTTTTTCTGAACCCTTTCAAGTTTCACAAAATATTTCCGATAGGAAGAAGACCAGAATTTTACACAAAATTCCAACAGTGGCCTAACCAATGTCCTGTACAGCTGCAACATGACCTCCCAACTCCTGTACTCAATACTCTGACCAATAAAGGAAAGCATACAAACGCCTTCTTCATTCTCCTATCTACCTGCGACTCTAATTTCAAGGAGCTGTGAACCTGCACTCCATGGTCTCTTTGTTCAGCAACACTCCCTAGGTCCTTACCATTAAGTGTATAAGTCCTGCTAAGATTTGCTTTCTCAAAATGCAGCACCTCGCATTTATCTGAATTAAACTTCATCTGATTAAGATCCCATTGTAATCTGAGGTAACCTTCTTTGCTGTCCACTACACCTCCAATTTTGATGTCATTTTACCATCATTTCTAATAATACTGGCTAGTCTACCTTCATATTCGATCCTCTCCTTCCTTATTTCTCTCTGTTATCCTCTGTTTGTTTTTGTAGTCTTCCCAACCTTCTGATTTCCCAGTGCTCTTGGCCACTTTATAAGTCCTCTCTTTTTCTTTGATACATTTCCTGACTTGCTTTGTCAGCCATGGTGTCTAAATCTGCCGTGCCCCCCGATAATCTTTCCCTTTTCTTTTGGATGAACCTCTGCATTATGTCCTCAATTACACCCAGAAAATCCTGCCATTGTTTTCTACTGTCTTCTCCACGAGGCTCTGCTTCCAATCGATATTCATCAGTTCCTCTCTCATGCCCCTGTAATTACCTTTATTTAACTGTAACACCATTACATCTGAGTTTGCCTACTCTTTTTCAAACTGCAGACTGAACTCTACCATATTATGATCGCTGCCTCCTAAGTGTTCCCTAACTTTAAGATCTTTTATAAAGTCTGGCTCATCACATAGTACTAAGTCCAGAACAGCCTGCTACCTTGTGGGTTCCATCACAAGCTGTTTCAAAAAGCCATCCTGTAAACATTCTATGAATTCCCTTTCTTTGGATTCATCGGTAACATTATTTACCCAGTCCACCTGCATATTGAAGTTCCCCATGAACACCGTGACCTTGCCTTTCTGACATGCCCTATCTATTTCTTGGTACATCTCGCGCCCCTGGTCCTGACCACTGCTGGGAGGTCTGTACGTAACTCCCATTATGGTTTTTTTTTTTGCCTTTGTGCTACCTCAACTCCCCCCACACAGACTCCACATCATTTGTCCCAATGTCATTCAGTGCCATAGATTTAATTTCATTCTTTACTAACAAAGCAACCTCACCCCCTCTGCCCACCTCCCTGTCTTTTCAATAAGTTGTAAATCCTTGGATGTTCAACTGCCAGCTCTGAACCCCCGCAACCACGTCTCTGTGATGCCGAACACATCATAATCATTCATGATGATTCTTGCTGTTAATTCATCTACTTTGTTACGAATACAAGAGCTTTCAAGTAAAGTACCTTAATGCTCGTTTTCTTATCCTCATGATTTCCAACATTTCTCGTAATATGTCCTAAGCTATGCTTCCTTTTTGCTTCATTCCTAGAATGTCTTGAACTTAAGCCCTGTACACTGGCTAACCAGCTGCTTATCTTTCTACTTGACTCCATACTCCCTGTTGCTTTCCCTTTCCCTTCCCTCGACTCACAAGTTTAAAGTCCTACTGACCACCTTATTTATCCTTTTCACCAGAACACTGGTTCCAGATTGGTTCAGGTGGAGACCGTCCCATCGATACAGATCTCCCTGGTTCTAAAACTGATGCCAATGTCCCATGAAATGGAATCCCTCTTTCCCACACCAATCTCTTAGCCACATGTTTACTTCCCTAATTTTCTTATCCCTATGCCAATCAGCACCTGGCTTGGGCAGTAATCCTGAGATTATGACCCTCAAGGTCCTGGTCTTCAATTTCCCTCCTAGTGCTTGATCATCCCCAAACAGGTCCTCCTTCCTCGCCATGCCTATGTTGTTAGTGCCAACGTGGACCATAACAACTGGATCTTCTCCCTCCTGCTCCAATATCCTTTCAAGCCAGTTGGAGATGTCCTGCACCCTGACATAGGGCAGGCAACACACCCTGTGGGACTCCCGAATTATAGAATCCCCTATAACAACTACTTGTCTTTTTGCTCCCTCCTCTTGAATAGTGCTGTGGTCAGCTGGCTTATCCTGTTCACAGCCCTTTCCCTCATCTGTACAGGGAGCAAGAATCTCATACCTGTTGGACCAGGTCAAGAGCTGAGGACTCCTCCACTCCTGAACTCAGAATCCCCCTACCTGTCTCACTTACAGGTTACTTGAATTAGTGGCACAGATGGGAAATCATTTGCTTTGGCCTATTGGGCTGTTATGGAGACCTGGTTTCAAAGTTTTAAGAACTAGATATGAAAAGATATATTTCAGAAGAGATGGGCAAAATGGAAAAGGAGTAGCAGCCTGATAGAGAGGGACGGAGATCAGAAATTCAAGAAGAAAATTCAATTTGGGTGGAGCTGAAAAACAGCAAGACATATAAATAATTTTCAGCAATATTTTCTAAGCATGCTGACAGTAATGGTGGTGTACGGCAGGCAAGAAATCTGCAAACTAGAAATGTATGTAACTAAGGTAATACAAGTCATGGGAAATATTAATCGCCATGTAAACTAGGCAAATTAAATTTATTAGTAATGAGCAGAACAGATTACATTTGTTTGCAAGACCATGGCAGATGTAAATAATTTGTTACGTTGTATTCCAAGGTAGGAAAAATGAAACAATTCTTTTTTTAATCATATTGATGCAAAATCTGTGTTCAGATGGACTTGGGGAGATGTATCGTGGAGTTTTAATATTCAGGTAAAATGGACTTCAGGTTAGGAGTGAAGACATTTCACCACAGTTGTGCAGGGCATTAGTGACCCAACACCTATTCATCAGACCCCTAGGTTTGGGTTGGGATGCAGGAGTTCCCATAATATAGGGAAGGAAGGCAGGGCGGAGTGCAGAAGTTGTTGTCCTGTCACTATGGCATTTTACCTGTGGGCTGATTATTCCAGATGGCTGCCAATGCATGGGACTGGTGATGTCAGCACTCCATGACATGCTTTGAGATGAGGCCAAACACATGCTGCTGATGTAACAATTTTCTATTGGACATTGGTGCAAATGTATTTGTATACTGCCCCAACTTCATTAATTAGTTTTCAGAAGCAACCATCAATCCGCTGTGCTGTCTCAGCCTTTAGCTAGCAAGGCTCTTACCTTGAATTTATGCTGAAATCGAATGTGCCCTGTTTTCATGACAGGAGACACGTGTTTCAGGTGGATTAGCAACTTCTAAATGGAACATGTGCTAGTCATAGTCTTAAGAGGTAAAAATAATGACTGTGGATGCTGGAAACCAGATTCTGGAATAGAGTGGTGCTGGAAAAGCACAGCAGTTCAGGCAGCATCCGAGGAGCAGGAAAATCGACGTTGATTTTCCTACTGCTCGGATGCTGCCTGAACTGCTGTGCTTTTCCAGCACCACTCTATTCCAGTCATAGTCTTAATGTGGAGTTGTAATTCAGAAATCATTCATTTTGACTTTGCAGTCTGAGAGATGTGGTCCACTGCAGGTGGAGAACAGAGGTAGCAGTGTGGACAGGGAGGCCTTAGACCCAGAATAAGAAACTATTGGTCTGGGTTTACCCTGAATGGGCAACTGCTTCTGTCGCATGTGAATGGTGCCTGCTTTTGTGTATGTGTGCTGCTGGTGCTCCATAGAGGCAGCATTTATATAAGTCATAGCCTTTTACTAGTGACGGGAGAGAGAGAGAGAGAGAGAGAGAGTTTTGGATCAGTGGACTAATTGAACTATTTAGTTGACCAATTAACAACATTTCTCTGTTACCACTAACCTTTTTACTAGCTGCATACGACCATTAGAAATAGGAACAGGAGTAGGCTGTTTGATCCTTCAAGCCTGCTCCACCATTCAGTATGTCCACTTTTCTGCATTTTCATTCCATATCCCTTGACCCTGCACTAATCAAAAGTCTTAACTATAAAACATAGAACATTACAGCACAGTACAGGCCCTTCGGCCATCAATGATGTGCTGACCTGTGGAACCAATCTGCGGCCCATCTATCTTACACTATTCCATTTTCATCCATTATGTTTATCCAATGACCATTTAAATGCCATTAAAGTTGGCGAGTCCTTACGACTGAGTAAAGAAACTATCTTTGACATCTGTTCAATATCTGTCACCCCTCCGTTTAAAGCTATGTCCCTTGTGCTAGCCATCACTATCAGAGGTATATATCTCCGTCTTTAATATATAGGAGGACTCTGCCCCTGCAGCTCTCTGGCGAGGAGCTCCAAAAATACTCATTCCTATGAGAGAAGGAAACCACCTCATCTGAGTCTTAAATTGGCATCTCTTAATTCTGAGACAGCCCTCTGGTCCTGGACCTTCCCATGAGGGCAAACAATCTCTCAGCATTTACCCTGTCAAGCTCCTTAGCATCCTGTATGCTTCAATAAGATCACCTTTCATTTATTTTAAACTCTAGTGAGTCGAGTCCCTATCTGCTTACCCTTTGATCAGAGGTCAAGCCCTCCATACCTGGGTTCATCCTAGTAAGCCTTCTCGAATTCCTTCCAATGAAATGTTATCTTTCCTACCTTCCTGCTTGAATATTCCAACCTTCTTGAAATTAGGGTAAAACAATGTGGTGCTGGTAAAACACAGCCAGTCAGGCAACATCTGAGGAGTAGGAGAGTTGATGTTTCGAGCATAAGCCCTTCATCAGGAATTCTTGACTCCTGCATCTGCAGTCCTCACTCTCTCCTCTTCAAATAAGGGCCAACCTTTCATTAGCTTTCCTAATTACTGCTGCACCTGTTTACTAGCTGTCTGTGTTTCATGCGCAAGTACCCCAAAGGCCTTTTGTGTTGCAGCATTCTGCAGTTTTTCTCCATTTAAAAAATATTCTGTTCTTTTGAACAACTTCATAGTTTTCCATATATTACTCTATTTGCCAAAATGTTGCCCAGTTAGGTGTGGATTCTGTGACATTTTAGGAGATCACTTGCTGAGGCTTGGAAGCCACCCTATTGTTTTATGGTAGGATAGGGTGGTTTGGGCCCTTCTAATCTGGTACAGTGTGCTTTCAGAGGGGCTACCAGTGGCAACAGCATCTTCATGGCAATCCTCAACATACCAGTTTCCTACGTCACATTAGGACCTGTCCAAACAGCCCAGGTGATGCTAGGCCTTGCAGGTTGGGAGTTAGTCTGCTCCAATGGCATATTGTCAGCTAGTGAATGTTCAAGTTAGGTTCCTGATTAGAATATTTGCATGCCTGTCCTCCAGAAAGCTGGATACTCAGATGTTGACTGTATTTAAGGTAAGAAATGGATAAATCTTTTGAGTACTGGAGTTTGAAGCATATGAGACTAATGTGGGGAGATGTTGTTGATGTTGGAAATCGGTAATTATTATGAATGGCAGAACCAGCTGGAAATACCTACTCTTCCCTATGTACTTATGTTTCTGCACCCTTAACTCTATTTCCACTAATTTGGCCACATGTCTCTTTTGAACTGACATTTGAAATAGCTCGACCTACTTACTTGGAGCTTTCTGTATCAGCCATCCTTCAAACATCTTCTCTTCCTCCTCTCGAGCTACTGTCCTTTTGCCCAATGTTTCAATGTTTTGAAGTCCTTGACTGTAATACTATTGCCATTGACTGTTTATTTTTCCTTCCAGCTCCCTATTTTAATCTCATTCAATTCAGTTTCTGCCCTTCCAACGTTACCTTGCAATTTTGTATTGTCTGTAATTATGTGCACTATCCGTCCACCCAACATCTGGACTTCACTTTAGCCTTTTGGCCGAGTGATCCACACCAACTAACTCCAATGACTATATACTATATTTTTCAGTCTGGTATGACCATTCTTGACTATCTGATCGTTCTGCTATTTGAACATATTTGCAGTATCTCTGGCATTGAGATCCAAGAGTCCCTAAACTTCTATCCTTGGTATCTTTATTTTCCTCACTTATATGCTCCTCTCTATGCTTCATCTTTGCACAATTAGCGATCACCCACATATGTACCTTACTGTGTGATTTCCTCCTTAAATCTCTTTTTTGTTTCTCCATTTTTTTTCTCTCTAACGATCTTCCTAAAAGTACACTTGGACCAAACATTTGTTTACCTGTCCTCGACTCTCCTCTTTTCGACTGTTTTGTTTTTGACCGAGTCTTTGAATTGCTGTGGGGTGTTTTTCTTATATTAAATTTTTTTGTTAATGTCTTTATTGTTTCCATTTGTGTCTTTGTTGTTTATGTAGGTAGATACTCATGAAAATGTTGAAGTAGTTATACCAGAAACTGTGCCTGACAGTATCCCAGTTGGTAATTCAAGTGGTGCTTTACAAGAAGGTGCAGGAGCTGAAACAAGTACCTTCCCAAACTCCTCAACCTTTGAGTCATTACAGCATGATGACAGACTAATGGAAGAGGATGAAGCTGCAGCTTTAATTGGTAAGGATCATTATTCAATGACATTGAGTCCAATAAAGTTCACCTTGAGGTGAGGCCAGTGTCTGGTGTTGAGATGTGAAAGTTGACCTGGAAGATACTGTGCTGGTGGTTGCTGGAGGTAGCTGTAACCTGATGTCTAGGTCTGCCACTAGCTAAGACTTCATATCTTATCTTATACTTGCTCAGATCTACAGTCCAAATTTGTTTACTCTTGTGTTTCCCAGCTGGGTGTACTGTTGGGGAAATACTGAATAGACTTTTTTTCAGAATTCAGCAATTAAGTTCAACTTTGGGTACAGACATGTGATGACCTATTGTCTTGAATCACCCATTCAGAATGTGTTAAAAATGTATCTTGTGCAGATTCTGGGTCTTTGATGTAATCCAGGAAATAATCAACTTAATGCATAGTTAATATTTACCCTTTGTGGTAATTTTGGAAACTCCCACTTCCCAATGTTACCTGTTTTACCCAAACGTCATGTGTATGTTGAAGGAAGCTTGTTGATAAGCTCAAAGTTGTGACGACATAGATAGCAATTAGGTTAAAAGGACAAAAGTGATGAGCTTGTAATTCAATATGAAGGAATGTCAGTAGAAAGATCAAAATTGGATCCATTACTTCTTTCTCCTTTATTATGTAATAGCAAACATAAAAATGAACTTTAGTTAAAACTGGAGTCCTAATATAGTTAGAAGCAAAACAGGAGGGTATAAAATTTATCCTCTGGCCAAACTTTAACCCACTATCAGTGTCACTTTTTAAAGCGAAGTTTTTACATTGATATTTATCAATTTGAGTAAAACAATATAATTAGGAAACAAAAGCAGGTGAACACATGACTTTTATGAATATAGGCAACATTAAACTTCTCCTGGATACTGAAGGGCATATTTTAAATTAAGTGTTAATTGACTAAAAGGACAGAATTTTCACCGTGACGACAGCAGCAGGTGGCACAGTCAATGTTTGCTCCATCCATTCTGCTAGAGGCTGATTTATACCTGGAATGGTTACCTGCCCACAAGCATCAAGCAGTTAATTTAAAAGCCAGTTATCAGGCACTACCTGGCCTTTACCATGATGTCAGGAGCACAAAAACCTGAAAATTGTTGTCTGTCACTGGAGTCTTCTTCCAGAGCTGTAAGCCAGTGAGATGAAGTATTTCACCTTTCAACCTCATCACCATTTGAAACCCCTTTTTAAAAAGTTACACTTTGTTCATTAAGCTGTAACTGGGTTTCGAATAGTGATCTAAACAATAGAACTTGATGAACAACAGAATTGGCTCTGAAAATGAAGATTTAATATTCCTTGAGCGATTATAGTATATTTTTAAGCTAAATTACTTTTAAAAACTTTTAAAAATGGTTTTCTTAGAATACCTTAACTACTACCTTCACCACACGTGTGTTTCTTAATCTTTAATTTGCTTTATGTAAACACTTTTTTAAAACTGATTTTATTTTAGCTCTTTCAGCTTTTTGTTTGCATGTGCTTGAAAATCCTTTTAATAGGATTGACTTTTGGGCATCCTGATGACACACTGCTGCTCCGTGCTCTAAATATCAATACAGGAAACTGGATCAGTTGCAATGCTATCATAGTGATAGAGATGAAATTCTGATAAGAGTCTGCAAAATTTAATTAATTCTCAGTGTCAAATCTGCACTTTGCCATTGACTGCAGAATCTGAGCCAGTATGTGATGAGCTCTTTTTAAAAGTTTGAGGCTATATGACTTATTCAAGTTTTATGATTTCCCTTTTCTCTTTTTTTTCTAGAAGCGAATTTAGAAATTCAGAGAAATAGTGATAGTTCGTCTTGTCCCATTGGATGTCCAGATGCCAGATGAATATTTTTGATAAAAATCCATTTTTGATTTAAAGCACAAGAGGGGCCATTTGTGGATTCTTCTGGAAAAACAATAGTTCAAAATATCAAGTGCAGCAAAATATCAAATCATGCATTTTTAATTCATCTCATCACAGTTCTAACTGAATAAAATAACTTTGGTTGAAATTAAAAGTAACAGATACTGATTTCTAGAGGATACGTTGATTTGAGAACACATGGGACTCCTACTTAGTCACAGCAAAATTCTTGTTCTTCCACTCTTTACAAAACGTACTTTGAACTTTTATGTTTACTGAAACTGGAATTTGTAACTTTTGATCATTGTTTAGTTACAAGTGCATTGATTTTGGTTTCATCTTATTCTTTGTACTTTGCAGCCTATACAATATGTTTGCAAATATCATTATTTTCATTGAAAAAAATAGTTAAGGATTCAGATGTTTAGAGAGCTAGTTACTTGTACTAGACCTAGTTGTCCAGTATTGACAATTTTAATGAAACTGGTAATCTGTAAATGTTATATAGAAGCAGTAATGTATAGTTCTAGTTTGGTCCTCTATCTTTTTAGTAGTGTTTTCATGCTAAGTAGGTTTGTCTATAAGTCATCATTCCTTTAAGGATATTGTGTAGTAACTTGATTTTTGCAACTGTTTTGATAAATCTATAATAACAAAATTAATTCTCTATTAAAGTGCACTAAAAATATTGAAGAATAATAAAACTGTTGAACTTCTGATTACCACTGCTGTCGTAAAATATTCATCATATAATTAAATCAGAATATGTTTGAGGCCCAGTTTGTGATCTTGAATTATCCAAACTGCAGTAATGTACTGAAACTGGTGTTACAAATTATTTAGTCAAGATTTCATGAAAAAGAATCATTCGAATAAGCTTAAGAATCTTTGTGTAACTATGAAGCAGTGATGCAGCTTTCAGTTAAAGCTAATTCCAGTAGATGTTGCTGCATGACTGTGTCACCACATTATACAAAATGACAGGTCATAAAAGTAGCAATGTTTTTAATTCAGGCCAAAGAGGAAATGTTTGCACTGTATTTCATTGAGTGTGGTGGAAGAAAAGCAATAAAGCATCGAGCCTTATGCCAACAGAGTAAAATTTATACACCTTTAATATTTATCATGTTCAATCATTTAATGATGCAATGAAAGAAAATTAACTTTTAAAAAAAAAACTTCAGGAACTCTCCTGAAATCATTCTAAGTAATTTCAAAATTAGTGTGTTAAAACAGTTATTCAATATGAACTACATATAATTACATTAATGTTGCAAAATTATAGAATTGTAAGGAAATTCCAATCTGAAGACCAAGTTATAAATCATTAGCTAGCACTTTACTTTTTAAATTGAGGCTCAGATCAAGTCAATGAAATGCCAGGAGTTGAAAAGATATTAGGGCTTTTCTAATTGACAAATGAAATGACATCAATATGTTATGATGGTAATATACTGTCAGGAAGTTTTAGCAAGAGTCTACACATCTGCAACTTCTTTATTGGAATTTGCTTCAGTCTGTTGTTTTACTTGTGACTAGTCAAAAGCACCGCTTAAACGTGTCTGTAAAAGCTCTAGGATCAATTTATTATGATTTTTGCAAATAAGCATTGGTAAATACAAGAATTTTTAAGCACGGGTCTCTTAAATTTGTACATATGCAATAAGTTGTACATTATACTAGATTTGCACTTATCAGTTAGTGTCTGTTGAAAACAAAAACAAATTGTTCAGCAGTATAGATTTGAATTGATCATGGACAAGTGCAAGTTCTAACCTCCTGTCCATACCTTTTTACTACTGCAATATTGCTATTAATTTTCTGATTTTACCTTTCCTTCATAAGATATGATGTCCTCTTACTTTCCCCAGTTTCACTGTGTGTAGTCTTGAAGTATGTGTCTCTGCTAGAATTCTGTCATCATAATTAAGTCTATCCTTTCCTAATGTAAGTATTTCATTAAAAATCTCTTTCTCAACCCTGAATGTTCATTTGTAATTGTACTTCTGGGAAATGTGGATGACTGTTGCAGCATCAGGATTGGTTATATACTGTGTTCCATTTTGGATCTTTAGTGTTTCATGTGGACACTACTGCTCATTCTCTGTTTCTGCACTGATCAGCCCTGTCTTTTTCACCCATTTACTTCAATGAGAGTCACAAACTAGTAAAGTTTGGAAGGTGAAAAATATGATTTTAAATCCTAGAGCTTTATTCAAGGATGTGTGGGGAGTACATCTTGTTTCTTGCCTGTCCTTTCTCAACACCACAGAAAAAGGACAGAGCAATAGGTAGTTTGTTTTAATTGTTTGTAACATGTTGCTTTGCAAGGAATGCATTGTTCAGCTTTGAAATAAAAATACAAGTACAAAAATGCTACTTGTAACAACATTAAATTAAACTTTACTTTAAGCGACCTTTGCTTTGTTTTCATTACAGCAAAACCTTTAAATGTGAATCAACCTTTCTTTCGATTAAAAACCAATCTGATCTCCATGCAACACTTTTTAATGTGTTATTCTTGGAATCTCTAAGATTACTCATACATTTAGTGCTGTTACTTCAGAAACTCCGTGTTTCGCAATTCTCTTTAGTGAGAAATGCCCCATTTATGAAAATTGCTATATAAGAGAACAGCATGTATAACATGATATAAACTGATCTATCAAAGAAAAATGCCTTTTACTTCAATGGAATGAGAATTACTTTGATCCTGTGACTGGATTGTAAACACCGGAGGAGAAAAGACTCTTACATTGACCAACCTTGGCAGTTTGAATGAAGAGTCATAGAATTTCACAGTTTTGATTATATTTTTGTATTATGCCATTTTGTCAACCTGACTATATGTACCAATGTGGATCAAATCCAGATTGGCTGTCTGCCAATTTTCATTATTAATTATTGTTACCTCATTTACACTTTCTTGCAATCTGCCGCCTGAGTTTCCCTGTCTCTAATGCATCTGCTCTGATAAGGCAACCTTTTAGAACACCATTTTTTACATCATCTAAAGATTCCCAATGCCCCTACACTGTTGTGTACAGTCCCTTTTTCAAAACATTTCCTGCACTTATGCTCTCACCCTTTCCCTTCACTCCCAGCATTCTGATAGGGATTACTCTTGTCCCCACCAACTTACACATGCAAAAGGTCACCTTCGATTCCTGCCACTTCCAACATAATGCCACCACAAAATACATTTTCCCCCACACCCTTCAATATTCTGAAGGGACTCTTCACTATATGATGACTTTGTTCACTCTACAGTCAAAAGCAAATCTTGTCCCTTTTCCAAGTGTAGGCTTTGTAACATCTGCCCTTTTATCACCACTCTTTCCTTTCCAACACTCCCGCACACCTGGAAGAAGTAGTTTACTTTTATACCTTCAATATAATCTATTTGCTGTTCACAATGTTGTGCCTTCTACACTAGTAAGACCAAATGCAGATTAGATGACTGCTTTGCTCTGTCTGTAAGCACTTTGCTGAGTTTTCCAGTTTCTCGTCACTTTAATTCATTTTTTTGCTGCATCTCGCCTTCCAATTAGGCAATTTGTAGCCTTCTGAACTCTCATTAAGCTCAACAATTTCAGATAATAAACTGTCCATTTTGAGTCTTTTTTGTCACGTGACAGTATAAAACTTTGTTTTTCACATTTCTGCATTTGAACTGAGCAGTTCTTCTTCTGCAATGCATACTTATCATTAGATAAATATTTGTTAAACTACAGCCATTACCACTCCCTTTTTGTTTTTTGTTCCATGACATCTTTGTCACTTAATCTCATTGGCTTTGCACTCTAACAGTTACTATTACAATAATAATTGTTCTATTCCAGATTTGAGTTCAATTTAAAACAAGTAATTCACAAACTACCAGTTATTGATCCAGGCCTTGTGACTAATAATCTAAACCACTAATTCAAGGATATTGTCTGGGATCATAGTGTATCTTAGCAGTTCTTTTTGGAGTCTGTTAAATGTAGTTAAGAGAAGACTCGACAATTTGCTTAAATATGGATATTTATTTAGTAGTAATAAAATGCAAAGCAAAGAAAAGAAATGCAGTCAGTCAGTCTCTCACCCTTTCTACCTGTCAGGGACCCCTCGACTGACAGCTGGTCTGGAGGCTTAGGTTTGTTCTTCGCATCGTTCGTGATACAGGTCTAAGGTAAAGTCCAACTCTTAAAATAAAAATATCTCTCTCATACACTAACAAAAGCAGAAATCAGCTTGATCATATAGAAAACAAGTTCCTGATTGTGCTGTCTGCGGCACAAACCAGAATGATCACAGGACTCTTTCAAGGTCATGCAGCTGTCGAATCTCAACTTTTTAGCCCTTCAGCTCATCCTATACAGTCAGAAACATCAAATAACATTGCACCAATTTTCTGTTTTTTTTCTTGGCATTACAACTGCAACAATCCCTCTCCTGTGACCCTACTTAAAGTAGGTCTAACTACCAGGCAAAAAAACAAAGCAAGCATGAAGGCTAGTTCTTTTTTTAAATTAATGACTCATTGGAACTTTAACCTGCTGTCTTCAAACTGTCCTCCAATTGGGTTTTTGTTTCTAACCCTCCACCTCCCACCAGAAGACAATATTGGGGGTTGTGGCAGCTTGCATTTAAAACCACAAATTCAAACACTTTTACATTGGTAGAATGAAAAAAAGGCTGAGACATATTTCACTCACCTTATAATTTGGCAAAGAGCAGGAATAGAAAGCAGGAAAATTAATCCTGGAAATTCATCAAATACGGAATTGCAGAATACTACAGGAAAACTGAAGTTATGCTTAAAAAGGTCCAACACAAATCTGCAAAGAGGATCATTGCAGAAGTCCTGCCTCTTCTTACAGCATTAGCTGCCATATACTAGGTTAAAGCCCCAGTCCAGTTTTTGAATGTTGGTGAATGGTGACCTTGTACGTGGATTGGCTATTGGATGTGTAGCTGGGTCAGCTTATCTTCAAGGCTGTTTGGGTAGTCAGAAGGGTAGATGATAGAGTTGGGAGGGCAACTGATTGCTGGGAGAGGTGAGAATAATTAGTGCAGGACCGGCACTTACTCAGAACAGACTGAAGTTTGGTCAGATCAAAGGGGTTGTTGGATAGTTAAGGGGGACATGTGGGAGAGTTGATCAGTGACAGAGTTGCCCAGCTGATAGACTAGATGTTAATCTGTCTAAAATTTTCTACGTAGCAATCTAAGTACCACATAATTGTTCAATATGCATAATTCTGAATTAGAGATATCATGCAGGTTCCTGGAAAGTGAGGAATTTTCCATCTAAATTTGAGGCTTCCTGGGTAATTCTCATTATTGGTCTAACAGCCAGAATCTTGTTGCACGTTTTCTGTCATATGAGAGAAATTAACTTTACAAATCTAAAATCAGCTTTTATCATAATGTTTCACACTCACATCTTTCTTGTCAAAGCTAAATTAACTTTCATTGTAAAACTGTAGTCGTAATGATTCAAGTGTTCAAATTGATATTTTAATATCCACAATAACTGATCTATGGCATTGCATATGCTAATTAGATATGTGAGCCTGGAATAGGTTGGGAAGTGGTACAGTAGATTTGGAAAATACATAGGTGGCACATTTAGTTGAAATCTTGAGATGGAAAGGGATGTGGCCTTAAGAGCTAAAAGTTGGAATAGGCTATGGATTGATTCTGCTCCATTGTTCAATAAATTCATGGTTGATGTGTAACCTCAACTTCACCATTCCATAAAATCTCCATATTCTCATAATACCCATAAATCCACTCATCTCCATCTTGAATATGGGCAACTGTGGCTCGTGGAGGTAGAAAGTTACAAAAATTCAAAAATTCTTTGGTGTGAAGAAATTTCTCACTTCAGTCCTAAATGGCTAACCTGGTATTTTGCAGCATCCACATGGTCAACCTCTTATTTTTAAAATCCTTTAGATTCTCCTACAATAGGAAACATGCTTTCCATTTGCACAGTGAAACATACAAGATCCTGACAGGTCTTGACAACGAAGTTACCTCTTTTACTTCTGAATATAAATAGAGTCTGACCTAACTAGCCTAGGCTAGCTCATAAGACAACTCAACCATTCAAGATATTAGTCTAATAAACCATCGTTGAATTGCCAACTACACATTTGTATCCTTCTTAAAGTAGGAAAACTAATACTATCCAGATATAGTCTCTCCAATATCCTGCTGCAAATGTGTTGCTGGTCAAAGCACAGCAGGCCAGGCAGCATCTCAGGAATAGAGAATTCGACGTTTCGAGCATAAGCCACTGAAGTAAAATCTTCTACTTTTGTAGATAATTTCCCTTCCAATTCACAAGAACAGGGTTAATGCCACTGTTAAGATCTCCTGTCAGAAGGAGGGCTGTCCTCAGAACAAGGAATGTTTCTCCAGGCTGTGTATGTGTTTAACCCAATAGTGGCCACTCTCATGGTAAATATTTGCTACTCACCTCTTCAAAGCAATTTCAATAGGCCCGAGCATGCAATGAACACCACCCTCCCTAATCCCATTTCAGCCCACATCCTGGGACATATTGGAGGGTCATTACTATTGAAACTGGTGGCCGTAAATTTGCATAATCACTGTGTGAATTGTTTGCAGAAGGATTCCCTGCACCAGTTTCAACTGTTAGGCCAGCACCATAAAATTTCCTCAAATCTGAGTGTCAGTAATCAAAAGTGTTGATTGCTTCATTTTTCAGCATTTTAATTAAAACAAAGACTTCATAATTAACATTCATGAACTTCAATCCAAACATGGTGCACAAATTCAGTTACCTTTGTATTTTACCTAATGCTGTCTGCTGATGTATTTAATAATATGAAGTATGTATAATACATAGGATAAAGAACAGAAATAAACTGGTTAACATAGTTTTCTCTTATAGAAAGCATACCTTAACACAAATTAAATAGGAGTCACTAAAGTGATGGTGCATTGCTGTGCAACAACACTACCTTGAAAAGTGACCAAGATGCTCATCAGAATTGGCTTGCACACTTGTATAACAAGAAAATAAGTAAGTCCGGTCCCATTTGGGCAAACTGCGTGGCTAAGAAAGGCTTACTGTTTTTGAACAAAACTAAATATCTTTCAATTATGCATTGAAATCACAGAAATGATTCCAACACACGACAAAGGCCTTTCCAGTCTTTTGAAATTTTGAATTCTGCCTTATATTATTTTGATGATTTTGCTTCTGAAGGATTTTCTCCAGTATCCAGTGTTTTCAGTAATCGGAATAGGCCAGCCGCTTCTCGTATTCGGCTGAACTCAATGCAGAAGGCCTGCACTTCGATGAACAAGTCCTGGACATTGATTATCTTGTTTCTGATTAAAGACTGGAGGAAGACACAAACAAGACGTACCAAACGGTTCTGGAAGATAATAGACAATGTTAGTTTACTGTACACTATCACTCTCTAGTATCACAAGTAACAGGTTTATCATGTAGCTTACTTGCCATATCTTCTGAGCAATACAATGTCACAAATGTAATTGTTTAATTGGAAATAACTCAAATGATTGGAATTCGCTTTCTCCTACCATTTTTATCACCTCTCTAAATTGCAGTGACTCCTAGAATCAGAATCCCTACAGTGCAGAAAGAGGCCATTTGAACCAAACAAACAATCTGCACTGATCCTCCGAACAGCATCCTATACCCCTACCCTATCTTCATAACCCCATGTTTACCATGCCAATCCATATAGCCTACACATCCCTGGACACGACAGACAATTTTATGGCCAATCCATCTAACTTGCACGTCTTTGCACTGTGGGAGGAAACCCACGTGGAAACAGGACAACGTACTAGTTCCACATAGACGGTCACCCAATCGAATCAAATCTAGATCCCTGGTGCTGTGAGACAGCAGTGCCTAGGTACTTTAAATTCCTCAACATCAGCAGTTCTAATCAATCATTCTTCATAAGTCAGTCCCATTTTGACTATACAAATGCCACCCTGACCAGACTCCCACTTGCATCTTCCATAAACTTGAGCTCATCCAACATTCTGTTTGTCATCCCCGAACTCCTACCAAATTCCATTCAGCCATCAGCCCTTTATACGCTGGCCTACTAGCAATAGGTCCTGGTTTGGAAAATCCTCTTTTTAAATTCCTGATCCCCATTATCAACCCCCTCAATGGTATCGGAGTCGAAAAGTGATGCACTGGAAAAACGCAGCAAGTCAGGCAGCATTTAAGGAGCTGGAGCATCAATATTGCAGGCTTATTGGAATATTTTTCTTCATAACCGATGCCATCCAGAAATACAGGTTGTTATTGTTACTGACAGCAAACTTAGTGCTTTGATGCTTAACTTCTCCAGGATGATTCCCAAGAGAACAGGGGAAATGTTTTGGTGTTCTCCTCAAAGCATCCCCAAAAAAAGCAAAAACATCACTGACTCTCAAGTCTCTGGCTTGCAATCAACCAAAAATAGAGAATTTATCATTAAGACATTGGATAAGAAGGCAACAATCAACCCAAGGCAACCTTCAAGTACCATCTGCCCCAATTGTGCACTGAACTCATCTCAGAACCCATTGAACAGATCGGAAGGAAGTCAATCCTGAGGGACTGCTGAAGAAAAGTAAAATTTTAGACTCAGCTAATAGGAGAAAAGAGGAAGGTCATTTCCTATTAAAAGTAGTGGTAGATAGATGAAACAGCGATGAAGCATCTAGAAAGTCTTTGACTTCCGAAAACTAGAGACAAGGTTAATTTGTAGCTAACTACTAATAATCTGGAAGAGCATGAACAATGAAAGGCACCTTTAGGAATGGATATAGAATCAGATACAAGTCATGCCCTGTCCAACGTGTATAAAATTTGGTTGCTAAAACTGCGCTGGACAGATTTTTAATATCAGGGAATCAAGGGTAATGTGGAAAAGGCATGAAAGTGGAATTGAGGATCATCACATCAGCTATGATCTCACTGAATGGCCTACTTCTGCTTCTATGTCTTATGGTCTTAAAGCTCACATTAGTATGGATTTCAGACCTTCTGCCACACCTATGATCCTTCCCTCCAGAATACAACTATATACAATAAATACTGCAGGGCAAGACATGCACACAGTTAGTTCTGCTGCTAAGTCAAACATGACTCTTGGAGCCAAGTATTTTTCTTTTCATCCCATTACAAAGTTGGGATGTCAAAGTGTAGAGTAGACACCGCCTAATAGTTAGAGAAACAATGTGTCAAGAAATAATTTCAAAAAAATTGTCTCTCCTTTTGAGCAAGGTGAAGGCCATCAAATAAGAGATTAAACATACAAAATGAGATGAAAATTTAAATTGGACATTTTTTTGAGGGCCAGACTATGATAGAAAAATACAATTTCGACTCCTGCCAATATGTTCCATAGAATCTAGAGTTCATGATTTAACAGAATGCTAGCAGAGTTGACCACTAGCTTACTTGTCTGATACAATAATTGAAAAGGGGGGAAAAGAGAGATAAATAATTTGCACTGGTGTTCTTCTTCCCTCCTGACATGTTTTTGGAAATTTGTAAACTTGGGTGGTTCATACATGGCAAAACTTTCTATTTTCAAATTATGCCCAGAATATAGTTATAATGTGCAAGGTCACTTATAATATTGCTCGTACAAATAAAGGCTTATCAATTCAACTATCCGCAAGCAACACAATTACCTGCATGTATTTATCTTTGATCTGCTCACAAGTGGAGATACAATTTGAAATATAGAGGTGAATAAATTCTGGAGGAAGATCAACAGCAGTGGTTAACCTGAGAAAAAAAACCAAAAGGAACAATGAATTACAAAACCAGAAGCTTGAACTATACAAAGACTAGGCCAATTTACAGAACATTTCTAAAACACTGCCTAGTGACCCCTACTGGAAATGAATTTGCAGAGTTACTTCTTGGATGAGGAAAGAA
This sequence comes from Hemiscyllium ocellatum, assembly GCF_020745735.1. Lineage (NCBI taxonomy): Eukaryota > Metazoa > Chordata > Chondrichthyes > Orectolobiformes > Hemiscylliidae > Hemiscyllium > Hemiscyllium ocellatum. The sequence goes on along the minus strand of NC_083406.1, from coordinate 68,456,938 downwards.
TATTATTCAACTATTTTGTTTCCTGCAACTGAACAGACTGCTAAGGCACACACAGAAATAGCCATCACTCTGATGAGCTACAGGAAGGTCTTGAATCCATGGATTTATACTCTACAGTATCGGAGAACCAGAGAAAACAAATCCAAAATATTCAAAAGACATGAGAACAAAACATCTAGTATGAAAATAAATGAGCTTTCACAGAACTGCAATACTATTCATGTTGAATTGTCAAATGTGAAGAAAAGGTTACAGTTTGATGCACTTGTCTTTTAATACAACCAAAGTAAACTGTAGAGTGACTCCTTACAGTGGCTGTCAACTGAAGGCAAAAAAATTGTGCTCAGCCAGTTGGATGACAACGAAGAGTATTGCGGAGAACAGCACCTGTTAAGACACTTTCCAGGTTCACACATGAAGCAGGAAGGCTGGGAAATTGCACCACTACCATTTATATGGAATATAGTCAGAACAGCAGCGGATATAGATGACAAATCAAATAAATGGGTGGGGGGAAAAAAAAACATACAACTCACCTATTTACAACTTCCATAGAATGAAGGGACATATCCATATTCACAAGTACAGAAAAATATTCTGTAATCTGGCTCGACTGCATTAGCTTCAGTAACATCTCTATGGCAACCAAAGGATTATTTTCTACCAGATCAGGCAGCTTGACAGGAGTCAGACCAATGTGGTAAACTAGCTTTGGATCTTTTTCTAATTCACCAAGGAGCTACCATGAAGAAAATAAAAGTAAAAACTCAATGTTACTCAGGTACAACACAGATGTGTGTCAATTTTCAGACACATCATCAGATGATTGCCCAGTAATTACTACTGGAGGGTTAAATTATTATTTTGAGCATTACACATGTATTTAAGAATTAACATAAAAGCAAACAGAAATGTTGTGAAGATGACTGTTACTATTGGAACACTATATTGTAAATAAATCTAACATTCAAGAATCTGAATAAATGTTAATTTTCTCTCCACCACCTCATTTCTTCCCATATAATGTTGTCATCAAAGTGAACCTTGAATCATCTTTCAAAAAATCTGCAACTCTGAAAGCAGTTAAGTCTCATTATAAAGGTTTATGCATAATCTTAAAATGGGAGACTGTATCTGTTAAAAAATCCATTGCCTTAAAAGAAAGATCAAAGAACACATACTACATAATCTTTACAGTGTATGCAGATTCGAAATGTTACACATTTATTGTATATATTTGTGAATAACTTGATGGTAAATTCACAATTGTAATTCCTCCATAGCTTTGCCATCACTATCCACCTATCACCTGAGCTTTTTCTAGCCCTACAAACTTCCAAGATCCTTGTGCTCTTCTAATGAGAGAATCAGTCCTATCTTTGGTATCCATCCAAACCCAATTAGCTCTGTGTGGATTGATGTCAGATTTTGTATCAAAATAGTCTTGTAAACACTGGAATGATTTCCTATAATGAAATGTGCTTTACTAATTCAAGATTTGGAGGTGCTGGTGTTGGACTGGGGTGGACAATGTTAAAAATCACACAACACCAGGTTATAGTTCAACAGATTTAATTGGAAGCGCTGCTCCTTCATCAGCCACAACCACCTGATGAAGGAGCAGCACTCCAAAAGCTACTGCTTCCAAATAAACCTATTGGACTATAATCTGGTGTTGTGATTTTTAACTCTTTACAAATTCAAGTTGTTTTATTTAGATCAATGCAATAATGTACAGAAATTGCTCAAATTGGTGTAGGCCAAGTAAAAATAGTATTCTTCTCAACTTTCACTCATCCCTCATCCTACAGTTCAGCAGTGATTACGTAAACACAGAACTTCACAAGTCAGTCTATCCAGATTGTAACAGTCTTAGTGTTTAAGCTGCAGTCCAATCTCTGCTCATTTTCCAATCTCTCTAATATTCCTCCTTTTAAATCAAATAATCCCCTTTTAAACTGCTGAAACAGAATACAGTCAGTTCTGCTGTAATGCAATTGAAAAATTTAGACCAGTATTTAGAGACCATGAGCTTTCCTTACCTGTATTAGCAATAATGAGTTTCTGGTCCCATTGGTTTAAATGGTGTAGTTATTACGCAATTTTCTTAGAATGCAGGATTGAACAGGAACAGAACTATTGCATTATAACAGAACATACTATATACAATTTTAAAAATGGTCTTTCGTTATACTTTTGCAATCTATCATTTACCTTTGAATAATTATCAGCCACCTCTCAATGCCATTTCTAAAGTAGCCTCTTTGCTCTTTATATTCTATAACTCTAGGTTCAATAACAAGGGATTCTATTGGCTTTTATGGTCTTTTCTACTTTTACTGTCAGCTTCACATCAGGATCCTATTGTTCCTTTACTAAAATGTTCACTTTCAGTAAACAAATTTACTGTCTAATTTCTATACTGGATCATGATTCCTTAGCACAGAACATGCAAGACAGTTCCAAATTCATGTCTAAAAGACTTGGCTCTAATCTTTAGGCTATGTCACCTATTCCCAGATTTCCAAAACAGTATAAGTTATTTCTATTTACCTATCTGCCTATTAACTCAAATTTTGATCAAATCATCCCTTAACCTTCTAAATGCCAAGGAATACAATCTTAGTTTGGATAATAAAAGCAAAGTATTACAGATGCTAGAGATGTAAAATAAAAGCAAAGAGAAACTCAGTCAGTATGGCAGCATCTGTGGAGAAAGAAACTAAGTTAACATTTTGAGTTCAAATGACTCTTTGTAATCTCTTGTTATAATTTAATACCATATGAGTGAAGGTACTATTGGGTAAATTTATACTGTATTCCCTCCAAGATCTTAAGATGTGTGTTCAGAACTGAAAACTGTATACCAGGTATTGTCAAATTCAGGCTTTGTATAGCTCTAGCATAATGTCTACCCACTTTTATCAGCTGGATAGAGACCAGCATTCTATTATTTAAAATTATTTTCAGCATTTGATCACAGCATTTTAACAATCTATGTACATCGATCCCAAGCCAGGTTTCTCTGGATATCCATTACTTCCAGCTTTTCACCATTAAAGAGGAGGCTTGTTCTATCAGTCTTAGGTCCAAAGTGGATGACTGCACGTTTGACTATAATGAAATTCAAAACTTAAACTATTAATATCTCTCGGCAATTTTGCTTTCATCTACAATACTAATAAGAAATTCTATCTTTGGATCATCAGTAAACAGGAATAGGCAGTTCTCTCCAATCATTCATGGCGAACCGTTGAGACCTCAACACATACCTATCTATGGGATACACTTAGTCACAGTCTATTAATTAAAGTACTGCTAAGAATCTTAATTTGCTTTTACTTCTATGGACTTTGATTTTATGTAAATTTACTAGGGACTTTATCAAGTGCCCCCTGGAAGTTAATTTGATAACGCCCACAGACACTGATGTGTTCAATAGTTTAGCCACCTCTTAAAAAGAAATTCAATTCAGTCAAATCCATGCTGACTGTCACCGATCAGCTGAAAAATTTCAATCCATTTAGTCAATCTAAAAAGGGCTGTCAACTGTCAATAACAGATCGCAACAGCAATATTCAACTAACTGGTCTATAAATCCATGGGTTTTTTTTAATCTATTCACAGGATATGGAATCACACCCAGACCAGGCCAGTGAAGGATGGTAGATTTCTTTCCCCACAGGAAATTAGAGAACTAGTTGGGTTTTTACAACAATTACTGGCCATTAAGCTAGTCATTTATTCAAGATTTTTATTTTCTCTCACTTACCTTTCTTATAGAGTAGGATGCAATTTTCTAATCTAACTGGAATGGTTCCTGAATTGGAAGAACTTTCTAAGATCATAGTCAGGACATGTGCAATGTTCTTTGCTATTTCCTTGCAAACACTGATCCATGTGGTCTGTCCCTCATTAGTGAGGAAATAATGATACTCTCTCTATTTTACTTACTTTAATTTTGCTAGGTTCCCAAACCGGATTTAACATCAAATTTCCTTGGGATGTCTGCATTTTATTCTCCTCTTCTACCCCCATATATTGGAACAAGGTATTTATTCAACATGTGCCATTTCCCTATTTTATCACTATCACAATTATCAGTTTTCAAAGGGTCCAAATTGCTTCTAATAAGGCTCTAACAAGATAATGTTAACCTTGAGAGCTCTTGAGGCAATGCCCCTTCCTCTGAACCAAGTGGTCCAGGTTCAAGTCTGCTCCAGAGGTGTGTCACAGATTGATTAGAAAATACTAGAATGTTAACCTTATAGTCCTTGTGGCACAGTGGTAGTGCTGCTACCTCTGAACCAGGAGGCCCGGGTTCAATCCTCACCTACACTGCAAGTGTCATAAAACATCTGAACAGGTTGATTATAAAACGATAAAGAATGTTCACCATAATTATATTATAACTACATACAGTTTGTTTTTCTCTCACAGTTATGCTGTTAAGTAAATCTATCTTATTACAAATTTCAATATAACTTGCCCTCTGAAGAAATCATGTCAGAATGAAAACATTACCTGTGTGTGTGTCTGTGTGTGTCTCTCTCTCTCTCTCGCTCTCCCCACACACTGTCAAGACCTGCTGGGTTTCTCTATAATTTTATTTCAGAAATTGAGATCTGCAGATTTTGCTCATGTATGACCTACCCCGATTGGCTTTAGGTTATATCGTTACTCAAACTATACTGAACATTTATTACCTTTCAGTCAGTTTTCTTTTTCAATTTACGTGAAAATTAAAATCTTCTATTTCAATCACTCTGCCTGTCTCTCATTTATTATCAGATTTATTTATCATCAAGCACAGCATTTTCTTTAAATTTCAAAATAAACAGGATAGGTGCATTTCCATAATATTAAACGTTAGTAATGCAACTCAGTTATATGCCAAATGAATCTTATTGGCAATTACCTGTGTTTGCTGCTGTGCAGATAATGGACTCTTGAAAGCCTTTGCCATGATACGTTTGATTTCCACCCCTGTACTGTTTTTAACACACATGGTTTTATCCCACTGGATTGTATGATCAGGTTCCGTTGGGTTCAGCCAAGCTAGTTCATCCTCACACACATGAAGTGGAGGAGCAGGCCGAATGAACTCTGGCCGAAAGTGACCTTAATGGGATAAAAAGAAAATTATCGACCAATCAGCTTTCTAGAAAGAATGGACAGGAAAAATATATTGGATGTCAAATAATTGCTTTGCCTTCATGATGCTCAGGGTGTTGTAGAAGAATGCATATGGATGGATATGTTTTTGTATCCTTGGTCAAGGTAAAAAAAATGACCCATGTTTTAAGGAGATGAAGAAATTCCCAGCAACTGAGCACCAAAATGTATGAACATTTCTACAAACCTCAAAGACAACCATAAAACGTAAGAGCAGAAGCAGATAATTTAATCCATCAAGTCTGTTCCATCATTCAATGAAATTGTGACTCATCTGATAACCCTTAACTTCACTTTCCTGCCTTTTCCCCATAATAATGATTTGCCTTACTAAAAATTTGTCACGGCCTTGGATATACTTAATCAAACAACTCCTACAACTTTTTGCTGTAAAAGAATAATTATACATTCAATACCACATAAGAAATTCCTCCCCAAATTTGTCTTAAAAGGACATCACCATACCAGCTTGGTAACAACATCAGTTTATGTTCTCTGGTCTCTCCCACTCAAAGAAATAACCTCTCCACATTTCCCCTGTCCAGTCCTCTGAGAATCTTGTATGCTTCAAAAGGGTCATTGTTCATTCTTCTAAACTCCAATGAGTACAGACCCATTATCTATTATGTCATCTCAGTTACAACTGAATAACAATAAACCTGATTAGTTTAGATTAGATTACTTACAGTGTGGAAACAGGCCCTTCGGCCCAACAGGTCCACACCGACCCACCGAAGAGCAACCCACCCAGACCCATTCCCCTACATTTATTGCTTCACCTAACCTGCACATTTTTGGATTGTGGGAGGAAACCGGAGCACCCGGAGAAAACCCACGCAGACATGGGGAGAATGTGCAAACTCCACACAGACAGTTGCTTGAGGCGGGAATTGAACCTGGGTCTCCAGCGCTGTGAGGCAGTGCTAACCTGCTGAGTTGGTATATTTTTGTTGCAGCTAATCCATAATACTCAACCTCCCTTCCCCATACCCTGGATTACATTCATGAATCTTCTCTGGACTGCTCTAAAGCCAGTATATCTTTCCTCACATACGGGGACCAAAACTATTCACAATATTCTGTGTGTGGTCTGACTAATGCCTTGAATTAGTTTAGCAAGACTTCCCTATTTTTATTCTTCATTCCTTTTGAACACAAGATACTATATCACAATTACACCAGGGCTCCCACATTTCATGTGCTCCCTTCTTACTTCGCTTTAAAACAATATATTTTTGAATTTATTTTTAGAAACATCAATCCCTTTATTTAGCTTTATGGATTAAGTGCATCAACAAACACATACCAACTCAACAAGTTTATGATTAGAGCAGTAACTGAGATGACATAATGGACCACAACATGGAAGCTTAACATGCTACATCTTTAAACATGGTACAACTTAAAACATGGCAGAGTGTGCAGGAAGGCCAGTTGGGTTAAGCATATGGATGGTTCAATTCTTCTCCCTGCACCATCCCTTTCATCCTTGGCTCAAAGTAATGGAGTCCAAATTCTCATCAAGTACTTAAATGAGCTAGGAAATCTATACAATCAAGTTTAAAATGCAGGATGATGGTGTTTTGCATCTATTTTAGATGTACTGCATGGGAAAGTGGCCATTAAGAGGGGAATATAGCCAGCCTACCCTACCTATCTATTACTACACATCTTTTATCAGCAAGAAAGTGTGGACATTCTTGACTAATATTAAAAGTTATCAATTTCTGAGACTAACGCTATGACAATTAAGCCTTACAGCACTGCTTGTTAGTCTGACATTTAATAATTTATCAATTATATCAAAAGATGGCAAAATGCAAAATTAATTGGAAGAAATTAGCTAACTTGAATCTGGGTTCTTGGACTGAGAACATTCTAAATTAGCATCCCTTTTTCTAATATCATCAACATCAATTTAAAACTGCTTACTTTCTATTGGTGGCCTTGGTCCACTCACTAAAGCTTCTATAATCTGAGTAGCGACAGAACTGTCAAATCCAGAGTTGGAAGAGTCAGGATCAGGATCAGGGAGTATGCTTGGAAAACTGGCTTTGCTTTGAGTTGGTAATTCAGACTGGCGCTCTGCAGAATAAATAAAAGATTATGCATAAAATGTACAAACATATATAAACAATTCATATATAAAGGACAATTGCAGATCAACTAAAGACTGACTCCCTTCATGCTACATGACTTCCTATCATAGAGGCAATTTTGCTGACTACCTTGAAGGTGTTCACTTGCGTATAAATCCAGATAGCAAAGGGCAAAAAGGAAAAAAATTACTAATTTTCTTTTGCAGAATCCTTACTATTGTTCATCTCACTAGTACACAAGGCAAATTTTTTAAAAAAATCTCTTTGTAATATATATAAGATTTACCTAATTTGTGGAGGAGATCACTGAGAAATGACATTACATGTTGCCTAAAACTAAACTCTCATTCACAAACTCCTATGCTATGCCAAGCAATTTGAAGGGGAATACTGAAATGATACATCCTACAAAGTTCACAACTGTCTTAGGGTAAACTTGAGGGCTCAAGGGAACTATTTACAAACTTGTGCATTAACTTCTGAAAAAAGAAGTCTTTCCCAAAAGTAATGGATTTCTTGCACTATTGACAATACATCTATAATACTGGATACTCACAGGGGGTCAGTTAGCATCAGTAAAGAAAAAGACTAGATGTGACGTATCACATCCAATTGAATCCTTCAGCAGATGAACTTTTCATCCTGATTTGCACAGTCGCATCAATTCAGCTGATTTCCTCCAGCAGACAGAGAGAGTGCAACAGGCAGAACTAGATGTAAATGATTCAGGGTGAACTCTGAGCACATCCTAAACTACTTACACCACCCTGTTCATCTCTGTGCTCATGTTTTACATTAAATTTGTGGCACTGCTAGACAAGGAGATAAAGTTCTAAATCTTGTTTTCAAATTCATTTTGCCTAATCTCTGCAATCAACTGCTGTTCTTCAATTCTCTGCATTTCTCCAATTTTAGCTTGTTATACATCTTGATTTTTCTTGCTCCAATGTTGTAAACATGCCTTTAGCTTAGCTCATAAATCCCCTCTGTAAGCTTGCCCACCTCGCTTAACAACTTATCCTTCAAGAGGCTCCTTAACAAAAAAATATTGCTGACCCCAATCAAGGGTCCTTCTGATTATGGTTTCTACAAAAGATCAGCTGACTATCCTGGAACAATGAGTAAATATTCTGCATAGTAGGGCAAGAGGGGCTAATTGCAATATGTACATGATCCTATTTTGGAAACAAAATATTGGATATTTATCATAAATTAACAAGAACATGTTACTTACTGATTTCTAATTAAAAGTTTAAATATATGTATATAATCCTTGGTACGTGTGCCATAAGACCATAAGAAATAGAAGTGGAAGTAAGGCCATTCAGCCCATCGAGTACAGTCCGCCATTCAATAATGGCTGATGGGCATTTCAACGCCACTTATCCGCACTCTCCCATATCCCTTAAATTCTTAATCTTGCAAGAAATTATCAATCTCTGCCTTGAAGACATTTAACGTCCCAGCCTCCTCTGCGCTCTGTGGCAATGAATTCCACAGGCCCACCATTCTCTTGCTGAAGAAATGTCTCCTCATTTCCATTCTAAATTGACCCCCTCTAATTTTAAGGATGTGCCCACAAGTCCTAGTATTCCCACCTACGGAAACAATTTCCCAGCATCCACCCTTTCTAAGCCATGCATTATCTTGTAAGTTGCTATTAGATCTCCTCTCAACCTTCTGAACTCTAACGAATACAATCCCAGGATCCTGAGCCGTTCATTGTATGTTTGATCTACCATTCCAGGGATCATCCGTGTGAATCTCCACTGAATACGCTGCAGTGACATTATGTCCTTCCTGAGGTGTGGAGCCCAAAGCCGGACACAATATTCTAAATGGGGCCTAACCATAGCTTTATAAAGTTTTAGTATCACCTCACTGCTTTTACATTTCAACCTTCTTGAAATAAGTGACATTACATTTGCTTTCTTAACCACAGACTCAACCTGCAAGTCAACCTTCAGAGAATCCTGTACTAGCATTCTCAGATCACCGTTAATAGACTAGTCCTTGCCTGTGTTCTTTTTACCAAAGTGTAAGATGTCACATTTGCTCACATTGAATTTCATCAGCCATTTCTTGGACCATTCCCTAAACGAACTAAATCTTTCTGTAGCCTCCCCACCACCTCAGAACCACCTGCCTATCCACCTAACTTCGTACCATCAGTAAACTTCGCCAGAATGCCCCCAAGTCTCTTCATCCAGGTCATTTATATATAAAGTGAACAGCTGGGGCCCCAACACTGAACCCTGCGGGACACCATTTGTCACCAGCTGCCATTCCAAAAAAGAACCTTTTATCTGAACTCTCTGCCTTCTGTCAGACAGTCAATCCTCGATCCATGCCAGGAGTTCACTTCGAACACCATGGCCCTCATCTTTCTCAGCAGCCTCCCATGAGGCACCTTATCAAAGACCTTTTGGAAGTCTAGGTAGATAACATCCACTGGATCTCCCTGGTCTAACCTACTTGTTACCTCTTCAAAAGAATTCTAACAGGTTTGTCAGGCATGACCTCCCCTGACTAAATCCATGTTGACTTGTTCTAATTCAACCCTGCACTTCCAAGAATTCAGAAATCTCATCCTTAACAATGGATTCTACAATTTTTGCCTATAACTGAGGTTAGGCTAATTGGCCTACAATTTTCCATTTTTGTCTTGACCCTTTCTTGAACAAGGGGGTTACAACAGTAATTTTCCAATCATCTGGGACTTTCCCTGATTCCAGTGATTTTTGAAAGATTACAACCAATGCCTTCTCTATTTCTTTAGCCAATTCCCTCCAAACTATAGGATGTAGCCCATCCAGGCCAGGAAATTTTGTCAGTTTTTAGCCCTTTTAGCTTATCAAGTACTTGCTCCTTTGTAATGGCCACCATATTCAACTCTACACCTTGACGCTCCTTAATTGTTGGGATATTACTCATGTCTTCCACTGTGAAGACTGACAAAGTATTTATTAAGTTCTTCAGCTATTTCCTTATCTCCCATCACTAGCCTTCCTGCATCAATTTGGAGCAGCCCAATCTCTACTTTTGCCTTTCATTTGTTTCTTCTGTTGAAAGAAAAGAAAACCCCAAAAAGATTGAATACTAATCAAAACGTAAGCTTAAAGAATACCTCACAAAAGGCCTTCTGGAAAAAACAAATTCTGATGCCTGTTTGTCAACCTTTGTACATTTCATTTATTCTTCATCGTATACTAGGAGTCTCTTCACTAAACCCTGAAACTTATTAAAAATTTCCCAGTTTCTTCATAGTTGAAATTTTTTCTACCATTGTCCTTAACATTTAAATATAAGATCAAGAATATTCTATTCTGTTTTTCAGCCTCAACCTGCCAGATCTTTCTAAAAGCTGACCATTTGCAAGGCCTTTGTATATAAAACCCAGTTTGAGGTATAGTGGTTTGTTGCATAAAATTTTGTTACATTCCAAACTGTAATCAAACACAAATAGTGTGTTAAAACAGAATAGCTATTTTGCTGCAATAATTACACCATCTAACTGAATTCTGCATTTTGCCAATAGTAGAAAGTGCGCATGAGCTTGAGGCTAAATTACAATTTGACAAATTTAGTTTTACGGGATACTTAGCTGAACTTATCTAACTTTTTTTTGAAGAGTGTACAACAACATTACTCACCAGCCAAGGCCAACTGCAGGCCACTAATATCTACAGACTGAGGCATGTTACCCACATCCATACACGCAATCTGACGAGGAGTTTTCTTAAACAGCTCTCTTGGAGGAGCCAACATCAACTGAGAAAGAAAAAATTTCTCAGGTGGAGTAATTGGTGGCAAGAATCCTGTTAAATAGAAAAAAACCACAAAAGTTCAGTATGGAGTTTAAATAATTTTTAATTACAATAAATAAAAAGAAACATCAGCTACAAAACATGAAAAGTCTTACCAGTACATTAAAAAACTTTGAAAATTGTTTATGTGTTGAGAAATATATTTGTGAAATATAATTTTCCTATATTTGTATGGGATCTAATTTCCTATGAACTTTTCTCAGAACAAAACATGCCAAAAAGTAAATATCGCAATTTAACAATGATTTTAAAAGAGTTGTGTGCAATTCTCCACCATTACATCACAAAGTCATAGAATTGTTACAACATCGAAGGGGGCCATCCAGCCCATTATGCATGCATTAGCTTTCCTAATGAGTATCATGGCTTAATGCTATTCTCTTGCATTTCCTCCTACCTTGCACATTGTTTCTATCTAAAACATTTAATGCCTCAAGTAACTGTATCCACACACATCCAAGTAATGCATTCCAGACCTTGGTGAAAGTTTTTTTGCCCCCATATCACATTTTCTTCTTTTGTAAATTTTTGTCCTCTTGTTTTTGATCCTATAATGAATGTGAACACTGTCGCTCTAAATATTCTATCCAGACCTTTCAAAATCGTAAAAATCCCAGATCTGCTCTAGCTTTCTTTCCTCCCATCATTCCCTTCCAAAAAGAAAAGAAAACTCCACACGACACCAATTTATCCTCAAAACTGAAGTTTCTCATCCCTGGAATCATTCTTGTAAATCTACTCTGCACTCACTTCAAATTTGTTCACATCCTTCCTCCAGTTTGGCATCCTGAACTGTACTCAATATTCTGAGATCTAACAGCACAGAGGCAGCACAGCTCAGTGGCGAGCACTATTGCCTCACAGCACCAGGGATGCAGGTTTGATTCCACCCCTGGGTGACTGTCTATGTGCAATCTTAACATTCTCCCCGTGTCTGCGTGGGTTTCCTCTAGGTGCTTCAGTTTTCTCCCATAGTCCAAAGACGTGCAGGTTACATGGATCAGCCATGCTAAATTGCCCATAGTATCCAGGAACATGCAGGATTGATGGATTCGCTACGGGAGTTGCAGAGTTACAGGGACAGGTGAGAGGTGGGTCTGTGTGGGATGCTCTTCAGAGGGTCAGTGAGGACTCAATGGGCCAACTAGAGTCAGAGCGTCAGAGATGTACAGCATGGAAACAGACCCTTTGATCCAACTTGTCCATGCCGACCAGATATCCTAACCCAATCTAGCCCCACCTGCCAGCACCCAGCCCATATCCCTCCAAACCCTTCCTTTTCATATACCAATCCAGATGCCTTTTAAATGCTGCAATCGTACTAGCCTCCACCATTTCCTCTGGCAGCTCATTCCTTACACGTACCACCCTCTGAGGTGAAAAAGTTGCCCCTTAGGTCTCTTTTATATCTTTTCCCTCTCATCCTAAATCTATGCCTTCTAATTCTGGACTCGCCCACCCCAGAGAAAAGACTTTGTCTATTTATCCTGTCCTCATGATTTTATAAACCTCTATTAGGTCACCCCTCAGCCTCCGATGCTCCAGGGAATCCCTATAGCTGAAATCTTCCAACCCTGGCAACATCCTTGTAAATCTTTTCGGAACCCTTTCAAGTTCACAACATCCTTCCGACAGGAAGGAGACAAGAACTGCACACAATATACCAACACTGGCCTAACCAATGTCCTGTACAGCTGCAACATGCCTTCCCAACTCCTGTACTCAATACTCTGACCAATAAAGGAAAGCATTCTAAATGCCTTCTTCACTATCCTATCTACCTTTGACTCCACTTTCAGGGAGCTATGAACCTGCACTCCAAGGTCTCTTTGTTCAGCAACATGCCCTAGGACCTTACCATTAAGTGTATAAGTCCTGTTAAGATTTGTTTTCCCAAAATTAAACTCCATCTGCCACTTCTCAGCCCATTGGCCCATCTGGTCCAGATCCTGTTGTAATCTGAGGTAACCCTCTTCGCTGTCCATTACACCTCCAATTTTGGTGTCATCTCCAAATTTACTATCTATATCTCTTATGCTCACATCCAAATCATTTACATAAATGACAAAAAGTGGTGGACCCAGCACCGATCCTTGTGGCACTCCACTGGTCACAGGCCTCCAGTCTGAAAAACCCTCCACCATCACCCTCTGTCTTCTACCTTTGAGCCAGTTCTGTATCCAAATGGCTAGTTCTTCCTGTATTCCATGAGATCTAACCTTGCTAACCATCTCCCATGGGGAACTTCATCGAATGCCTTACTGAAGTCCATATAGATAACGTTTACTGCTTTGCCCTCATCGTTACTTCTTCAAAAAACTCAGTCAAGTTTGTGAGATCTAATTTCCCACGCATAAAGCCATGTTGACTATCCCTAATTAGTCCTTGCCTTTCCAAATACATGTACATCCTGTCCCTCAGAATTCCCATCAACAACTTGCTCACTACCAACGTTAGGCTCACTGGTCTATAGTTCCCTGGCTTGTCCTTACCACTTTCTTAAATAGTGGCACCAAGTTAGCAAACGTCAAGTCTTCCGGCACCTCTCTTGTGACTATCAATGATACAATTACCTCAACAAAGGGTCCATCAATCACTTTGCTAGCTTCCCACAGAGTTCTAGGGTGTACCTGGTGAGTTCCTAGGGATTTATCAACTTCTATATGTTTCAAGACATCCAGCACTTCCTCCTCTGTAATATAGACATTTTTCAAGATGTCGCCATCTATTTCGCTCCATTCTATATCTTTCATGTCCTTTTCCACAGTAAATACCCCTGATGCAGGGTCAGTTAGACTCGAAACATTAGCTCTTTGCTCTCCTTACAGATGCTGCCAGACCTGCTCAGATTTTCCAGCATTTTCCCTTTTGGTTTCAGATTCCAGCATCTGCAGTAATTTCCTTTTATGATGCAAAATACTTGTTTAGTATCAGCCCCATCTCCTGCAGTTCCACACAAAGGCTGCCTTGCTGATGTTTGAGGGGACCTAATCTCTCCCTAGTTACCCTTTTGTCCTTAATGAACCCTTTGGATTCTCCTTAACTTTTTGCCAAAGCTATCTCATGTCCCCTTTTTGCCCTCCTGATTTCCCTCATACATATACTCCCACTGCATTTATACTCTTCTAAGGATTCACTCGATCTGTCCTGTCTATACCTGACAAATGCTTCCTTCTTTTTCTCAACTTCTCAATTTCTTTAGTCATCCAGCATTCCCTACGGCTATCAGCCTTTCCTTTCACCCTAACAGGAATATACTTTCTCTGGACTCTCATTATCTCATTTCTGAAGGCTTCCCATTTTCCAGCCGTCCCCTTACCTGCAAATATCTGTGCCCGATCAGCTTTTGAAAGTTCTTGCCTAATGTCGTCAAAGTTGGCCTTCCTCCAATTTAGAACTTCAACTTTTAGATCTGATCTATTCTTTTCCATCACTACTTTAAAACTAATAGAATTATGGTCGCTGGCTTGAAAGTGCTCCCCCACTGACACCTCAGTCACCTACCCTGCCTCATTTCCCAAGAGTAGGTCAAGTTTTACACCTTCTCCAGTAGGTACATCCACATATTGAATCAGAAAATTTTCTTGTACACACTTAAATTCCTCTTCATCTAAACACTTAACACTGTGGCAGTCCCAGTCTATGCTTGGAAAGTTAAACTCCCCTACCTTAACCACCCTATTATTCTTACAGATAGCTGAGATCTCCTTACAAATTTGTTTCTCAATTTCCCTCTGACTATTAGGGGGTGTATAATACAATCCCAATAAGGTGATTAGCCCGTTCTTATTTCTCAATTCCACCCAAATAATTTTCCTGGATGTATTTCCGGGAATATCCTCCCTCAGTACAGCTGTAATGCTATCCCTTATCAAAAATGCCACTTCCCCAACTCTCTTGCTTCCCTTTCTGTCCTTCCGGTAGCATTTGTATCCTGGAACATTAAGCTGCCAGTCCTGTCCATCCCTGAGCCATGTTTCTGTCACTGCTATGATATCCCAGTCATATATGTTCCTAACCATGACCTGAGTTCATCTGCCTTCCCTGTTAGGCCTCTTACATTGAAAAAAAATACAGTTTAATTTATCAGTCCTATCTTGTTCTCTGCTTTGTCCCTGCCTGCCATGACTATTTGCTTCACCTTTGTTCTCAACTGTACCAATCTCAAGATTGAAATATTTCTTCACTATCTCCCTGGGTCCCAATCCCCACCTTCTTAGTTTAAATCCTCCCGAGCAGCTCTAGCAAATCTCCCTGTCAGTATATTAATCCCCTTCCAATTTAGGTGCAGTCCGTCCTTCTTGTCTAGCCTACTTCCAAGCTGTGATTCTAGGATTCTCTGAACTGTCTTGTACAATTTCAGCATAATCATCTTGCTCTTGTTCTTTATGTCACTCTCAATAAAGCCTAGGAGACAATACTTCATTAACTACTCTCTACGGTTGTCTTACCTTCAATGCTCTATGCACAAGTGCCTTGACTCCTGCACCCCCTTTAGAATTTATTCCCTTATTTTATTTGTTTGACAATGTTCTATCAAAATGTATGACATCATACTTTTTGCAAGGAACATCCACTGCTATCCATCTGCCAATCACCAAAACTTTTGAAATTGTTCAGTGTCCTCCTCACAGTTACACTGATTCTAAGTTTCACATCATCTGCAAACTTTGAAAATGTCAACTGCATACCAAAAGAGATCATTATTACATATCCTGAAAGGCACGAGATGACGTACTTAGGCAGGACAAACAAGGGAAGGGAAAATGCAATAAACAGTAGCACAAAGGAATAGAGGAATATGCACTGGTCCCTCAAGGTAGCAGGCCAGGAAGATGGCACATTTGCCTTAATTAACAAAGCACAGAATTTAGGAGGAGCAAAGTTATGCTGGAACTTTACAAAAAAATGGTTTGGCCACAGCTAGAGTTCTGAAATTCACATGCTAGGAGGTATGTGATAACACTGGAGATTGCAGAGGTGATTTATCAGGACATCGCTTGGACTAAAGAGTCTTAGTTACGAAGAGAGATTAATAGACTGTTTCCCTTGGAGCTGAGTAGATTCCAGGTGACTATTTAAGAAGGGTGGTAAGGACGAGCCAGGGAACTATAGATCATTGAGCCTGACATCGGTGGTAGGAATCTTGAGGGAAAGAATGTACATGTATTTGGAAAGGCAAGGGCTGATTAGGGATAGTCAACATGGCTTTGTGCGTGGGACATCATGCCTCACAAACTTGATTGAGTTTTTTTGAAGAAGTAACAAAGAGGATTGATGAGGGCAGAGAGGTAGATGTGATCTATATGGACTTCAGTAAGGCGTTCGACAAGGTTCCCCATGGGAGACTGATCAGCAAGGTTAGATCTCATGGAATACAATGAGAACTAGCCATGTGGATACAGAACTGGCTCAAAGGTAGAAGACAGAGGGTGGTGGTGGAGGGTTGCTTTCAGACTAGAGGCCTGTGACCAGTGGAGTGCCACAAGGATCGGTGCTGGGTCCACTACTTTTCATCATTTACATAAATGATTTGGATGCGAGCATAAGAGGTACAGTTATTAAGTTTGCAGATGACACTAAAATTGGAGGTGTAGTGGACAGCGAAGAAGATTACCTCAGATTACAAGGTATCTTGATCAGATGGGCCAATGGGCTGAGAAGTGGCAGATGGGATTTATATCAGATAAATGCGAGGTGCTGCATTTTGGGAAAGCAAATCTTAGCAGGACTTATACACTTAATGGTAATGTCCTGGGGAGTGTTGATGAACAAAGAGATCTTGGAGTGCAGGTTCATAGCTCATTGAAAGTGGAGTCACAGGTAGATAGAATAGTGAAGGCGGCATTTGGTATGCTTTCCTTTATTGATCAGAGCACTGACTACAGGATTGGGCGGTCATGTTGCGGCTGTAAAGGACATTGGTTAGGACGCAGTTAGAATATTGCATGCAATCCTGGTCTCCTTCCAATTGGAAAGATACTGTGAAATCTGGAAGGATTCAGAAAAGATTTACAAGGATGTTGCCAGGGTTGGAGGATTTGAGCTAGAGGGAGAGGTTGAACAGGCTGGGGCTGTTTTCCCTGGAGCATCGGAAGCTGCGGGGGGAACCTTATACAGGTTTATAAAATCATGAGGGGCATGGATGGGATAAATTGACAAAGTCTTTACCTTGGAGTGGGGTAGTCCAGAATTAGAGGGCATAGGTTTAGGGTGAGAGCGGAAAGATATAAAAGAGACCTAAGGGGCAACTTTTTCCACACTGAGGGTGGTAGATGTTTTGATTAGATTAGATTCCCTACAGTGTGGAAACAGGCCCTTCAGCCCAACAAGTCCACACCGATCCTCTGAAGAGTAACCCACCCAGACTCATTTCTCTCTGAATGCACCGAACACTATGGGTAATTTAGCACGGCCTATTCACCTGACCTGCACATCTTTGGGCTGTGGGAGGAATCAGGAGCACCCGGAGGAAACCCACACAGACACTGGGAGAATGTGCAAAACTCCACACAGACAGTCGCCCATGCCGGAATCGAACCTGGGACTCTGGTGCTATGAGGCAGCAGTGCTAACCACTGAGCCACCATGCCGCCTTGTATGGAATGAGCTGCTAGAGGAAGTGGTTAGTACAATTGCAACATTTAAAAGGCATCTGGATGGGTACATGAATAGGAAGGGTTTGGAGGGTTATGGAGCAGGTGGACTAAATTGGGTTGGGATACCTGGTCGGCATGGACAAGTTGGTCTGAAGGGTCTGTTTCCATGCTGTACATCTCTATAACTCTATGATATGACTGACATGCATTAATTATGTGAGGGATAGGCAGAAGGAACATTCCCCCTTCGTGGAGAGGATCAATGACCAAGAGAGCACTCAAAATGAATTTTTTCTTTGCTGAAGAGCGGCAGAAATCTGGAACTCATTGCCTCTAACAGTGGTCGAAGCAGAAACACTCTATTTTTGAGCAGTATTTAAATGTACACTGGTAATGCTAAGGCATACTAGGCCATGGGGCAAGTGCTGGAAAACAATATTAGAATTGTTACGTGGTTATTTTTGACTGGTGCCGACTCCATAGGGTAGAATTCTAATCTGTAGACCGCTGCAACTATCAAGAAAACAAAGAGTCTTCATCCCAATTCCTGGAGAACTGCATTGCAAATGTTTCTCCAGTCTAAAAGATATTCATTGACCATTCCCTGTAACCTATCACTCAGCCAATTTTGCATCCATTTTGCTATTGTCCCTTTTATTCCATAAGCTACATCCTTTCGCACAAGTTTGTGTGGCACTTTATTTAATGCCTTTTGAAAAACCATGTATCCCACATCAAAACACTATCTGCATTGACCCTTCCAATGAATCCTTCAAAAAAAAGAGACTTGCAGCAAGTTAGTTAAAAAGTTTCCTCTTTAAGAATTCACTCAGAATTTTCACAATCAAGCCACTTTTTACCATGTGACAACTAATTCTATCCTGAATAACTATTTCTAGAAACTTCTCCAATGAAGTACAATTGGTCTGTAAATGTTAGGCTTTTACTGAACACAGACATGACATTTGTAATTCTTCAGTCCTCCAGCACCTCTCCCAACTCTAAGGAAGACTGAAAGATGATGACCATTGACCCTGCAATTATCACTCTCATCTCTTTCAATATCCTTAGATACAACTCATCTGGTCATAAGTACCAACTATCTATTTCACACTTCTTTTGAATTTTTGAACTTTCTAGTGAAAGAATTTTCTCCTATGTCACTCTCGTCAGCATAGCATCTGCCTTCTTGGTATACACAAAGCTAATGGATATTAGTCAAGCAGCTTGCTCCTCAGATATTGTTATTTTTAAACAAGTTGCCAGGTGAGTGAAGCAGGTTCACTTAATAATAAGACCCATTTCACTTTATACAGTCTCACCAGACTTTTCGAAAGCCATCCTGGTTTTTCCAAAAAAAATGCAAGTGTCAACTTAATACATTTGGCCTGATTATATGGTTTGTTGCTAGACTTACAAGCAACATGAGTAAGAGGGCTAAAAAAAACGTTAGCACATTATCTTTGACAGCTATGTCAATAAGGCAGGGCAGGTGACTGAGTTGTCAGTGGGGGAGCACTGTGGGGCCAGCGACCATAATTCTATTCGTTTTAAAATAGTGATGGAAAAGGATAGACCAGATCTAAAAGTTAAAGTTCTAAATTGGAGAAAGACCAATTTTGATGGTATTAGGCAAGAACTTTCAAAAGCTGATTGAAGGCAGCGTTTGCAGGTAAAGGGACGACTGGAAAATGGGAAGCCTTCAGAAATGAGATAACAAGAATCCAGAGAAAGTATATTCCTGTCAGGGTGAAAGCGAAGTGCTGGATGTCTTGAAACGGTTAAAGGTGGATAAATCCGCAGGACCTGATCAGGCGTACCCTAGAACTCTGTGGGAAGCTAGAGAAGTGATTTCTGGGCCTCTTGCTGAGATATTTGTATCATCGATAGTCACAGGTGAGGTGCCGGAAGACAGGAGGTTGGCAAACGTGGTGCCACTGTTTAAGAAGGGCGGTAAAGACAAGCCAGGGAACTATAGACCGGTGAGCCTGACCTCGGTGGTGGGCAAGTTGTTGGAGGGAATCCTGAGGGACAGGATGTACATGTATTTGGAAAGGCAATGACTGATTCGGGATAGTCAACATGGTTTTGTGCGTGGGAAATCATGTCTCACAAACTTGAGTGAGTTTTTTGAAGAAGTAGTAAAGAAGATTGGTGTGGACAGAGCAATAGATGTGATCTTTATGGACTTCAGTAAGGCGTTTGACAAGGTTCCCCATGGGAGACTGATTAGCAAGGTTAGATTTCATGGAACACAGGGAGAACTAGCCATTTGGATACAGAACTAGCTCAAAGGTAGAAGACAGAGGGTGGTGGTGGAGGGTTGTTTTTCAGACTGGAGGCCTGTGACCAGTGGAGTGCCACAAGGATCGGTGCTGGGCCCTCTACTTTTTGTCGTTTACATAAATGATTTGGATGCGAGCATAAGAGGCATTGTTAGTAAGTTTGCAGCTGACACCAAAATTGGAGGTGCAGTGGACAACGAAGAGGGTTACCTCAGATTACAACAGGATATTGACCAGATAGGCCAATGGGCTGAGAAGTGGCAGATGGAGTTTAATTCAGATAAATCCGAGGTGCTGCATTTGGGAAAGCAAATCTTAGCAGGACTTGTACACTTAATGGTAAGTTTCTCGGGAGTGTTGCTGAACAAAGAGACCTTGGAGTGCAGGTTCATAGCTCCTTGAAAGTGGAGTCACAGGTAGATAGGATAGTGAAGGAGGCGCTTGGTATGCTTTCCTTCATTGGTCAGAGTATTGAGTACAGGAGTTGGGAAATCATGTTGCGGTTGTACAGGACATTGGTTAGGCCACTGTTGGAATATTGCGTGCAATTCTGGTCTCCTTCCTATCAGAAAGATGTTGTGAAACTTGAAAGGGTTCAGAAAAGATTTACAAGGATGTTACCAGGGTTGGAAGATTTGAGACATAGCAAGAGGCTGAACAGGCTGGGGTTGTTTTCCCTGGAGCGTCGGAAGCTGAGGGGTGACCTTATAGAAGTTTACAAAATTATGAGGGACATGGATAGGCTAAATAGTCAAAGTCTTTTCTGTGGGATCTGGGAATCCAGAACTAGAGGGCATAGGTTTAGGGTGAGTGGGGAAAGATATAAGAGAGATCCAAGGGGCAACTTTTTCACGCAGAGGGTAGTACGTGTATGGAATGAGCTGCCAGAGGATGTGGTGGAGGCTGGTACAATTGCAACATTTAAGAGACATTTGGATGGGTATATGAATAGGAAGGGTTTGGAGGGATATGGGCCAGGTGCTGGCAGGTGAGACTAGATTGGGTTGGGATATCTGGTCGGCATGGACAGGTTGGACCGAAGGGTCTGTTTCCATGCTGTACATCTCTATGACTCTATCTACATTCCAGCACACAATGAATTAGCAGCTCTAAAAAATGCACAAAGTTGATCAATTAACTTCTATCTTAAGGTTAGAGTTAAATTCAGGGTGTGTATAAAGGTATATATTTTCATACAAATCTTACACAGCATTTTTAAAGCTCACCTGCTTTCTACAATTTCTACGCTGGCAAAAGAAAAATCAATACTGAAATTATTTCCAATAATCAATTATTCAAACTTAATTTACAAGTAACAGAATTTAAATGGAAACAGTCAGCAGGCCTGTGTGAATTAGAACAATCATTTGGTTCCACCACAATGGATATTTTTGAGGACGTTAAAACAAAATAATTCACATGAAATGTGAACTCCCGAAACTGAGCTCTGAAACAGGTGAAGCGGAATTTGAACTGACTTCGAAAGAACAAAGGTTCTAACATGCCTCTAAGTTCCCGGGTGGACGTTTTCGTCTCATGTTACAGATGAAGCTATCTGCTCCACAGCAGAAATTACACTAAAGGCCACATGCGTTTGTTGGACACCTCATTCAATCTCGCAAAGCCTTTTGAGATGTTGCACATTCAGAAATCCCCTCTGAAAGTCATGATTTGGAGGTGCCGGTGTTGGACTTGGGTGTACAAAGTTAAAAATCACACAACAGCAGGTTATAGTCCCGAAAGCTAGTGTACTTCCAATTAAACCTGTTGGACTATAACCTGGTGTTGTGTGATTTTTAACTCCCCTCTGAAAGTACACTGACTATTCTGGTGGGGAGACAGGAAATCTGACAGAGTTCCCTGTGTAAGTATGAGATGTTTCACACTAAATGCCTGGAAGATTTTACGTCGATGGGGAGCAGCGCCGCCGATAGTGCAAGCTCTGAATGAATTTTCCGTGCGAAATGAGAAAATTATTTTTAAAAAAAGGTAAAAGCTGGTAAACCTCGGCCACGCATGCTTTCGGTCACCGTGAGGCACAGATCCCATCCCCGCTGGGGAAGGGGACGGTGTGTCTCCGAGCACCGTCCACGGGCTTACCCAGCAGCTGTTTCTCCTGCTCCTCGGCCACCGGCGCGGCGTTAAGGAGATGGGCGAAGACAGCGGCGAAGGGGTTGGCGGCGAGCGGCTCGGTGCGGTACATCTCCCAGAGCAGGTAGAGGGCGGTGAGCCGCTGCTGGGGGCTGGGCAGCAGGTCGGCTTGTTGTAACAACATGACGAGCGTGGAGCCGACTCGGAAATGGTCATGCTTGGCGAAGTAGTGATGGAAGGCGGTGGAGAGGCCCTCGAAGGTGTTACTGGTCGCTTCCTCACAGATGATGCCGATCAGGCTGCTCAGCTCCTTCGGAGCCAGAGTCATGGTGCCCGGCCCCGGGCCCGGGAGGCCGAACGCCGCCGCCGACTCCACCACAACAACTACAACAAGCGTCCCCTTGGGGTGGGGAAAAACAAACAAACATATAATACTTCGCTCTTTTCTTTTTTAAAAAAAAACCTCAAGATTTTAACGCGGCAGCACCGCGTTGGACCAAGCCGCAGGCCGCTAACAACTACCGCAAAGCCAACAGTTTGGCGCCGCCGTTTCACAGCAGTGTCGCAAAATCTGTCCTCAGGGTGAGGGCTATCCTTCAGGAACAGCATGGAGAGACACAGTATTCAGGAAATGTGGACAGAGGCTGTAGTCAGGAATGTGTCTGACTGTATTCAGGAAATGTGGAGAGACCCTATTCAGGAATGTGTCTGACTGTATTCAGGAAATGTGGAGAGTTACTGTATTCAGGAAATGTGGAGAGTTACTGTATTCAGGAATGTGTCTGACTGTATTCAGGAAATGTGGACAGAGACTGTAGTCAGTAATGTGTCTGACTGTATTCAGGAAATGTGGAGAGACCCTATTCAGGAATGTGTCTGACTGTATTCAGGAAATGTGGAGAGTTACTGTATTCAGGAAATGTGGAGAGTTACTGTATTCAGGAATGTGTCTGACTGTATTCAGGAAATGTGGAGAGACACTATTCAGGAATGTGTCTGACTGTATTCAGGAAATGTGGAGAGTTACTGTATTCAGGAAATGTGGAGAGACACTATTCAGGAATGTGTCTGACTGTATTCAGGAAATGTGGAGATACACTGTATTCAGGAATGTGTCTGACTGTTGGGAAATGTGGACAGAGGCTGTATTCAGGAATGTGTCTGACTGTTGGGAAATGTGGACAGAGGCTGTATTCAGGAATGTGTCTGACTGTTGGGAAATGTGGACGGATACTGTATTCAGGAATGTATCCGACTGTCAGGAAACTGGAGAGAGACTGTTCTGTGGAATGGTCTTGACTGTCAGGAACATGGAGAGAGACTGTATTCAAGAATGAGATTCACTTTCAGGAAATGTGGAGAGAGCTTGTCTTCAGGAATGAAGCTGCACTGTCAGGAAATGTGAAGAGATATTGTATATGGGAATGAGTTTGATTGTCAGGAAATGTGGAGACAGATTGTTAGAGTACAAGCATGGAAACAGAATCTTGAGTCCAACTCATCCATGCCGACCAGATGTCCTAAATTAAGGGAAATCAGAGGAAGGGTCACTAGACCCGAAATATTAATTCTGATTTCTCTTCAGGGATGCTGCCAGACCTGCTGAACTTTTCCAGCAATTTCTGTTTTTGTTTCTGATTTACAGCATCTGCACTTTTTTGGATTTTATCCTAAATTAATCTATTCCCATTTGCCAGCATTTGCCCCAGTCCCTCTAAACCCCTCCTATTCATATATCCATCCAGATGCCTTTTAAATGCTATAATTATACCATCACTTCTTCATTCCATACACATACCACACTCCATGTGAAAAGGTTGTCCCTTTTAAATGTTTCCCCTCTCACCCTAAACCTATAGCCTCTAGTTTTGGACTCCCCTACTCGTGTCTCTCACAATTGTATAAATCTCTACCATCATCCCTCAGCCTTTGATGGTCCAGGGGAAATATCCCCAGTCTATCCAGCCTCTTCCTATAGGTCAAACCCTCCATCCTGGTAAAATCCTTCTAAATCTTTTCTGAACCATTTCAACGTGGTGAGGACAGTGCAGGAGAGAGAGAGAGAAGAAAACCTGCACAGTTACTGCCTTTGCTGTTTGAATTTGTGTACCGCTGGACATCGGAGTGCATCTGGGAAAATTAACAAATAGTGAAATTCACAACTAATCTTAGAGGAACTGTTTGGTGAAGTTCACAGCATAGAATCAGATAAGTTAATTGTTGTTTTAAGTCTGTCCAAGAGGAAGGCTGCAGTAGTGGGTACAGTGGATTCTTTCTTGATTATATGTTTTTGGAGATAAGTCTCTTGATTAAACTTAAAATATAAGCCATAGCTATTAATTTGACCTGTGGCAGTGTTTGTAGAGGAATAAGACAGTGTTATTTTCTGGGTCTGTAGATTGTGAAGGAGCAAAAATCGTCTTCACAGTGATATGTACTTCTTGTCAGATGTGGGAGTTTAAGGGTTACTGCGGATTATATCTGCCATAAATGCTGTTGGATGCGAATCTTATCAGATCAAGTGGATCGGTTGGAGAGACAGTTAGAAGCGATGAGGAATTTGCAACAGCAACAGTAGGTGATGGATGGCAGTTTTCGAAAGTGGGGGGGGTCGAAGTCTCAGATACAGTCACATAGATGGGTTAACTCCAGGAAGGGTAAGTGAGGTAGGCAGCTAGAGCATGAGTCTTTTGTGGATATATCCATTTCAAACAGGTATGCTATTTTGGAAAATGTAGGGGGTGATCGATTCTCAGGGGAACATAGCACAAACAGCCAAGTTTCTGGTATTGAGACTGGCTCTAATGCAACCAGGGGTACGTTGGCTTCCAAGAGATCAATTGTGTTAGGGAATTCCATAGTCAGAGGTACAGCCAGACATTTCTGTGGCCAGCAGAGAAAAAGCAGAATGGTGTGTTGTTTCCCTGCTGCCAGGATCAAGGATGTCTCAGAGAAGGTGCAGAATGTTCTCACAGGGGAGAAGGGCCAGCAGGACGTCATTGTCCACATTGGAATCAACGATATTGGAAGGGAAAAGGTTGAGACTCTGAAGGGAGATTACAGAGAGTTAGGTAGAAATTTAAAAAAGGAGGTCCTCAAGGGTAGCAATATCTGGATTATTCCCAGTGCTACGAGCTAGTGAGGGCAGGAATAGGAGGATAGAGCATGATGAATGCATGGCTGAGGAGCTGGTGCATGGGAGAAGGATTCACACTTTTGGATCATTGGAATCTCTTGGGGTAGAAGTGACATGTACAAGAAGGACGGATGGCACCTAAATTGGAAGGGGACTAATATACTGGCAGGGAAATTTGCTAGAACTGCTTGGGAGGATTTAAACTAGGAAGGTGGTGGGGGGCGGTACCCAGGGAGATAGTGAGGAAAGAGATCGATCTGAGACGGGTACAGCTGAGAACAGAAGTGAGTCAAACAGTCAGGGCAGGCAGGGACAAGGTAGGACTAATAAATTAAACTGTATTTATTTCAATGCAAGGGGCCTAACAGGGAAGGCAGATGAACTCAGGGCATGGTTAGGAACATGGGACTGGGATATCATAGCAACTACGGAAACATGGCTCAGGGATGGGCAGGACTGGCAGCTGAATGTTCCAGGATACAAATGCTACAGGAAGGATAGAAAGGGAGGCAAAAGAGGAGGGGGAATGGCATTTTTGATAAGGGATAGCATTACAGCTGTGCTAAGGGAGGATATTCCTGGAAATACATCGAGGGAAGTTATTTGGGTGGAACTGAGAAATAAGAAAAGGATAATCACCTTATTGGGATTGTATTATAAACCCCCCAGTAGTCAGAGGGAAATTGAGAAACAAACTTGTAAGGCGATCTCAGCTTTCTGTAAGAATAATATGGTGGTTATGGTAGGGGATTTTAACCTTCCAAACATTGACTGGGACTGCCATAGTGTTAAAGGTTTAGATGGAGAGGAATTTCATAAGTGTGTAAAAGACAATTTTCTGATTCAGTTTGTGGATGTGCCTACTAGAGAAGGTGCAAAACTTGACCTACTCTTGGGAAATAAGGCAGGGCAGGTGACTGAAGTGTCAGTAGGGGAGCACTTTGGGGCCAGCGACCATAATTCTATTCGTTTTAAAATAGTGATGGAAAAGGATAGACCAGATCTAAAAGTTGAAGTTCTAAATTGGAGAAAGGCCAATTTTGACGGTATTAGGCAAGAGCTTTCAAAAACTGATTGGAGGCAGATGTTCGCAGGTAAAAGGACGGCTGGAAAATGGGAAGCTTTCAGAAATGAGATAGCAAGAAACCAGAGAAAGTATATTCCTGTCAGGGTGAAAGGGAAGGCTGGTAGGTATAGGGAATGCTGGATGACTAAAGAAATTGATTAAGAAAAAGAAGGAAGCATATGTCAGGTACATTCAGGATAGATCATAAAACCATAAGACATAGGAGTGGAAGTAAGGCCATTCGGCCCATCGAGTCCACTACGCCATTCAATCATGGCTGATGGGCATTTCGACTCCACTTACCCGCATTCTCCCCGTAGCCCTTAATTCTTTGTGACATCAAGAATTTATCAATCTCTGCCTTGAAGACATTTAGCGTCCCGGCCTGCACTGCACTCTGCGGCAATGAATTCCACAGGCCCACCACTCTCTGGCTGAAGAAATGTCTCCGCATTCCTGTTCTGAATTTAGCCCCTCTAATTCTAAGATCGAGTGAATCCTTAGAAGAGTATAAAGAAAGTAGGAGTATACTTAAGAGGGAAATCACGAGGGCAAAATGGGGACATGAAATAGCTTTGGCAAATAGAATTAAGGAGAATCCAAATGGTTTTTATAAATAAATTAAGGACAAAAGGGTAACTAGGGAGAGAATAGGATTGCTCAAAGATTAGCAAGATGGCCTTTGTGTGGAGCCACAGAAAATGGGGGAGATACTAAATGAATATTTTGCTTCAATATTTACTGTGGAAAATGATATGGAAGATATAAACTGTAGGGAAATAGATGGTGATATCTTGCAAAATGTCCACATTACAGAGGAGGAAGTGCTGGATGTCTTGAAATGGTTAAAGGTGGATAAATCCCCAGGACCTGATCAGGTGTATCCGAGAACTCTGTGGGAAGCTAGGGAAGTGATTGCTGGGCCTCTTGCTGAGATATTTGTATCATCGATAGTCACAGGTGAGGTGCCGGAAGACTGGAGGTTGGCTAACGTGGTGCCACTGTTTAAGAAGGGTGGTAAGGACAAGCCAGGGAACTATAGACCAGTGAGCATGACCTCAGTGGTGGGCAAGTTGTTGGAGGGAATCCTGAGGACAGGATGTACATGTATTTGGAAAGGCAAGGACTGATTCGGGATAGTCAACATGGCTTTGTGCGTGGGAAATCATGTCTCACAAACCTGATTGAGTTTTTTGATGAAGTAACAAAGAAGGTTGATGAGGGCAGAGCAGTAGGTGTGATCTATTTGGATTTCAGTAAGGCGTTCGACAAGGTTCCCCATGGGAGACTGATTAGCAAGGATAGATCTCATGGAATACAGGGAGAACTAGCCATTTGGATACAGAACTGGCTCAATGATAGAAGATGGAGGGTTGTTTTTCAGACTGGAGGCCTGTGGCCAGTGGCGTGCCACAAGGATCGGTGCTGGGCCCTCTCCTTTTTGTCATTTACATAAATGATTTGGATGCGAGTATAAGAGGTACAGTTAGTAAGTTTGCAGATGACACAAAAATTGGAGGTGCAGTGGACAGCGAAGAGGGTTACCTCAGATTATAACAGGATATTGACCAGATGGGCCAATGGGCTGAGAAGTGGCAGATGGAGTTTAATTCAGATAAATGCGAGGTGCTGCATTTGGGAAAGCAAATCTTAGCAGGACTTATACACTTAATGGTAAGATCCTAGGGAGTGTTGCTGAACAAAGAGACCTTGGAGTGCAGGTTCATAGCTCCTTGAAAGTGGAGTCGCAGGTAGATAGGATAGTGAAGAAGGCGTTTGGTATGCTTTCCTTTATTGGTCAGAGTATTGAGTACAGGAGTTGGGAGGTCATGTTGCAGCTATACAAGACATTGGTTTGGCCACTATTGAAATATTGCGTGCAATTCTGGTCTCCTTCCTATCGGAAAAATGTTGTGAAACTTGAAAGGGTTCAGAAAAGATTTACAAGGATGTTGCCAGGGTTGGAGGATCTGAGCTACAGGGAGAGGCTGAACAGGCTGGGGCTGTTTTCCCTGGAGTGTCGGAGGCTGAGGGGTGACCTTTTCGAAGTTTACAAAATTATGAGGGGCATGGATAGGATAAATAGGCAAAGTCTTTTCCCTGGGGTTGGGGAGTCCAGAACTAGAGGGCATAGGTTTAGGGTGAGAGGAGAAAGATATAAAAGAGACCAATGGGGCAACTTTTTCATGCAGAGGGTGGTACATGTATGGAATGAGCTGCCAGAGGATGTGGTGGAGGCTGGTACAATTGCAACATTTAAGAGGCATTTGGATGGGTATATGAATAGGAAGGGTTTAGAGGGATATGGGCCAGGTGTTGGCAGGTGAGACTAGATTGGGTTGGGCTATCTGGTTGGCATGGACGGGTTGGACCGAAGGGTCTGTTTCCATGGTGTACATCTCTATGACTCTAAGTTCCATAACATCCTTCCTATAGCAGAGGGACCAGAATTTAAAGTGCTGAAAAATGTGTTGCTGGAAAAGCGCAGCAGGTCAGTCAACATATGCCTGAAACGTCGATTCTCCTGCTCCTTGGATGCTGCCTGACCTGCTGTGCTTTTCCAGCAACGCATTTTTCAGCTCTGATCTCCAGCATCTGCAGTTCTCATTTTCTCCTAACAGAATATAAAGTGGCCTAACCAATGTCCTGTAAAATCGCAACATGATCTCCCAACTCCTATACTCAATGTGCTGACCAATAAAGGCAAGCATACCAAATGTCTACTTCACTGCCTGTGACTCCACTTTCAAGGAAGTTGAACCTGCACTCCAAGGTCTCTCTGATCAGCAACACCTCCCAGGGCTGTACCATTTTTTTTCAAGGTGTACGAATCTTTACTCAAGACTCCTGTTTATTTATTTTTTTTTCTTTCTCTTTTTTTCTTTTTTTTCCCCCCACACTACCGCCTAACTGCGGTAGTGCTTATTTTCCCCAGCACCCATGGTGTGTGTGTGCAGGTGTGAGACACAGTGAGAGACACAAAGTGCACACCAGGAAAAATAGGAAAACACCCGAGTGGCCAGTGACAAGCAGTGCCCTTCACATCAAAGAGAGCAATGCTGTGAGATCAAACAGTGAAGGGGAGGGCAGGGACTAAATCAAAATAGAGTTGGAGGGGGAAGGGCTGTACCATTAAGTGTAGACATCCTATTCTGATTTGTCTTTCCAAATTACAGCACCTCACATTTATATAAATTAAACTCCATCTGCCATTCCTCGGCTCATCATCCCATCTGATCAAGGTCCTATTGTACTCTGAGGTAATCTTCGCTTTCCACTACACCACCAATTTTAGTGTCATCTGCAAACTTACTAACTTTGCCTCCTATGTTCACACCAAATCATCATATAAATGACAACAAGCAGTGGACCCAGCACCAATCCTTGTGGCACACCACTGATCACAGGCCTCCAGTTGAAAGCAACCCTCTACCACCACTCTCTGTCTCCTACCTTTGAGCCAGTTCTGTACCCAAATGGCTAGTTCTCTTATATTCCCTGTGATTTAACCTTATTAGCCAGTTTATCACGCAGAACCTTGTCCATCACTCTGCTCTCATCAATCCTATTTGTTACTTCTTCAAAAGACTCAATCAATTTGGTGAAACACTATTTCCTCGAAATATATGTAAATCCTGTCCCTCAGGATCCCCTCCAACAACTTGCCCGCCACTGATGTCAAGCTCATCAGTCTACAGTTCCATGGCTTTTCCTTACCACCTTTCTTAAATAAGTGGCAACCTCCAGTCTTCTGGCAGATCTCAGACTCAGCAGATCTGACCGGTGGCTATCGATGATACAAATATCTTAGCAAGGGGCCCAGCGATCACTTCTGTAGCTTCCCACAAAGTTCTTAACTACACATGATCAGTTCCTAAAGATTTATACACATTTATGCTTTTTAAGACATTCAGCACCTCCTCTGTCATATGGACATTTTTCAAGATGTAGCTATTTATTTCCCCAAGTTTGCTATTTTCCATATCCTCCACAGTAAAAGCTAATATAAAATACTTGCTTAGTATTTCCCCTACCTCCTGCGGTTCCACGCTCAGGTGGCCTTGCTGATCTTTAAGGGGCCCTATTCTCTCCCGAGTGAAGAATGAGTTTGATTGGGAGGAGTGCAAGGTTTGGTGAGTTACCCTTTTAGGGCAGGAGCAAATCTGACAGCAATGTTTTGTTGTGCATCAAAATAAAACAACTGTGGATGCTGAAGATCTGAAACAAAAACAGAAACTGCTGACGAAACTCAGCAGGCCTGGCAGCATCTGTGGGAAGAAAGCAGAGTTAACATTTTGAGTCTAGTGAAGAGTTCTAATAACTCACTGGATTCAGGATGTTAACTCTTCTTTCTTCCCACAGATGCTGCCAGGCCTGCTGAGTTTCATCAGCAGTTTCTGTATCTGTTATGCATTGACTTTTTTTTGAGACAAAGTCAGGGTAATTTTATTAAGCTTTTTGATGTCAATGTATTTGCATAATGATTTACAGTTTAATGTGGAATATGTTTCCATGTGAAGATCTGGACAACAGAGTGGAAAAGATGTTTTCTCCCACAGCTTTGTTGGTGTTCAGGTCTCTCCCTTGTCTTGAGTGAAAGCACAATATGCAAATGCTGCCAATCTGAAACAAACATAAAATGCTGGAGAGATTCAGTAGATCTGCCAAATTCTCTGGAGGGAGAAAGAGAGTTAACATCTTGAGTCTGATAAGACTTAGAGTCATAGAAATGTACAGCACGGAAACAGACTCTTTGGTCCAACTCATCCATGCCAACCAGACATCCCAATCCAATCCAGTGCCACTTGCCAGTGCCTGGCCCATATTCCTCCAACCCTTCCTATTCGTATACCCATCCAGATACCTTTTAAATGTTGCAATTGTACTAGCCTCCACCATTTCCTCTGGCAGCTCATTCCACACATGCACCACTGTCTGCATGAAAAAGTTGCCTCTTAGGTCTCTTTTATACCTTTCCCCTCTCACCCTCAACCTATGCCCTCTAGTTCTGGACTCCCCCACTCCAGGGAAAAGACCTTGTCTATTTACCCTGTCCATGCCCCTCAGCCTCCGACGCTCCAGGGAAAATAGCCTCAACCTGTTCAGCCTCTCCCTGTAGCTCAAATCCTCCAACCCTGGCAATATCCTTGTAAATCTTCTCTGAACCCTTTCAGGTTTCACAACATCCACCCAATAGGGAAGAGACTAGAATTGCACACAATATTCCAAAAGTGGCCTAACCAATGTCCTGTACAGCCGTAACATGACTTCCCAACTCCTGTACTCAATACTCTGACCAATAAAGGAAAGCATACCAAATGCCTTCTTCACTATTCTACCCTCCACCACCACCCTCTGTCTTCTATCTTTGAGCCAGTTCTGTATCCAAATGACTAGTTCTCATTGTATTCCATGAGATCTAACCTTGCTCATCAGTGTCCCATGGGGAACCTTGTTGAACGTCCATATAGATCACGTCTACCACTCTGCCCTTCTCAATTCTCTTTGTTACTACTTCAAAAAACTCAATCAAGTTTGTGAGACATGATTTCCCACGCACAAAGCCATGTTGACTATCTGTAATCAGTCCTTACCTTTCAAAATACATGTACATCCTGTCCCTCAGGATTCCCTCCAACAACTTGCCCACCACTGACGTCAGGTTCATTGGTCTGTAGTTCCCTGGCTTGTCCTTACCATCTTTCTTAAATAGTGGCGCCACATTAGCCAACCTCCAGTCTTCCGGCACCTCACCTGTGACTATCGATGATACAAATATCTCCGCATGAGGCCCAGCAATCAGTTCCCTAGCTTCCCACAGAGTACTAGAGTACACCTGATCAGGTCATGGGGATTTATCCACTTTTGCATTTCAAGACATCCAGCACTTCCTCCTCTGTAAAATAAATGTTTTTCAAGTTGTCACCATCTACTTATCCACATTCTATATCTTCTATATCCTTTTCCACAGTAAACACTGATGCAAAATACTCGTTTAGTATCTCCCCCATCTCCTGCAGCTCCACACAAAGGCTGCCTTGCTGATCTTTGAGGGGCCCTATTCCCTCCCTGGTTACCCTTTTGTCCTTAATGTATTTGTAAAAACCCTTTGGATTCTTCTTAACTTTATTTGCCGAAGCTATCTCATGTCCCCTTTTTGCCCTCCTAATTTCCCTCTTCCTTCTTTTTCTGAATCAAACCCTCAATTTTTTTAGTCATCCAGCATTCCCTATACCTATAAGCCTTTCCTTTCATCCTAACAGGAATATATTGTCTCTGGACTCTCGTTATCGCATTTCTGAAGGCTTCCCATTTTCTATTCCTTCAGAAATGTATTTTTAAGTCCTTTTGACAGAGGAAGAGAGCAGGTACAAAAGATAAAGGGGTTGTTAATGTAAGAAGAAAAAAAAATGTAAAATGTGTGCAAATAAAGGCGTTTAAGGGACAGAATGGTTCCTCTCTACTAAGTGCAAAATAACCAATAGAAAGCTGTGGGGTGGGGACAGGAGAGAATGTAAGAGCATTAGAGGACAGACATAATGTAATCAGCTTCTGAAAGTTATTGAATTCCATATTGTGACCTCAAGGCTATAAAGTGCCTTAGTGGAAAATGGGGTGTTGCTCCTCGCTGGAATATTGTGGCAAGTTCAGGACAGAAATATTAGCATAAGAGTAAGGGGGTTTATTGAAAAGGGAAGTAAGTGGAATGTTGGGGTCATTCTAATGGACAGACTGGAGCTGTTCTGCAAAACGGTCAGTATCACTACATACTGAGGGTCTACCTGTCCCTGGTGTTGCGAAGGATGGGCCTAGCTTCATTGCCACAGAACACTGCAAGTAGTTGGACTGTTCCGCATCACCTGCCCTTCGAGGGGAAATTTATGAAGAAAAACACATTTGACCGCAAATCCATCAAGAAGTGGTCAGCACAAAGTGTCCTTGAGACCCTTCGGGAAAGGGAGAGGGCAGATGCTGTCAAATGGTTCCCTGTGCAGACTGTCAAAGTCATTTGGCAGAATGCCTCATCACCAGAACTTTCAAACAAGCACCAGGAAATCGCTTGGCTGGTGGTGAGAAGGGCTCTGCTGGTGAGATCCTTTATGCATGCCCGGACTCTCTGCACCATCGCATGCTGCCCTAGAAGCGGCTGTGGAGGAGGTGAGACTGTCACACACCTCCTGAATGTGCCCTCTGCAAAGAGATGCCAGGGGAGGGAAGATGAGGTAAAATGTGTTTGGTAGTAGTATACTGCTGGATTTGGTGGAAATGATGGAGGATGACTAGTGGGCTGGAAAGTAACGACAAGGAGAATGCTATCTTTGTTCTGGGAAAGAGGGGAAGGGGAGAGGGCAGCAGAGCAGAAGATGGGTTGGATTCGACTGAAGGCCCTGTCAGCCACAATGGGAGAAATCCTTAGATGGGGATCCTTAAATGGGTACCCAATGAACACAGTCCGCAGATATCTCAGCAACAAACCCAAACAAGCAGACAAAACATGTCCAGAAACCCTAGCCACTCTCCCCTACATCAACGACATCTCAGAAATGACTGCCAGACTACTCAGACCCCTTGGCGTCATGGTAGCCCACAAACCCACCAACACACTAAAATAGCAGCTAATGAACTTGAAAGACTCTATACAGACAACACCCAAAACTAATGTAATTTACAAAATACCGTGCAAGGATTGTAACAAACACTACATTGGACAAACATGCTGAAAAATAGCCACCAGGATACATGAACATCAACTAGCCACAAAATGACATGACTCTCTCTCACTAATATCCTTACATACAGATGAGGAAGGACACCACTTCGACTGGGACAATACATCCATCCTCGGACAAACCAAACAGAGACATTCATGAGTATTCCGAGAAGCATTCCAACTAGAAATCTACCAACAAACACATTGACTTGGACCCGATTTACCACTTCCTGAGGAAATGACATCATTAACCCAAAGAAATGCAAACATATAAATAGAAAGCAGAAATCATCAGCAATGCTTCGTCTGGAGGCTCACTGAAAGATGTTACCTAGTATGGTGATTAAACGTCTGAACATGAACCTTCCAGCTCAGAGAGCAAACCTACATCCAGTACCTCAGCCTGAGCTACAAATCTTCTCAAAACTCATTTAATGGGGAAAAAAGGTCATTTGGAGGCAATGGAGATGGACAAACTGGGAGAATGGAATGGAATCCTTGGAGGAAGCAGGGTGTGAGGAGGTATAGTTGAGGCAAATGTGGGAGTCGATAGGCTTGTAATGGATATTAGGTAAAAACAATGACTGTAGATGCTGGAAACCAGATTCTGGATTAGTGGTGCTGGAAGAGCACAGCAGTTTAGGCAGCATCCAAGGAGCAGTAAAATCAACATTTCGGGCAAAAGCCCTTCATCAGGAATAAAGGCAGAGAGCCTGAAGGGTGGAGAGATAAGCTAGAGGAGGGTGGGGGTGGGGAGAAAGTAGCATAGAGTACAATAGGTGAGTGGGGGAGGGGATGAAGGTGATAGGTCAAGGAGGAGAGGGTGGAGTGGATAGGTGGAAAAGGAGATAGGCAGGTAGGACAAGTCATGGGGACAGTGCTGAGCTGGAAGTTTGGAACTAGGGTGAGGTGGGGGAAGGGGAAATGAGGAAACTGTTGAAGTCCACATTGATGCCCTGGGGTTGAAGATGAGGCGTTCTTCCTCCAGGCATCTGGTGGTGAGGGAGTGGCGGTGAAGGGGGCCCAGGACCTCCATGTCCTCAGCAGAGTGGGAGAGGGAGTTGAAATGTTGGGCCACAGGGTGGTGTGGTTGATTGGTGCGGGTGTCCCGGAGATGTTCCCTAAAGTGCTCTGTTAGGAGGCGTCCAGTCTCCCCAATGTCGAGGAGACCGCATCGGAAGCAACGGATACAATAAGTGATATTGGTGGATGTGCAGGTAAAACTTTGATAGATGTGGAAGGCTGCTTTAGGGCCTTGGATGGAGATGAAGGAGGAGATGTGGGAGCAGGTTTTGCAATTCCTGCGGTGGCAGGGGAAGGTGCCAGGATGGGAGGGTGGGTTAAGGGGGGCGTGGGCCTTGTAATGGGAATTGGTGAACTGTCTATCTTCAGAAATGGAGACTGTGAAGTGAAGGAAGAGAGAAGTCAGAGATTGACCTGGTGAAGGAAAGAGAAGAATACTTTGAAATTGAAGGAAAAACTAATTGATTTTTCCAATTCTGGACAAGAGCAGGAAGCAGCATTGAAGACAGCATCAGTGTATCAGACTTAAGAGTTGTGGATATGGTTCCAGGTTGGACTAGAACATGCTTCAGAAAGGGATAGGCATAACTTGGACCAATGTGGATACCCATGACTACACCTTTGATTTAGAGAAAATGAGAACAACTTAGCCAGGTGAAGAATGATTTTGGTGGGGGAGAGAATGTGCAGGCCTGCTTTCAAGGAAGAAACAGAAATGCTTCAGATGATCCTGATGACAGGTAGATGTGTAGAGGGTTTGTGCATCTATGGTG
Source organism: Hemiscyllium ocellatum (assembly GCF_020745735.1). Taxonomy (NCBI): domain Eukaryota; kingdom Metazoa; phylum Chordata; class Chondrichthyes; order Orectolobiformes; family Hemiscylliidae; genus Hemiscyllium; species Hemiscyllium ocellatum. The sequence goes on along the minus strand of NC_083406.1, from coordinate 68,421,153 downwards.
AAGAGAAGATGGCTAGCTTCAGTAATCTGAAAGTTAGGAACTGAGGTAAAGCATCAGAAGAATCATGAAGTGGGAAGAGACTGAACAAATGGGAAAAAAATGGAATCAAAGTATGGCAGAAACAGACTGAAACGATGGGTATTCAAGGCAATCCTGTTTGTGGATTGTGGGGAGGAGGTAGAAGCAGGTTGTGTGGGTTTGGGTGACTATGAGGTGGGAATCTGTGAATGGGAGCTCTCCAGAAGAGATGAGATCTATGACAATCCTGGAAACTACAGCCTGATGTTCAGTGGCGGGGTCATGATCTGAGAGAGTTGGGAGGAAGTGTCTGAGAGTTGGTGCTAAGCCTCTGCCAGATAGATGTCAGCATGCCAAATGTCAACTGCACCATTCTAATTGGCAAGATCAGAATTGGACTGGAGGGAATGAAGTGCAGCAAGTTCAGAGAGGGACAGGTTAGAGTGAGTGCAAGGCACAGAGAAATGAAGCCAGCTAGTGTCGTGTTCACATTTTTCAATGAAGATCAAGTACTAGCAAAAGAGAGGAATCCAGGTGGAGGGGAAGTATTGGAGATGAGTGAAAGGGTCTATGTGACGGGGAGAGGTTCCTGCTCAACGAAGGAGACAAAAATGACAGAAGAAGAATTCAGCATTATGTCATGCCTGAAGATCATTGAGGTGGATACTTAAAGGGATAAAGCTCAATTCTTTACTGAGCACAGATCGTTCAGTGTCAGAGAGGGCAAGGTCAAAGGGTGTGATGAAATACTTGGCAAGAAGAGTCTTTTTTTTTGCTCTTATTCCTGGATGCTGTATCTTCACTGTGAATGAGGCAAATTCAGGGCATCAATTATTCTGGCTTATATCGAATTAACCTCCCACTTATCCCAGTCATTTTTATTCCTAGGTATCAAGATCCTTTCCTTGATGAACCAAGATTATGTTTTAAAATTCATTCGCAAAATATTGGCATTCGCTGGTAAGGTCAGCATTTATTGCCCATCCCTAATTACCATTATGAAAGTGGTGGTGAGATGCCATCTTGAACTGCAACAGTCCTTCTGGTGTAGATACACCCAAGGTGCAGCTAGAAAGTTAGTTCCAGGAGTTTGAGCCAACAAAAGTGAAGAAACATCAATTCAGTTTCCACGTCAGTTTGGAGGGGACCGTGCAGACTTATTACTGAAAACATACTTTATACATAACAAATTTATAAATACACACAAAAGGTCTCAATCTGTATAATCTTTGCAGACAGAAAAAAAACATGAACGACATTGGAATCTTTTTACTCATGCAGAAAAAATATTTACATTAATTTTGACGCAACAGGGTAGTCTGAGAACTGAACAAATTGTCATTATCCTTTGAAAGAAGGACCCTACATGGTGGTCTTTGCCCATTGCATCTTTGCAGCAATGCGTTCATCAGCACATAGTCTTGGACCTTAGATTGTGCCAGTCTGCCACACTCAGTCAAGGCAACCCTTTCCAACGAAAGACCAATAATTTTCGGGCAGACCAAAGAACATTTTTGAGGGACCCTGAGTTGAGGGTCTTCCAAGTGCAGATTATGTTTGTCTCAGTGTGCATCCTCGGGAACAGACCGTAGAGCGCAGAGTCCCGCGTAACAGAACTGCTAGGGATGAAGCTCGACAAAAACCACTGCATTTCTCTCCAGATCTTCTTTACAAAGGCACATTTCCAGAAGAAGATGTGTAGCAATCCCTGCCACCTCCCCCACCTCTCCCCTCCAATCCCCCCTCCCCAACCAAGACACGTCAAGGGCAGCATGCAATGGTACAGAAAGTCCAGGCACACATGAAGGATTTCACGGGCTTTGCCCTTCTCATCACCAGCCAAGTTATGTCTTGATGATTGTTGGAAAGTTGGAAATGCCTTTGACAGTCTGCCCACCTGACACCTGACAGGATCCACCGTCTCCTTTTCCTGGTTGTTAAGGATGCTATATTCTAGCCGCTGCATGATGGACTTGTGGTCAAAGGTGATTTCCTTTGCAGATTTTTTTCACAAGATACAGGTAATATGGAATAATCCAACTAATTGGAGCGTTCCATGGCACTGAGGCCAGGCCCAGCCTTCATAATACCAGAGACAGGTTGAATCATAGTCACACTTGGTGTTTGTGTACCGAGGGTTTACACACAGCTAGATGCAGCCACACACAAAGGTTGCCAGCATGACAGAGATAAGAGATCGAATATGGAGTTCCAGGACAGACTTAGGAAACAACAACATATTTAAGTTCTTTGGGTACAAGAGAACTTGAAGTGGATGGTTGAATCATAAGTCAAAGGAAGGCTTTTGCATCTTAATGCTAGAGAATTTTAACTTTGAACTTGTATCAAACTTAAAAGTTCCTAATTCTTTTCTCCTAGGTGTGCAGATTTCTGAGGCCAATGTTGTCTCTGGCCAATGTGACACAATTTTGTCACTGTGTATAAATTGTAATTTTTAAACAATGTGGTGGGACATCAAGAGAAATGAAGCACCAGAGGGCAGCAGAAAACCATCATGCTGTCATGGAGAGGCTGCACAATTCTAGGATGCTTGGAATAATAAAACTGTACAGTAATTCCATCTGCTCCAAAAGCTTGGATGTCAGATTGTCAACTGTACTGCCAAATATGAATTTTCCACTACATGTCAGTGGAAACTTCCTTACTGAGTCTCTTGACTGGTCAGATCTGCTGCTTTCCAACTACGCCTTTGAAATATGCTGAATTCTTTTGTCAATTTGCTTATGTAGTAGCTTTTCATGTGAGAGGTAGGAGAAAGAACTTAAACTGATGATGTTGAGAGAAAGCGGAGAAGTCCACTATAAATAGTCTTTAAATAGTTTTCATAGGCTAAATAATCTTCCAAACCTTTTTATGACTAACTATGCAAACTTATACCTGTTCACAGCCAACATTTTGGGTTTATACTAAATACCATTTCAGCAAAACAATTGAAGAATTCAATACTTCTGCTCCCCCTGTTGGATGACTCAGAAATGAGCTATTCATTTTCAGATTTGGTTTCCAACAGACCTTTGGTGGAGTTGAAGTCAAGAGAGGTTAGTATAAAAGTCCAGCTGTAAAGAGGTCAATTTGTAAAAACCAGAAGGTTAAAACAACTTCAGGAATAGGAGAGAATAATCACTTCAATCACAGGCCTATAGATTGCCAAAGAGATTGGAGTAGGATAATGCACAGAGATAATATGAAGAATATGGCAACTGGCAAACAGATTTGTTTTTGAAGATAAGTAATCTAAATGATGTCAGATTAGGGTGTGGAGGTGCTGGTATTGGACCAGGGTGTACAAAGTTAAAAATCACACAACCCCAGATTATATTCCAACAGGTTTATTTGAAATTACAAGATAGCATATAGACTCTACCCTCACACCTTTAATGCATTCTCTAAACTGAAATATTACCTATCTTTTATAAAACCTTAAGTTATCTCGAGAATGTGACTTGAAAAAAGTTCTGGTTTTACATATTAATTAATTGAAACCCACAACCCCACTCTAAGTGATTAAAGACTTAACAGCAATCTAGGTTTGTTTGATACATCGCATCAATTGTATGACGTTGATCTTTTCCTATAAATTCTGTATCCTTTGATCCTGCTGTATTAGCTACTTGACGGAGCAGCACTCCAAAAGCTTATTCTTCCAAGTAAATCTATTAGACTATAACCTGGTGTTGTGTGATTTTTAACTTTAACAAATTATGATATTCATGCAGTTTTAACTAATTGCTGATTCCAAATATATTTCTTGAAAAAGCATGCATGCAGTGTTGATGGTTGTGCTAATATTTATTGCTTATCCCTCTATGTTGCTGAAGAGATGGTAGTGAGCTGCCTTCCTGAACTTGTGCTGAACTTGGATTATGCTTGTGGATTGAATACAAATGCAGTTACCTAGTCTACATTTGGTCATCCCAGCAAAAAGGACACCGCATTGTGAGCAGTCAATATACAGAAGAATAAATTGAAAAATATAAATAAATTGATGTTTCACTTGGAAGATGTGTTTGGGACTTTGGAGGGTGAAGAGGGAAGAGATAATAGGTCAGACTGTAAGTCCATTCAACCCATCAAGTCCACTCTGTCATTCACTGAGACAATGAATGATCTGATAATCCTCAACATTACTTTCCTGCCTTGATTCCCTTGCTGCTTAGAAATCCACCAGTCATGGCCTTAAATATATTTAATGATCCAACATTGACAGACTTCTGCTGTAAAGAATTCTATGGATTCACCACCCTCTGAGAGAAATAAAACCTTCCTCTTTTCTGCCTTAAAGGGTGACCCCCTGCTCTAATCAATTTCTGATCTCTAAATCAACCCTGTGAAGCCCCCTATGAATCTCATATGTTTCAACCAGTTCCCCTCTCATTCGTAAAACTCAATCAATACAAGTCCAATCTACTCACCCATCCTCAAAACAGAATTCCTCCATAGAATCATTGAATCCGTACAGTGTGGAAGCAGGCCATTCGACCCATCGTGTCCACATTGACCCTCCAAACAACATCTCACCCAGACTCACCCCCTACTCTATACCTATAGCATTGCATTTCCCATGGCTAATCCATCCAAACTACATATCCCTGGACAACTTACAATGGACTGTGGGAGGACACCCTCACAGACACTGTATCCGGGATTGATTCAGTGAACCTTCTCTGGATGACCTCCATTGCTTTTCTCAGATAAATGAACTAAAAATGTTCACAGTAATTCAACTTTAGGCTGACAAGTGCATTTTATGGATTTAGAAAGACCTCCCCATTTTTATACTCCTTTCCCAAACAGTCCACATGCCTTCCCTATCACCAGCTCAAGCTGACTGCCAGGTTTCTTGATTAGACCATAAGACCATATGACGTAGACGTGAAAGCAAGGCCATTCGGCCCATTGAGTCCACTCCACCATTTAATCATGGCTGATGGGCTTTTCAATTCCACCTAGCCACTCTCTCCCCGTAGTCTTTAATTCCTTGCGAGATCAAGAATTTATCAATCTCTGCCCTGAAGACACCCAATGTCCTGGCCTACACTGCGCTGCATGGCAATGAATTTCACAGGCTCACCACACTCTGACTGAAGAAATGTTTCCTCATTTCCGTTCTAAATTGACCCCCTCTAATTCTAAGCCTGCCCATGGGCCCTAGTCTCCCCACCTGACAGAAATAACCTTCCAGCCTCCACCTTTTCTAAGTCATGCATTATCTTGTAAGTTTCTATTCGATCTCCCCTCAACCTTCTAATGAATACAATTCCAGGATCCTCAGCCGATCATCACATGTTAGGTCTAGCATTCTAGGAATCATCCATGTGAATCTCCGCTGGACACACTCTAGTGCCAGCATGTCCTTCCTGAGGTGTGGGGCCAAAGATTGGACACAGTATTCTAAATGGGGCCCAACTAGAGCTTTGTAAAGTCTCAGAAGCACATCACTACTATTATATTCCAACCCTCTTGAGATAAATGACAACATTACATTCACTTTCTTAATCACGGACTCAACCTGCAAATCAACCTTTAGAGAATCCTGGACTAGCACTCCCAGATCCCTTTGTACTTTGGCTTTATGAATTTTCTCACCATTTAGAAAAAAGTCCATGCCTGTGTTCATTCTTCCAAAGTGCAAGACCTCGCACTTGCTCATGTTGAATTTCATCAGCCATTTCCTGGACCACTCTCCTAAACTGTCTAAATCTTTCTGCAGCTTCCCTCCCTCCTCAGTACTACCTGCCTGTCTGTCTAACTTCGTGTCATTGGTGAACTTCACCAGAATGCCCCCAATCCCTTCATCCAGATCATTAATATATAAAGTGAACAGCGGCGGCCCCCAACACTGAACCCTGTGAGACCCCAGTTGTCACCAGCTGCCATTCTGAAAAAGAACTTTTGTCCCAACTCTCTGCCTTCTGTCAGATAGCCAATCCGCAATCCATGCCAGTAGCTCACCTCGAACACTATGCGCCCTCACCTTGCTCAGCATCCTCCCGTGAGGCACCTTATCAAAGGTCTTTTGAAAGTATGAGGATCCCAAAATCCTTTAGTGACCCAAATTTCTGCAGCCTTTTCCAATTTAAATAATATTCAGCTCTTCTATTCTTCCTGCCAAAGTGCATAAGCTCATGTTTTCCAACATAATATTCTATCTCCCATGTTTTGTCCACTTGCTTAACCTGTCTATATCTTCATAGAATCCTTGTGCTATCGTTACTATTTGACTTCCCACCAACTTTTGTGTCGTCTGCAAACTTGGCAATAGTGCATTCAGTTCTGTCATCCAAGTAATTAATGTAGATTATAAATATTCAACGTTACATCCCATGTTTCCTCTAAGTTGTGTGCACACTGCAATTAGGTCAGCATGCTGATTGCAGCGTTGTTTTCTGGTTCGGGAAAACACTGTTGTACATGAACCTTGAGGCTCGTGTAGCTGGAAAAAAATAGTTAGAGTGAGTGCTGGTTGTATCTCTGCACTTGCATGGCAAGGTGACATATTGAGAGTGATTGAGGGGTGAACAAAGAAAGCAATTCTTTTAAAATGTTCAGAGGGGAGGGCAGAGGGAAGGTGTGTTTGGTGGTTGCATTGAGCTGGAAGTGGCAGAAATGGTGGAGGAGAGTCTATTGAATAGGAAGCTGCTGGAATGGAAGGTGAGGACAATTGTGACTTTATCAAGGTTCTCAGATCGGGAAGAGCAGAGTTGTGTAAAATCATTTGAACATGATTACGAATGAGAGAACTTTATTGAAGCAAAAGGAAGACAGATTGGAAGTTTTGATAGAGAAGTATGAAAGAAACAGATAAACTTGGAGAATGGAATTGTCCTCACAGAAAGCAGAATGTGAGGGTAGGTACCAATATTAGCTTTGAGGTCCACGGGTTTTGTCGTGAATATTAGTTGATAGCCTAATTCCAGAATTGGAACTAGTTGATGTAAGTCGGCTTCCAAGAGATCAATTGTGTTAGGGGATTCTGTAGTCAGGGGTACAGACAGACGTTTCTGTGGCCAGCAGAGAAAAAGCAGAATGGTGTGTTGTTTCCCTGGTGCCCGATCAAGGATGTCTCAGAGAGGGTGCAGAATGCTCTCATGGGGGAGAGAGGCCAGCAGGAGGTCATTGTCTACATTGGAACCAATGACATTGGAAGGGAAAAGGTTGAGATTCTGAAGGGAGATTACAAAGAGTTACGCAGAAATTTAAAAAGGAGGTCCTCAAGGGTAGTAATATCTAGTAATATCTAGAATACTCTCAGTGCTATGAGCTAGTGTGAGGGCAGGAATAGGAGTTTAGAGCAGATGAATGCATGGCTGAGGAGCTGGTGTATGGGAGTAGGATTCACATTTTTGGATCATTGGAATCTCTTTTGGGGTAGAAGTGACATGTACCTAAGTTGGAAGGGGACTAATATACTGGCAGGAAATTTGCTAGAACTGCTTGGAAGGATTTAAACTAGTAAGGTGGCGGGGTGGGACCCAGGGAGATAGTGAGGAAAGAGATCGATCTGAGACGGGTACAGCTGAGAACAGAAGTGAGTCAAACAGTCAGGGCAGGCAGGGACAAGGTGGGACTAATAAATTAAACTGCATTTATTTCAATGCAAAGGGCCTAACAGGGAAGGAAGATGAACTAAGGGCATAGTTAGGAACATGGGACTGGGATATCATAGCAATAACAGAAACATGGCTCAGGGATGGGCAGGACTGGCAGCTGAATGTTCCAGGATACAAATGCTACAGGAAGGATAGAAAGGGAGGCAAGAGAGGAGGGGGAGTGGCATTTTTGATAAGGGATAGCATTACAGCTGTGCTGAGGGAGGATATTCCCGGAAATACATTGAGGGAAGTTATTTGGGTGAAACTGAGAAATAAGAAAGGGATAATCACCTTATTGGGATTGTATTATAGATCCCCCAAAAGTCAGAGGGAAATTGAGAAACAAACTTGTAAAGAGATCTCAACTATCTGTAAGAATAATAGGGTAGTTATCGTAGGGGATTTTAACTTTCCAAACATCGACTAGGACTGCCATAGTGTTAAAGGTTTAGATGGAGAGGAATTTCTTAATTGTGTACAAGACAATTTTCTGATTCAGTATGTGGATGTATCTACTAGAGAAAATGCAAAACTTGACCTACTCTTGGGAAATCAGGCAGGGCAGGTGACTGAGGTGTCAGTGGGGGAGCACTTTGGGGCCAGCGACCATAATTCTATTTGTTTTAAAATAGTGATGGAAAAGGATAGACCAGATCTAAAAGTTGAAGTTCTAAATTGGAGAAAGGCCAATTTTGACGGTATTAGGCAAGAACTTTCAAAAGCTGATTGGAGGCAGATGTTCGCAGGTAAAGGGACGGCTGGAAAATGTGAAGCCTTCAGAAGTGAGATAACGAGAATCCAGAGAAAGTATATTCCTATCAGGGTGAAAGGGAAGGCTGGTAGGTATAGGGAATGCTGGATGACTAAAGAAATTGAGGGTTTGGTTAAGAAAAGGAAGGAAGCATATGTCAGGTATAGACAGGACAGATCGAGTGAATCCTTAGAAGAGTATAAAGGAAGTAGGAGTATACTTAAGAAGGAAATCACAAGAGCAAAACAGGAACATGAAATAGCTTTGGCAAATAGGATTAAGGAGAATCCAAAGGGTTTTTACAAATATATTAAGGACATAAGGGTAACTAGGGAGAGAATAGGGCCCCTCAAAGTCAGCAAGGCAGCCTTTGTGTGGAGCCACAGAAAATGGGGGAGATACTAAATGAATATTTTGCATCAGTATTTACTGTGGAAAAAGATATGGAAGATATAGATTGTAGGGAAATAGATGATGACATCTTGCAAAATGTCCAGATTACAGAGGAGTAAGTGCTGGATGTCTTGAAACGGTTAAAGGTGGATAAATCCCCAGGACCTGATCAGGTGTACCCGAGAACTCTGTGGGAAGCTAGGGAAGTGATTGCTGGACCTCTTGCTGAGATATTTGTATCATCGGTGGTCACAGGTGACGTGCCGGAAGACTGGAGGTTGGCAAACGTGGTGCCACTGTTTAAGAAGGGTGGTAAGGATAAGCCAGGGAACTATAGACCAGTGAGCATGACCTCAGTGGTGGGCAAGTTGTTGGAGGGAATCCTGAGGGTCAGGATGTACATGTATTTGGAAAGGCAAGGACTGATTCGGGATAGTCAACATGGCTTTGTGCGTGGTAAATCTTGTCTCACAAACTTGAGTGAGTTTTTTGTAGAAGTAACAAAGAAGATTGGTGTGGACAGAGCAATAGATGTGATCTTTATGGACTTCAGTAAGGCGTTCGACAAGGTTCCCCATGGGAGACTGATGAGCAAGGTTAGATCTCATGGAATACAGGGAGAACTAGCCATCTGGATACAGAACTGGCTCAAAGGTAGAAGACAGAGAGTGGTGGTGGAGGGTGGCCTGTGACCAGTGGAGTGCCATAAGGATCGGTGCTGAGCCCTCTACTTTTTGACATTTACATAAATGATTTGGATGCGAGCATAAGAGGTACAGTTAGTAAGTTTGCAGATGACACCAAAATTGGAGGTGTAGTGGAAAGCAAAGAGGATTACCTCAGATTACAACAGGATCTGGACCAGATGGGCCAATGGGCTGAGAGGTGGCAGAAGGAGTTTAATTCAGATAAATGCTGCATTTTAGGAAAGCAAATCTTAGCAGGACTTATACACTTAATGGTAAGGTCCTAGGGAGTGTTGCTGAACAAAAAGACCTTGGAGTGCAGGTTGAAAGTGGAGTCACAGGTAGCTAGGATAGTGAAGAAGGCATTTGGTCAGTGTATTGAGTACAGGAGTTGGGAGGTCATGTTGCGGCTGTACAGGACATTGGTTAGGCCACTGTTGGAATATTGTGTGCAATTCTGGTCTCCTTCCTATCGGAAGGATGTTGTGAAACTTGAAAGGGTTCAGAAAAGATTTACAAGGAAGTTGCCAGGGTTGGAGGATCTGAGCTACAGGGAGAGGCTGAAGAGGCTGGGGCTGTTTTCCCTGGAGCGTCAGAGGCTGAGGGGTGACCTTATAGAAGTTTACAAAATTGTGAGGGGCATGGATAGGATAAATAGACAAAGTCTTTTCCCTGGGGTTGGGGAGTCCAGAACTAGAGGGTACAGTTTAGGGTGAGAGGGAAAAGATATAAAAGAGACCTATGGAGCCACATTTTCACACAGAGTACGTGTATGGAATGAGCTGCCAGAGGATGTGGTGGAGGCTGGTACAATTGCAACATTTAACAGGCATTTGGATGGGTATATGAATAGGAAGGGTTTGGCGGGATATGGGCCGGGTGCTGGCAGGTGGGACTAGATTGGGTTGGGATATCTGGTCGGCATTGACAGGTTGGACTGAAGGGTCTGTTTCCATGCTGTACATCTCTATGACTCTACGTCAAGAAGTTAATAAAAGAGTTGGAGATTGAACGTGTGAAGTTGAGAAGGAAGAGAATCAGAGGTAAAGCCGATGAGATTTTTCAATTCAGGATGAGAGCTGGGACCAATATATCATTGATCAGAAAAGTGCTGATGGAGAGGAGCCTAAGTGGATAAGGAAACCTTCACGTATCCTATAGAAAAGTATAGCCAGGGCCCATGCTGATAAACATAACAACAGCTTTACATTTGAAGAAAGTGAGTGGAGTTGAAGGAGAATTGTTCCATATTCAGGCAGTGGGAGGGAAGTGGACTTGGACTGGTTTGACCTCCTTTCAAAGAAGAAACAGAGATCTCTCAGACTGCCCGGTAGGAATTGGAGTGTGAAGGGATTGGACAACATTGTGAAAAGGAGTTGGCTAGAGCCAAAAGCTGGAAACTTGAAGTGATGATTTCAGAAGTATCACAAGGATAGGTGGGCAGAGACTGAGCAAGGGGAGGCACAAACACAGTTGAGGTAGAAAGGATCAGTTCACTGGGGTAGGAACAAATTGGGAGCTTTACCCTGCTTTAAATTTGTGCTGTACATGACTGGTGAGGATTTAGTATAGAAAGTAAGTCTGAAGATTGGTAGTTCCTCATGATTCTGACTTTAGTAACCACAAAAACTGCTTTTTTGCAAAGTAGTGATGATACTCACCTATTTTTCTAGACTGTCTTCTGGGGCAGTATGCACCCCCTCAAGCCATGCAGCATAATCCACTAACTGTTGGATTACTGAAGATAAAAGTGAGCATAGTAATAGAGTGTAATACAATAACTTTCCACTACCTGTAAATAATCCCATTCGGCTGGAGTCCAGAAAAGACAATAGGTGGAAAGTTCAATACTCTGAATTCACTGTGCTCTGGATTTGCCACAGTCTGATTTTCCAGTCAAAATGGTCAATACATTGAGAATGCTGTGATCAGGTGCACTGACCCCTGAGTTATTTCATATGTACACTGGGTGAAGAGACTTAAAGTACTTACTCTTAGAGATATTGACAATACATTTTCTTTCTTAATATAGTAAAAAGAACTCCCAGAGATGTGGTGTACTAATTTAACCTTGCAGCTGAGTGCAAAAAAAAAGTTGATTGAGTAATTACATTAAAAAAAAACTTTTTGCCAATGGAGAAAGGGGAAGCAAATGAGTTCCTGATAGAATATAAAATGGAAGTGATTCATCTCAGTAGTAGTTTCTGTGGGATTGAACCCATGCCAAATCTGTATTATACAAAACAAAGCACAGGAGAGTTGTTTTCAGGAGCACGAAAATAGTGCATAGACAGAATAAAACTACTGAAAAGGGGAACCTATTAGATCTGCAACAATGGTACAACTTTAGTATCATGTCCAAGGTGATTTAGTGTACTATGTTATATAAACAAGAGAATAAAACAATAGACTAACTATAAAAATTCATGATGATACAATGATAAATTCTTGTATACCACAATGATGCACAGCCAGCCAACTACGCCAATTCCATTTTTCCAGTGGGCAGTTTCACTTCAAGGAAATGTGATCGGAGATGGGAATCAATGCTATAGCATGGATTCTGTGATAAGTGGACCTTGCGCGCACAGCAGGATCAAAATCTTAGAGTATCAGCATTTCCATCAATTAATTTTGCAAAATATCTTTGAAAACTGAGACCAAGGTAACCAGCAGTGAGAGTGGGAGCACAGCCCAAAGTGACTCTTGAAAATCTAAAACTATTAGACATCACCTCCACAATAAGGAATTTTGTAAGACATTCTGATGAATCAAAAGGCTGTGTAAAATGGAAGGTACTGCAAGTATATATTGGGGTTAGTTGCTCTTAGAGTACACTTGCTGACATGTTTGTGATTTTGTTCAGTGAACGACTGAACTATACAGACTAGGATGGTTTATCTGAATGGGGTAAGCTAATCTTATATTGGGCAATGATGAGTTGGCACAATGGCCTTAGAAATCAGCTTTCCTGTTCCACACCACTGTCAGTGACCCTGGTAGATGTGTATGCAAGTAGATATAAAATGATACCGAGATTAAGTGTGGCTCCAGTGCTTCCTGTTGATAAAAAGCCAACCCACGGTGTGTGCTCATGTGTAAATGACAAATGGGTGAAATACCAAATGGTAATCAGTACCTACAGAAATGAGCAAACACCTCCTACAGCAGAGAGAGAGAGAGAGAGAGAGAGAGAGAAAGAGAAAATTGCCCCAGTATAAAAAAGGATGAGAATAATGATATAATTCATGATAAAGGCGAATGATCAGGAGGAATCTTGACATTACTGTTACGTGGACTTCTTCTGGCAAAGATATACTTTATTCATAAAATATCTAAAAATATAGTACACAACATTCCAAACTACTCATTATAAAAATTGCACTTATACAACACTTTTCTCGATTGTGAATGTTGCCCTCTTAGGTATCCTAATCCAACTCCAATAGGCAGCCCAAGGTGATCAGCGGTAAGAGTGGGAGCAGACAGCCCAAGGGGATCAGCGTTAAGAGTGGGAGCAAGCAGCCCAACCTGACCAGGAGTGAGAGTGGGAGCAGACAGTCCAAAGTGACCAGCTGTGACAGTGGGAGTAGGCAGTCCAAGGTCACCAGCAGTGAGAGTGGGAGCACAGACCAAGGTGACCAGCACTGAGAGTGGGAGCAGGCAGACCAAAGTGACCAGCAGTGAGAGTGGGACCACAACCCAAGGTGACCAGCAGTGAGAGTGGGAATAGGCAGTCCAAGGTGACCAGCAGTGAGAGTGGGAGCACAGCCCAAGGTGACCAGCGGTGAGAGTGGAAACAGGCAGCCCAGAGAGAGCAGCAGTGAGAGTGGGAACAGACAGCTTAAGGTAACCAGCAGTAAGAGTGGGAGCAGACAGCCCAAGGTGACCAGAGTGAGAGTCGGAACCCAGCCAAAGGTGACCAGCAGTGAGAGTGGGAGCAGGCAGCCCAAGGTGACCAGCAGTGAGAGTGGGAGCACAGCCCAAGGTGACCAGCAGTGAGAGTGGGAGCACAGTACAAAGTGATTAGCATCGAGAGTGGGAGCAGACAGTCCAAGGTGACCAGCAGTGACAGTGGGAGCATAACACAATGTGAACAGCAGTGAGAGTAGGAAATGGCAGCCCAAGGTGACCAATAGTGAGAGTGGGAGAAGGTAGTCCAAGGTCACCAGCGGTGAGAGTGGAAACACGCAGCCCAGAAAGAGCAGCAGTGAGAGTGGGAACAGACAGCTCAAGGGAACCAGCAATAAGAGTGGGAGCACAGCCCAAGGTGACCAGCGGTGACAGTGGGAGCACAGCCCAAGGTGACCAGCAGTGAGGGTGAGAGTATAGCTCAAGGTGACCAGCAGTGAGAGTGGGAGCAGACAACCCAAGGGGACCAGCAGTGAGAGTGGGAGCAGACAACCCAAGGTGACCAGCAGTGAGAGTGGGAGCAGGAAGCCCAAGGTGGCCAGCAGTAAGAGTGGAAGCAGACAGCCCAAGGTGACCAGCAGTGAGAGTCGGAACCCAGCCAAAGGTGACCAGCAGTGAGAGTCGGAACCCAGCCAAAGGTGGCCAGCAGTAAGAGAGGGAGCAGACAGCCCAAGGTGACCAGCGGTGAGAGTCGGAACCCAGCCAAAGGTGGCCAGCAGTAAGAGAGGGAGCAGACAGCCCAAGGTGACCAGCGGTGAGAGTGGGAGCAGGCAGTCCAAGGTGACCAGCAGTGAGAATGGGAGCAGACAGTCCAAGGTGACCAGTAGTGAGAGTGGGAGCAGGCAGTCTGAGGTCACCAGAAGTGAGAGTGGGAGCAGGCAGTCTGAGGTGATCAGCAGTGGGAGTGGGAACAGACAGCTCAAGGTAACCAGTAGTGAGAGTGGGAGCAGGCAGCCCACGGTGACCAGCAGTGAGAGTGGGTGCTCAGCCCAAGGTGACCAGTGGTGAGAGTGGGAGCAGACAGCCCAAGGTGACCAACAGTGAGAGTGGGAGCAAGCAGTCCAAGGTGACCAGCAGTGAGAGTGGGAATAGGCAGTCCAAGGTGACCAGCAGTGAGAGTGGGAGCAATAGCCCAAGGTGACAAGCAGTGAGAGTGGGAGCAGGTAATTCAAGGTGACCAGCAGTGAGAGAGGACACAGGCAGCCCAGAGAGAGCAGCAGTGAGAGTGGGAACAGAGAACTCAACGTAGCCAGCAATAAGAGTGGGAGCAAGCAACCCAAGGTGACCAGCAGTGAGAGTTGAAGCAGGCAGTCCAAGGTAGCCAGCCGTGAGAGTGGGAGCAGACAGTCCAAGGTAACCAACAGTGAGAGTGGGAGCAGACAGTCCAAGGTGACCAGTGGTGAGAATGGGAGCAGGCAGTCTAAGGTAACCAACAGTAAGAGTGGGAGCAGGCAGTCCAAGGTGACCAGCAGTGAGTGCGGGAGCAGGCCGTCCGAGGTGACCAGCAGTGATAGTGGGAGCAGGAAGTACAAGGTGACCAGCAGTGAGAGTTGGAGCACGTAGTCCAAGGTGACCAGTAGTGAGAGTGGGAGCAGAGAGTCCAAGGTGACCAGCAGTGAGAGTGGGAGCAGGCAGCCCAAGGTGACCAGCAGTGAGAGTGGGAACAGACAGCTCAAGGTAACCAGCAGTGAGAGCAGGAGCAGACAGTCCAAGGTGACCAGCAGTGAGAGTGGGAGCAGACAGTCCAAGCTAACCAGCAGTGAGAGTGGGAGCAGGCAGCCCAAGGTCAACAGCAGTGAGAGTGGGAACAGACAGCTCAAGGTAACCAGCAGTGAGAGTGGGAGCAGACAGTCCAAGGTGACCAGTAGTGAGAGTGGGAGCAGGCAGCCCAAGGTGACCAGCAGTGAAAGTGGGAGCAGACAATCCAAGGTAACCAGCCGTGAGAGTGGGATCAGACAGTCCAAGGTAACCAGCAATAAGAGTGGGAGCAGGCAGCCCAAGGTAACCAGCAGTGAGAGTGGGAGCAGACAGTCCAAGGTAACCAGCCGTGAGAGTGGGATCAGACAGTCCAAGGTAACCAGCAGTAAGAGTGGGAGCACAGCCCAAGGTGACCAGCAGTGAGAGTGGGAGCAGGCATTCCAAGGTGACCAGCAGTGAGTGTGGGAGCAGGCAGTCCAAGGTGTCTGGCACTGAGAGTGGGAGCAGGCAGCCCAAGGTGACCAGCAGTGAGAGTGGGAGCAGTCAGCCCAAGGTGACCAGTGGTGAGAGTGGGAGCAGACAGCCCAAGGTGACCAGCGGTGAGAGTGGGATCAGGCAGTCCGAGGTCACGAGTAGTGAAAGTGGGAGCAGGTAGTCCAAGGTGACCAGCAGTGAGAGCGGAAACAGGCAGCCCAGAGAGAGCAGAAGTGAGAGTGGGTACAAACAGCTCAAGGTAACCAGCAGTAAGAGTGGGAGCAGGCAACCCAAGGTGACCAGCGGTGACAGTGGGAGCACAGTCAAAAGTGACCAGCAGTGAGAGTGGGAGCAGGCAGCCCAAGGTGACCAGGAGTGAGAGTGGGAGCACAGCCCAAGGTGACCAGCAGTGAGAGTGGGAGCACAGCCAAAGATGTCTAGCACTGAGAGTGGGAGCAGGCAGTCCAAGGTGACCAGCAATGAGAGTAGGAGCAGACATCCCAGGGTGACCAGCAGTGATAGTGGGAGCAGGCAGCCCAATGTTACCAGCTGTGAGAGTTGGAGCAAACAGCCCAAGGTGACAAGCAGTGAGAGTGGGAGCAGGCAGCCCAAGGTGACCAGTAGTGAGTGTGGGAGCAAGCAGCCCAAGGTGACCAGCAGTGAAAGTGGGAGCAGGAAGTCCGAGGTCACGAGTAGTGACAGTGGGAGAAGATAGTCCAAGGTGACCAGCAGTGAGAGAGGAAACAGGCAGCCCAGAGAGAGCAGCAGTGAGAGTGGGTACAAACAGCTCGAGGTAACCAGCAGTAAGAGTGGGAGCAGGCAACCCAAGGTGACCAGCGGTGACAGTGGGAGCACAGTCAAAAGTGACCAGCAGTGAGAGTGGGAGCAGGCAGCCCAAGGTGACCAGAAGTGAGAGTGGGAGCACAGCCCAACGCGACCAGCAGTGAGAGTGGGAGCAAGCAGTCCAAGGTGAACGAGCCGTGAGAATGGGAGCAGGCAGTCCTAGGTAACCAGCAGTGAGAGTGGGAGCAGGCAGTCCAAGTTAATCAGCCGTGAGAGTGGGAGCAGGCAGTCCAAGGTAACCAGCCGTGAGAGTGGGAGCAGGCAGTCCTAGGTAACCAGCAGTGAGAGTGGGAGCATACAGCCCAAGGTAACCAGCAGTGAGAATGGGAGCACAGCCCAAGATGTCTAGCAGTGAGAGTGGGAGCAGGCAGTCCAAGGTGACCAGCAATGAGAGTAGGAGCAGACATCCCAGGGTGACCAGCAGTGATAGTGGGAGCAGGCAGCCCAATGTTACCAGCGGTGAGAGTTGGAGCAGACAGCCAAAGGTGACCAAGAGTGAGAGTGGGAGCTCAGCCCAACGTGACCAGCAGTGAGAGTGGGAGCAGGGAACCCAAGGTGACCAGCAGTGAGAGTGGGAACAGGCAGTCCAAGGTGACCAGGAGTGAGAGTGGGAGCACAGCCCAACGTAACCAGCAGTGAGAGTGGGAGCAGGCAGTCCAAGGTGAACGAGCTGTGAGAGTGGGAGCAAGCAGTCTAAGGTAACCAGCCGTGAGAGTGGGAGCTGACAGTCCAAGGTAACCAGCAGTGAGAGTCGGAGCAGGCAACCCAAGGTGACCAGCAGTGAGAGTGGGAGCAGACAGTCCAAGGTGACCAGCAGTGAGAGTGGGAGCAGCCAGTCCTAGGTACCCAGTAGTGAGAGTGGGAGCAGGCAATCCGAGGTAACCAGCAGTGAGAGTGGGAGCAGGCAGTCCAAGTTAACCAGCCGTGAGAGTGGGAGCAGGCAGTCCAAGGTAACCAGCCGTGAGAGTGGGAGCAGACAGCCCAAGGTAACCAGTAGTGAGAGTGGGAGCAGACAGTCCAAGGTAACCAGTAGTGAGCGTGGGAGCAGGCAGTCCAAGGTAACCAGCAGTGAGAGTGGGAGCAGGCAGTCCAAGGTAACCAGCAGTGAGAGTGGGAGCAAGCAGTTCTAGGTAACCAGCAGTGACAGTGGGAGCAGGCAGTCCAAGCTATTCCCTTATGAGAGTGGGAGCAGGCAGTCCAAGGTAACCAGCAGTGATAGTGGGAGCAGGCAGCCCAATGTTACCAGCGGTGAGAGTTGGAGCAGACAGGCCAAGGTGACCAGCATTGAGAGTTGGAGCAGGCAGTCCGAGGTAACCAGCAGTGAGAGTGGGAGCACGGAACCCAAGGTGACCAGCAGTGAGAGTGTGTTCAGGCAGCCCAAGGTGACCAGGAGTGAGAGTGGGAGCACAGCCCAACGTGACCAGCATTGAGAGTGGGAGCAGGCAGTCCAAGGTGAACGAGCCGTGAGAATGGGAGCAGGCAGTCCGAGGTAACCAGCCGTGAGAGTGGGAGCAGACAGTCAAAGGTAACCAGCAGTGAGAGTGGGAGCAGACAGTCCAAGGTAACCAGCAGTGAGAGTGGGAGCAGGCAGTCCAAGGTGACCAACAGTGAGAGTGGGAGCAGACAGTCCAAGCTGACCAGTAGTGAGAGTGGAAGCAGACAGTCCAAGGTAACCAGCAATGAGAGTGGGAGCAGGCAGTCCAAGGTAACCAGCAGTGAGAGTGGGAGCAGGCAGTCCTACGTAACCAGCCGTGAGAGTGGGAGCAGGCAGTCCAAGGTAACCAGCAGTGAGAGTGGGAGCAGGCAGCCCAAGGCAACCAGCAGTGAGAGTGGGAGCACAGACCAAGGTGACCAGCAGTGAGAGTGGGAGCACAGCCCAAGTTGTCTAGCAGTGAGAGTGGGAGCAGGCAGTCCAAGGTGACCAGCAATGAGAGTAGGAGCAGACATCCCAGGGTGACCAGCAGTGATAGTGGGAGCAGACAGCCCAATGTTACCAGCGGTGAGAGTTGGAGCAGACAGCCCAAGGTGACCAGCAGTGAGAGTGGGAGCAGATAGCCCAAGGTGACCAGGAGTGAGAGTGGGAGCACAGCCCAACGTGACCAGCAGTGAGAGTGGGAGCAGGGAACCCAAGGTGACCAGCAGTGAGAGTGGGAGCAGGCAGCTCAAGGTGACCAGTAGTGAGCGTGGGAGCAGACAGTCTAAGGTGACCAGTAGTGAGAGTGGGAGCAGGCAGTCCAAGGTAACCAGCCATGAGAGTTGGAGCAGGCAGTCCTAGGTAACCAGCAGTGAGAGTGGGAGCAGGCAGTCCCAGATAACCAGCAGTGAGAGTGGGAGCAGGCAGACCAAGGTAACCAGCCGTGAGAGTGGGAGCAGGCAGTCCAAAGTGACGAGCAGTGATAATGGGAGCAGGCAGCCCAGTGTGACCAGGAGTGAGAGTGGGAGCACAGCCCAACGTGACCAGCAGTGAGAGTGGCTGCAGGCAGCCCAAGGTAACCAGCAGTGAGAGTGGGAGCAGGAGGTCCAAGGTGAACGAGCCGTGAGAATGGGAGCAGGCAGTTCGAGCTAACCAGCAGTGACAGTGGGAGCAGACAGTCCAAGGTGACCAGTAGTGAGAGTGGAAGCAGACAGTCCAAGGTAACCAGCCGTGAGAGTGGGAGAAGACAGTCCAAGGTAACCAGCAGTGAGAGTGGGAGCAGGCAGTCCAAGGTGACCAGCAGTGAGAGTGGGAGCAGACAGTCCAAGCTGACCAGTAGTGAGAGTGGAAGCAGACAGTCCAAGGTAACCAGCAATGAGAGTGGGAGCAGGCAGTCCAAGGTAACCAGCCGTGAGAGTGGGAGCAGACAGTCCAAGGTAACCAGCAGTGAGAGTGGGAGCAGGCAGTCCAAGGTGACCAGCAGTGAGAGTTTGAGCAGACAGTCCAAGCTGACCAGTAGTGAGAGTGGAAGCAGACAGTCCAAGGTAACCAGCAGTGAGAGTGGGAGCAGGCAGTCCTACGTAACCAGCCGTGAGAGTGGGAGCAGGCAGTCCAAGGTAACCAGCAGTGAGAGTGGGAGCAGGCAGCCCAAGGCGACCTGCAGTGAGAGTGGGAGCACAGCCCAAGGTGACCAGCAGTGAGAGTGGGAGCACAGCCCAAGTTGTCTAGCAGTGAGAGTGGGAGCAGGCAGTCCAAGGTGACCAGCAATGAGAGTTGGAGCAGACATCCCAGGGTGACCAGCAGTGATAGTGGGAGCAGACAGCCCAATGTTACCAGCGGTGAGAGTTGGAGCAGACAGCCCAAGGTGACCAGCAGTGAGAGTGGGAGCAGATAGCCTAAGGTGACCAGGAGTGAGAGTGGGAGCACAGCCCAACGTGACCAGCAGTGAGAGTTGGAGCAGAGAACCCAAGGTGACCAGCAGTGAGAGTGGGAGCAGATAGCCCAAGGTGACCAGGAGTGAGAGTGGGAGCACAGCCCAACGTGACCAGCAGTGAGAGTTGGAGCAGGGAACCCAACGTGACCAGCAGTGAGAGTTGGAACAGGCAGTCCTAGGTAACCAGCAGTGAGAGTGGGAGCAGGCAGTCCCAGGTAACCAGCAGTAAGAGTGGGAGCAGGCAGACCAAGGTAACCAGCCGTGAGAGTGGGAGCAGGCAGTCCAAAGTGACGAGCAGTGATATTGGGAGCAGGCAGCCCAATGTGACCAGGAGTGAGAGTGGGAGCACAGCCCAACGTGACCAACAGTGAGAGTGAGAGCAGGCAACCCAAGGTGACCAGGAGTGAGAGTGGGAGCACAGCCCAACGTGACCAACAGTGAGTGTTGGAGCAGGCAGCTCAAGGTGACCAGTAGTGAGCGTGGGAGCAGACAGTCTAAGGTGACCAGTAGTGAGAGTGGGAGCAGGCAGTCCAAGGTAACCAGCCATGAGAGTTGGAACAGGCAGTCCTAGGTAACCAGCAGTGAGAGTGGGAGCAGGCAGTCCCAGGTAACCAGCAGTGAGAGTGGGAGCAGGCAGACCAAGGTAACCAGCCGTGAGAGTGGGAGCAGGCAGTCCAAAGTGACGAGCAGTGATATTGGGAGCAGGCAGCCCAATGTGACCAGGAGTGAGAGTGGGAGCACAGCCCAACGTGACCAACAGTGAGAGTGAGAGCAGGCAACCCAAGGTGACCAGCAGTGAGAGTGGCTGCAGGCAGCCCAAGGTGACCAGGAGTGAGAGTGGGAGCACAGCCCAACGTGACCAACAGTGAGAGTGGGAGCAGACAGTCCAAGGTGACCAGCAGTGAGAGTGGCTGCAGGCAGCCCAAGGTAACCAGCAGTGAGAGTGGGAGCAGGAAGTCCAAGGTGAACGAGCCGTGAGAATGGGAGCAGGCAGTTCGAGCTAACCAGCAGTGACAGTGGGAGCAGGCAGCCCAAGGTGACCAGTAGTGAGTATGGGAGCAGGCAGCTCAAGGTGACCAGCAGTGAGAGTGAGAGCAGACAGTCCAAGGTAACCAGCAGTGAGAGTGGGAACATACAGCACAAGGTAACCAGCAGTAAGAGTGGGAGCAGGCAGAACAAGGCGACCAGTAGTGAGCGTGGGAGCAGGCAGTCCAAGGTGACCAGCAGTGAGAGTGGGAGCAGGCAGTCCAAGGTAACCAGCAGTGACAGTGGGAGCAGACAGCCCAAGGTGACCAGTAGTGAGTGTGGGAATAGGCAGCCCAAGGTGACCAGCAGTGAAAGTGGGATCATGCAGTCCGAGGTCACGAGTAGTGAAAGTGGGAGCAGGTAGTCCAAGGTGACCAGCAGTGAGAGCGGAAACAGGCAGCCCAGAGAGAGCAGCAGTGAGAGTGGGTACAGACAGCTCAAGGTAACCAGCTGTAAGAGTGGGAGCAGGCAACCCAAGGTGACCAGCGGTGACAGTGGGAGCACAGTCAAAAGTGACCTACAGTGAGAGTGGGAGCAGGCAGCCCAAGGTGACCAGGAGGGAGAGTGGGAGCACAGCCCAACGTGACCAGCAGTGAGAGTGGGAGCAAGCAGTCCAAGGTGAACGAGCCGTGAGAATGGGAGCAGGCCGTTCTAGGTAACCAGCAGTGAGAGTGGGAGCAGGCAGTCCAGGTTAATCAGCCGTGAGAGTGGGAGCAGGCAGTCCGACGGAACCAGCCGTGAGAGTGGGAGCAGGCAGTCCAAGGTAACCAGCCGTGAGAGTGGGAGCAGGCAGCTCAAGGTGACCAGTAGTGAGTGTGGGAGCAGGCAGCTCAAGGTGACCAGTAGCGAGTGTGGGAGCAGGCAGCCCAAGGTAACCAGCCGTGAGAGTGGGAGCAGGCAGTCCAAGGTAACCAGCCTGAGAGTGGGAGCAGACAGCCCAAGGTGACCAGCAGTAAGAGTGGGAGCAGGCAGCCCAAGGTAACCAGCAGTGATAGTGGGTGCAGGCAGCCAAGGTGACTAGCGGTGAGAGTGGGTGCAGATAGCCCAAGGTGACAAGCAGTGAGAGTTGGAGCAGACAGCCATGGTGACTCGTGGTGAGAGTGGGAGAACCACTCAAGGTGACTAGCAGTGAGAGTGGCAGTAAGCAGCCCACGGTGACCAGGTGTGAGAGTGGGAGCACACCAAACATGACCAGCAGTGAGTGTGGGAGCAGGCAGTCCAAGGTAACCAGCCGTGAGAGTGGGCGCAGGCAGTCCAAGGTAACCAGCCGTGAGAGTGGGAGCAGGCAGCCCAAGGAAACCAGCCGTGAGAGTGGGAGCAGGCAGTCCAAGGTAACCAGCCGTGAGAGTGGGAGCAGGCAGTCCGAGGTAACCAGCTGTGAGAGTAGGAGCAGGCAGTCCAAGGTAACCAGCCGTGAGAATGGGAGCAGGCAGTCCAAGGTAACCAGCAGTAAGAGCGGGAGCAGGCAACCCAGGGTGACCAGCAGTGAGAGTGGGAGCAGAAAGTCCAAGGTGACCAGCAGTGAGAGTGGGAGCAGACAGTCCAAGGTGACCAGCAGTGAGAGTGGGAGCAGACAGTCCAAGGTAACCAGCAGTGAGAGTGGGAGCAGGCAGTCCAAGGTAACCAGCCGTGAGAGTGGGAGCAAGCAGTCCTAGGTAACCAGCAGTGAGAGTGGGAGCATACGGCCCAAGGTAACCAGCAGTAAGGGTGGGAGCAGGCAGCCCAAGGTGACCAGCAGTGAGAGTGGGAGCACAGCCCAAGGTGACCAGCAGTGATAGTGGGAGCAGGCAGCCCAATGTGATCAGCGGTGAGAGTTGGAGCAGACAGCCAAAGGTGACCAGGAATGTGAGTGGAAGCACAGCCCAACGTGACCAGCAGTGAGAGTGGGAGCAGACAGTCCAAGGTGACCAGTAGTGAGAGTGGGAGCAGACAGTCCAAGGTGACCAGTAGTGAGAGTGGGAGCAGACAGTCCAAGGTGACCAGTAGTGAGAGTGGGAGAACACAGTCCAAGGTAACCCGCAGTGAGAGTGGGAGCAGACAGTCCAAGGTAACCAGCAGTGAGAGTGGGAGCAGGCAACCCAAGGTGACCAGCAGTGAGAGTGGGAGCACAGGCAAAAGTGACAATCAGTGAGAGTGGGAGCAGACAGTCCAAGGTAACCAGCAGTGAGAGTGGGAGCAGGCAGTCCAAGGTAACCAGCCGTGAGAGTGGGAGCAGGCGGCCCAAGGTAACCAGCCGTGAGAGTGGGAGCAGGCAGTCCAAGGTAACCAGCCGTGAGAGTGGGAGCAGGCAGCCCAAGGTAACCAGCCGTGAGAGTGGGAGCAGGCAGTCCAAGGTAACCAGCCTGAGAGTGGGAGCAGGCAGCCCAGAGAGACCAGCCGTGAGAGTGGGAGCAGGCAGCCCAAGGTAATCAGCAGTGAGAGTGGGAGCAGGCAGCCCAGAGAGACCAGCCATGAGAGTGGGAGCAGGCAGCCCAAGGTAATCAGCAGTGAGAGTGGGAGCATAGCCAAGATGACTAGCAGTGAGAGTGGTGACCAGCAGTAAGAGTGGGAGCAGACAGCCCAAGGTGACCAGCAGTAAGAGTGGGAGCAGGCAGCCCAAGGTAACCAGCAGTGATAGTGGGAGCAGGCAGCCAAGGTGACTAGCGGTGAGAGTGGGTGCAGATAGCCCAAGGTGACAAGCAGTGAGAGTTGGAGCAGACAGCCATGGTGACCCGTGGTGAGAGTGGGAGCACCACCCAAGGTGACTAGCAGTGAGAGTGGCAGTAAGCAGCCCAAGGTGACCAGGTGTGAGAGTGGGAGCACACCCAACATGACCAGCAGTGAGTGTGGGGGCAGGCAGTCCAAGGTGAACCAACTGTGAGAGTGGGAGCAGGCAGTCCGAGGTAACCAACAGTGAGTGGGACCATGCAGTCCAAGGTAACCAGCCGTGAGAGTGGGAGCAGACAGTCCAAGGTAACCAGTAGTGAGAGTGGGAGCAGGCAGTCCAAGGTAACCAGCCATGAGATTGGGAGCAGGCAGTCCAAGGTAACCAGCCATGAGAGTGGGAGCAGGCAGCCCAGAGAGACCAGCAGTGAGAGTGGTAACAGACAGTCCAAGGTGACCAGTAGTGAGAGTGGGAGCAGGCAGTCCGAGGTCACTAGTCGTGAGTGTGGGAGCAGGCAGCCCAAGGTGACCAGCAGTGAGAGTGGGAGCAGGCAGCCCAAGGTGACCAGCAGTGAGAGTGGGAGCACAGCCCAAGATGACTAGCAGTGAGAGTGGTGACCAGCAGTGATAGTGGGAGCAGACAGACCAATGTGACCAGTAGTGAGTGTGGGAGCAGGCAGTCTGAGGTCACTAGTCGTGATTGTGGGAGCAGGCTGCCCAAGGTGACTAGCAGTGAGAGTGGGAGCAGGCCGTCCAAGGTGACCAGCGGTGAGAGCAGGAGCAGACAGCCCAAGACTGCGACAGTGTTGGCAACTGGCAAGTTGGCAAGAGCAGACAGCCCCAGGCTGTGGTGGGGGGTGAGATCAAGCCCAGAATGAGGAAGGTCAAACCCTTGTGAGGAGTGCGAGCCTAGTATGGCCAGGCACTTTAGGACTGAGGACCTGAACTGTTGACTGTACTTTTTTATTTTTCTAGTATTTAGGACCGTAATGCTTAACTTTTTAAACGTTGTTTTCTTTGTTTTTCTGCTTTGTACAAGAGTCTGTACTTTTGGACCCAAGATGGTGCTGTAAGTAATGACTTATAAACATTCCATTGTACTGATGTGAGCACATGGCAATAAACCTAATTCAATTAAATTCAATTCAATAGTAGCATTAACTACTTACATTCAATAACAAGCATACAGTCGAAGGTTTTTATAAGTTACCAGCCCCATTGTACATTATGGTCTTTTCATATCAGACGCATGGGGTGGCTGTCCCAAGCTTTATTGCATCCCTCAGCACATAGTCCTGGAGTTGGGAATGTGCTAGTCTAAAAACATTCAGTTGAGGACAATTTTGATAATTGAACTATTAGTATAACTGCTGATAAACGAAGGAGCAGAGCAAACAATGGACACCGATGGAGCAATCTCCTGAGACCTTGGGGAGTCATTTTTTGGATACAATAGATTGACATCAAGTTTTAAAATGGGATTCTTGATGCTCGCTAGACTTCTGGCGGTAAATGAGCTGCATGCTCCATTGGTAAAATACAATTCAAGAATTTGTATTTACAAATAGTTGGCCTAATGCCAGCCTTGGGCTCCTGCTACAAGCATTGTCTCACTGAGATGGTCAAAACCAGTGAGAGTGCTTTTGTGCTGCAGGAAACACATTCAAAACACCATGTATATAATAAAAGGGTGAGTCCTAAATATAAACACTACCAGTCATTAAATTTCTCACCTTACTACCCTGCTAATCTCATCCTGTCCTATCCTCCCCAACAGCATTTCAAATTCCTCCATCAATACTCGAGAAGCCTGTAATCTTCTCGCCCACACTCCCCCATTAAATCCTGGACTCAGTCTCCAAGATACAATGAGATAATTTACCAGAAAATTGGACAATTTCTATCTTAGCAAAATCTACATTATGATAAAGGAAAAATCTAGGCAGCAAAAAGAAAAGGCTACTGGTGCATAAATTCTGCTTCTCTCAACTCAAATCCAGCATTTTCCGTTTTTATTCAAACATTGCACTGTCTGCATTATTTTATTTTAGTGTTTTTAATAAACTGGTTCCAGAGCTGACCATCACAGAAATTCATTTATGAAAAGTTTCTTTGAGAATTAAATCACATGTTAAAATGTGCACATGATGTGATGTATAGCTGAGCAGATCTCATTACATCAACCACATCAAAAGCCCGTCATGGGTTGGGATTGTATTCAGTGTAAAGTCACTTGGCAGTGATATTTCCTGGAATTTTGAATTATTGCTTAAAGTTCAAACTTGACCTCCAGTTAAAAGTATTGGACATACTCTTGAAACTGGCAGATTGAAGGAGTACGGAAGAAGCTGCTGCGAGGGAGTGAATCCTCTCAACAACTTATAAAACTGTACAACTAATATAATGGCACCAGCTACTAGCCTACTATTATGGATGAATAACAAAGTAGAAAAATTCTATTGCAATGGTAATTGGCCATAATGTTAGCTCAAGTGGTGACCTGTGATGGGAAACCCTTCCATTCCTGATTCCACCTCCAGAAAAGAGCCCAGAGGGAGTGGAGTGCTGGCAAAGAGGTCAGCCAAACCAACCTCATGGAAAACGAGTTCTCTGATTGGGGCTGATAATCTGGCCCTGGCGGACAGACATAATCAGGAGTGTCAGTGATTCTGTTCACTCTGAGAGCTGCTCTGAGGGAGCTGGATCAGTGTCGAGGACTCTCCATTGCATAAATACCGGCCTCTGTGGAGTTATTCCAGTTGTGACGATAGAAAAGTACATGCTAAAGAAATTCACTCACAATAGTCAGCTTTGAGTAGGGTAAGCATTTCCGGCATCATGTTGTTATTTGGGAAGCTTGACTCATTCAATCCTGCCTTTGAAAACTGGGCCCAGTATGTGGAAAGAATGCATTATTTTCCCAAGTGAATGACACTGGGGCAGATGAGAAGCAACAAGTAATTCTTCTGACAGCTTGTGGACCCACAGCGTTTTGGTTATTAGGAGCCAGCCTAACCTCACCCTGAGGCACCAGACACTAACCTTTCAAGAGTTGATAGATTTAGATAAGGATTATTATGGCCCCCAAGCCTCCTCTAAACCAGATGAATCTGTTTTGGGATTTTTGATGAGGTTAAGACGACTGGCAGAGGCATGTGACTTTAGTTTAACCCTTAATGAGATTCTGACAGACCGTTTGGTATCTGGGATTAATATGTAACCATGTAAAAGTGCTTACTAGCTGAAGCCCAACTGGACTTCAAACAGGCACTACAACTGTCTTTATCATTAGAAAATGCAAGTAGACGTTTGAGTTGCAGGGTATTCCAATGGAAGTGGACACCTTCGCCAGTCTGACTGAGCCTGGGGAACACCACGTGAGTGAAGGAAATTGCATAGCTTCATGAAGGACATATCCTGAACAGAGGGGCTCTAGATCAGCCTACAGCAAAACCCTAAAACAAAGCTAAGGCTTGGTTAAAATTATTTTCTGGATCTGCACCAGCAAGCCATTGTAGGTGCTGTCGGTATGCGGACTTGAGACAGCAAAAGAGTCCCACTAGGCCTAAACTGAATAAGAGAACTCATAGGCCGGTGTCCAGGAGTGTGCACACCCTGGAACGTCCACCTACATCTGGCTTGGAACAGTTAACTTGCTCAGCAACACCCAAATCACGACCAATCAAAATAAGCATCTGGCGAAATGGTCACCCGGTTCTAATGGATGTTGATACTGGCGTGGCCATTTCAGTGATCACAGAACGACTCTTTAACAAAATTCACGACCTCGGCTAGACTGGGAACCCATACTGGGGAATCTTTACACATTAAGGGTACAACTTTGTTTCTGGTCTTTTGTGAGAAGCAGCTGGTTCAGTTACCACTGATTGTAGTAAAAGGTTTGGACCCAAGCAAAATTGGGTGAGAAAGATTCACCTACGTTGGCTAAACATTTTTTGATCAGAGAATGTGGTTACCTGAG
This sequence comes from Hemiscyllium ocellatum, assembly GCF_020745735.1. Lineage (NCBI taxonomy): Eukaryota > Metazoa > Chordata > Chondrichthyes > Orectolobiformes > Hemiscylliidae > Hemiscyllium > Hemiscyllium ocellatum. The sequence continues at coordinate 68,393,767 of NC_083406.1, read as the reverse complement.
TGAAGTCCTAACTAAATATCCTGATGTTTTTTAGGAAGGTCTAGGGACTATCAAAGATGCCAAGGCCATCTTGTATGTTGACCAGCAAGCAATTCCCTGATCCTGCAAGGCCTGCCCAGTGCCATTGACCTTACAGGCAGAAGTAGAGGCAAAAATTAGAAGGTTGGATAGCAAAAGAATGATCAAACTAGTGCAATTTGCAGAATGGGAAACAGTGATTGTGCTGATTTTGAAGCCAGAGGGGTCAGTTCATCTTAGTGGGAACTTTATACAACCAGCTAATCGCTTTTTGCATTTGGATAAATACCCACTGAACATGGATGCAACTTTTTTGTGATTCTTGCACGAAGACCCTGAAATCCCTTATGTTGTAACTTTTTGTAGTCTTTCCCCATTTAAATAATATTCAACTCCTTTACCAAAATATATTACCTCACATTTTCCCACGTTAAATTCCACCTGCCAAGTTTTTGTCCACTCTCTTAACCTGCATATACTCCTCCGTAATTCCTTGGGCCATCCTCACTACAGTTTTGTTTTTTTTCATGGGATGTGGGTGTTGCTAGCTGGCCAGTATTTATTGCCCATCCTTAGTTTCCTTTGAACTGCTGTACTGTCCATGCTGTGGACTGACCCACAATGCTCTTATGTTGTGAATTCTGACCCAGTGACAATGAAAAAACAGCGATATATTTCCATGTCAGGATGGTAAGTGACTTGAAGGGGAACTTGCAGGTGATGATGTTCCCATGTATCTGCTGACCTGTTCTTCTAGATTGAAGCCCTTTGGGTCCACTTTCCCAGTCCTCTGCTTTACCACTATTCTTTGCCACATTACATGTTTTTGCTTTCAAGTTGATGCTATCCTTAACCACGATCAGTTTGTGCCCTTCTCATTCTTCCTCACTGCAACATCTTTGTTGTGAATCATGAACGTTTTCTTAAATATCTGCCATTGTTTCTCAATTGTCTCTTTTCTGCTAAGTACGTTTCTGAGTTCACTCTAGTCAACTCAGCCCTCATCCATATGTAATTACCCTTAGTTACGTTTAGCATAGTTGTTTCTGAACCAAATTTCTCTCGCTCAAACAAAATGCTGAATTTCACGGTACTATATCATTATTTTCTAGGGGATCTCTTACTCTGAGATTATTTATTTAATCAGCCTCGTTACACGTAACCAAATCACTTGTTGGATTGAGAATGTTTTCTGGGAAGTTGTCCTGAATACACTCTATGAATTCTTCATTGTCAATTTTATTTTCTTATCAATTTCCTTGTCACTTTTTGCCAATTTTATTTTCCCAATCAATGAAGGTTGAGGTCACCATTATTAAAGTACTGCTTCTTTTACATGCCTTCACAATGTGATTTATACTCTGTCCTACAGAATAATACTGGTTGGGACTTATAGTGTATTTCCACCAGAGTCTTCATCCTCATTTATTACTTCCACTCCTGTAGATTCTATATCATCAGATCCTTGATATCATACTTTTCCCATTTCATATCAGCAATGCTACCCTATTTCCCCTACTTCAGTGGATGGTCATCATTTCTTCATGACTTGGTATCCCTATATTCAAAAGACTATTCAGGTGTTTGAATGTGAGTGTCACCATTGCTCCTCCAGCTCTTAATCATCTGCTGAACTATAAGTAGTCAGAAATATGCAAATGTGGTTGTCCTATATGCACTAACATTCAGGATGGCTGATGTCAACAACAACAACTTATATTTATAAACTATACATAGTCAATGGAGTGAAATGTCCCAAGGTACTTCACAGGTGCATTACCGAAAGACATTTGACAAATATGAGACTAGATTATATATGCCCCCATAAGTGTTATTTCTATGGATGGGGGGGAGGGGGAACAAGGTAGTGGGAGTTTGCTGCATACAAAATAGGGTGGTGGCCATGCCATCAATTTCCCATTTACTCCTGAGTTGATCCATACATTATGAAAAGTATTCGAGGAGAAAGTGAGGACTGCAGATGCTGGAGATCAGATCTGAAAATGTGTTGCTGGAAAAACACAGCAGGTCAGGCAGCATCCAAGGAACAGGAGAATCGACGTTTCGGGCATAAGCCCTTCTTCAGGAATGAGGAACGTGTGTCCAGCAGGCTAAGATAAAAGGTAGGGAGGAGGGACTTGGGGGAGGGGTGTTGGAGATGCGATAGGTGGAAGGAGGTCAAGGTGAGGGTGATAGGCCGGGGTGGGGTGGGGGCGGAGAGGTCAGGAAGAAGATTGCAGGTAGGGAAGGCGGTGTTGAGTTTGAGGGATTTGACTGAGACAAGGTGGGGGGTGGGGAAATGAGGAAACTGGAGAAATCTGAGTTCATCCCTTGTGGTTGGAGAGTTCCTAGGCGGAAGATGTGGCGCTCTTCCTCCAACCGTCGTGTTGCTGTGGTTTGGCGATGGAGGAGTCCAAGGACCTGCATGTCCTCGGTGGAGTGGGAGGGGGAGTTAAAGTGCTGAGCCATGGGGTGGTTGGGGTGGTTGGGTTGGTTGGTCCGGGTGTCCCAGAGGTGTTCTCTGAAACGTTCCACAAGTAGGCGGCCTGTCTCCCCAATATAGAGGAGGCCACATCGGGTGCAGCGGATGCAATAAATGATGTGTGTGGAGGTGCAGGTGAATTTATGGCGGATATGGAAGGATCCCTTGGGGCCTTAGAGAGAAGTAAGGGAGGAGATGTGGGCGCAAGCTTTGCATTTCTTGCGGTTGCAGGGGAAGGTGCCGGGAGTGGAGGTTGGGTTGGTGGGGGGTGTGGACCTGACGAGGGAGTCACAGGGGGAGTGGTCTTTTCGGAACGCTGATAGGGGAGGGGAGGGAAACATATCTCTGGTGGTGGGGGCCGTTTGGAGGTGGCAGAAATGATGGCGGATGATACGCTGTATGTGGAGGTTGGTGGGGCGGTAGGTGAGAACCAGTGGGGTTCTGTCCTGATGGCGGTTGGAGGGGCAGGGCTCAAGGGCGGAGGAGCGGGAAGTGGAGGAAATGCGGTGGAGTATGCAGTACATTATGAAAAGTATTGACTGCTGAAATTGACAGCCAGCCTAACACATATATAAATCAATAAAAGCTAAATTTAGTTTGTTAAAAACTCAATTGAACATAATATTACCCTGCTACTCATATTATACAATGCATAAAAGTTTTGGTAGAGGCAGAAGTGGGCAACATGTTTTTAAAATGATTTTTAAAGTGCAGTAATGAAAATGATAATATATTTAGAGGGTGTCCTTTGTACATTGGGACACCCTCTTCAAAATACAAACCCCCTTTCTTCCTTTCCAATTTTAAAGCACTTTTCTCCAGCCCCTCCCCCCATGCCCGCTTCATGAGGTTGTAAAACCTCCCCATCCAGTACCTTTATTTGCCTTAGTCTGGGGTATCATTAGATCTTCTTCCAAGGCTTGGTTGTAGACTTAGCAGTGACCACTATTGACCTCCTGTGTTGCTGACTATTGCAGCTGCTGGTCAACTCATCTCATGAAAGCACAGAAGTTCCATTCTCATACTGTACCTGCCCACAGTATGTCAAGGCTGAGCAGGAGATTTCTTCTGGGCCTGTTGGTGGCTGCCAACTCTCCTTTTTGGGACAGTCAAAGCCATCAGCACCTCTTAGAAAACATGAAAGCAAGTCAAATCCCTCTCTGTTTTTTTTAACCAAAAGAAGCAAAAACACTCAAAGATTTTGCAAAAAGAAAGAAAACTTCTAATTCAAGCCAAGATCTAGGTCTAGCTGACTGGCTTTTATATAGAGTATCACTGCAGTTGACAACATGATATCATCACCAAAAAACAAAACAATAACTGTGAGAAAAGTCATCTCATTCCACATCTGTTGGCTTGGACTTTGATCCACAGACCTTATGCCTTTTTTGCCTATATTTTCCACCCATGATATTCCTAATATTATCTTATTTGCCTGCCCTCCATGTAAATCAATGTTTGTGTTTGATTTCAAGGGGGTATAGTTTAAGTCTGCATTGGTAACTAATAATCTGTTTTGCACATTTTAGAAAATAATGTTTGCTTTAATAAATAAGTCTTGTTTCTTGTTCACTGTTTGAAATTTATGTGAGCTTCTTTTATCTTAAAATATTATTTACAGTCAGGCAGTGATTATTCTACAGATTAAACTGGTCTTATTACACAGTGTCAAGAGTGTGGTGCTGGAAAAGCACAGCAATCAGGCAGCATTCGAGGTGCAGGAAAATCGATGTTTCGGACTTTTGTCTGAAACATTGATTTTCCTGCTCCTTGGATGCTGCTTGACCTGATAACCGTCTCTAACCCCACACTCTCGACTCTAATCTCCAGCATCTGCAGTTCTCACTTTCACCTTATTTCACACTGTGACAACTTGTTGAATAGAGAGACTTGATATCCAGTGCACCATTCCCACCAAAGTTATGATTCTGTGATTGGAAAAAAAATCTCTTCCAAGTCACTTACAAAAGTACTTTCAAATTTCTCACTCTTTAGCCATTGGACCTCCATTTACGGCAATACCGCGATAGGAATAATCTACCTAGAGTCATAGAGATGTACAGCATGGAAACAGACCCTTCAGTCCAACCCATCCATGCCGACCACATATCCCAACCCAATCTAGTCCCACCTGCCAGCACCCAGCCTATATTCCTCCAAACCTTTCCTATTCATATACCCATCCAAATGCCTCTTAAATGTTGCAATCGTACCAGCCTCCACCACATCCTCTGGCAACTCATTCCATACATGTACTACCCTCTGTGTGAAAAAGTTGGCCCATAGGCCTCTTTTGTATCTTTCCGCTCTCACCCTAAACCTCTAGGTCTGGACTCCCCGGCCCCAGGGAAAAGACTTTGCCTATTTACCCTATCCATGCCTGTCATAATTTTGTAAACCTCTATAAGGTCACCCCTCAGCCTCTGACGCTCCAGGGAAAACAACCCTAGCCTGTTCAACCTCTCCCTATATCTCAAATCCTCCAACCCTGGTAACATCCTTGTAAATCTTTTCTGAACCCTTTCAAGTTTCACAAGATCTTTCCAATAGAAAGGAGACCAGAATTGCATGCAATATTCTGACAATGGCCTAACCAATGTCCTGTATAACTGCAACATGACATCCTAACTCCTGTACTCAATACTCTGACCAATAAAGGAAAGCATACCAAACACCTTCTTCACTATCCTATCTACCTGCGACTCCATTTTCAAGGAGCTATGAACCTGCACTCCAAGATCTCTTTGTTCAGCAACACTCCCAAGGACTTACCATTAAGTGTATAAGTCCTGCTAAGATTTGCTTTCCCAAAATGCAGCACCTCGTATTTATCTGAATTAAACTCCATCTGCCACTTCTCAGACCATTGGCCCATCTGGTCAATATCCTGTTGTAATCTGAGGTAACCCTCTTCGCTGTCCACTATACCTCCAATTTTGGTGTCATCTGCAAACTTACTAACTGTACCTCTTATGGTCGCATCCAAATCATTTATGTAAATGACAAGAAATAGAGGACCCAGCACTGATCCTTGTGGCACTCCATTGGTCACAGGCCTCAAGTCTGAAAATCAACCCACCACCACCACCCTCTGTCTCCTACCTTAGAGCCAGTTCTGTATCCAAATGGCTAGTTCTCCCAATCAGATCATAGGTCATGCTATTATCTCTTTTGAAATTATTCGTCTCTCTCACAACCTGTTGACTTTCATGGTTCTTTCCTCATTTCAGCTTTATTAAGTCCAAAGAGTATAACCAGAGTGCATGATGGATAATAGATGTAACTATTTATTGCTAGATCTTGTTGAGCTATGTAAAACACTCGTTTTGCTTTGCCAAAACTACTCACTATTCCAGTATTCACTCTGGCTTATTTTCTCCAACACAAATCATCTTACTTAACCCTTCCTACCTGCCTCTTCTTGTTCATGGAGACTTTTGCCACTAGAAGTTTGACCACCAGAACAGCTGTTCCTGCTCCCTCTACTCACCAAACCAAACTTTCCCAACATCCCCCCTACCCAAGCCTTGAGCTTGCATCTTTCTCCTATCTGCTCAGTGACCCTCTAACCCTAACCGTTCACTATATTCTCACCAAAGTGTTGACCACTTAACTTTCTTTTGTGGCCACAAGATCTGTCTAATATCATTAAAGATTTCCCTTACTCACATACTGTCCATCCTTTTCAAAGATGCTTTCATGACCTCCCTCAAAAAAAGACTTCACTATTCTTGCAAAGTAGCGCCCCTCTTCAACCTCCTTTTCCTCCTAAATCAGAATTCAACTTCTGTCACCAAACTGAAATGACACTATCAAAGGCATAGATGACATCCTACATGTCTGTGACCACGATAAACTATCCCTACTCATCTTTACTGACCTGTCTGCAGCATTTGATATGGATAACCACACAATCTTCCTCCAATGTCTCTTCTCTGGGTGAGAATGTCTTCACTTGATTCCACTCCTTCTACAGTGTGGCCACAAAATCATCTACAATGACTTAGAGTCATAGAGACCTACAGTATGGAGACAGGCCCTTTGGTCCAAACTCGTACATGCTGACAAAAATGTCTGTCAATGCTAATGCCATTTCCCCACTCTTGGCTCATATCTTTTTTATCCATGTATTTGTCCAAATGCTTTTAAAATGTTTTTAATGTACCCACTTCAACCACTTTTGCTGGCAGTTCATTCCATATGCGTATCACTCTCTATGTAAAAATGTCACCCCTCAGGTTCCCTTTTATTCTTTCCCCTCTAACCTTAAACCGATGCCCTCTAGTTCTCGATTCCTCAACCCTGGGAAATAGCCTGAGTGCATTCACCCTATCCATGCCTCTCATTATCTTATACACTTCCATACCCCTCAGTCTCCTGTGCTCTAAAGAAAAAAAGTCCTAGTTTGTCCAACTTCTCTCTATAACTCAGACCCTTGAGACCTGGCAATCTCCTTGTAAATTTCTTCTGCACTCTTTCCAATTTAATAACATCCTTCCTATAGCAAGGTGACCAAAACTGAACACAATATTCCAAGTGAGCCTAACTGACACCCTGTACAACTGCAACATAACTTTTCAACTTCTATACTCAATGCCCTAACTGATGAAGGCCAGTGTACCAAAAGTCTTTTTCACTGTCCTGTCTACCTGTGGCTCCACTTTCAGAGAACCGTGCACCTGAACTCCAAAGTCCCTCTATTCCACTACACTCCTTAAGGCACTACCATTCACCATGAAACTCCTATCTTAACTTGACTTTCCAAAATGCACGACCTCACACTTATCTATATTAAAGTCTGACTTTTCTCAGCCGACTTCCCCAGCGGATCAAGGTCGTGCTGCAATTTCTGACAAGCTTCCTCACTGTCCACAATATCTTTTGCAAACTTACTAATCATGCCTTATACCTTCTCATTCAAATCATTGATATAGATAACAAACTGCAATAGGCTAAGCACCGACCCTTGAGGCACTCCACTAAGTCACGGGCCTCCAGTCCAATTTCTCTTCCTAAATTTCCCACTATTAAATCTGGAGTCCTCCAAGGACCAGTATTTTGTTCTCTCCTCTTTCCCATCTAAAGCTTCCCCTTGATACTGTATTTGTAAATCAGTGTCAGGTTCTGCATGAAGCTGTATCTCACCAGCACTTCCCTGAACCCCAGCACAGTCTCTGAATTGTATACCTGTTCACTGTCCAGTCCTCAGTGAACAGAAATGCACTTGTCCATCAAAACCTGCATTCACTGGTGCAGTTCCCGACTCCATCTCTCCCCCAGTAACTATCGAGGCTGAACCAGACCAAATGACATCCTATGCAACTTTGAGATGAGCTGCTGATCACTTAATCACTCAATCACAAAGACTATCTACATTCAGATCCGTATTTTGCAAATTTTCATACTTACCACAGCTCTTCTCCTGCTGAAACACTCACATATGTCTTTATTATCTCTGGGCTTGGCTATTCCAATGCTAAGTAAAAAGCTGCAAATGTGTTGCTGGTCAAAGCACAGCAGGTTAGGCAGCATCTCAGGAATAGAGAATTCGACGTTTCGAGCATAAGCCCTTCATCAGGAATAAGAGAGAGAGCCAAGCAGGCTGAGATAAAAGGTAGGGAGGAGGGACTAGGGGGAGGGGCGATGGAGGTGGGATAGGTGGAAGGAGGTCAAGGTGAGGGTGATAGGCCGGAGTGGGGTGGGGGCGGAGAGGTCAGGAAGAGGATTGCAGGTTAGGAGGGCAGTGCTGAGTTGAGGGAACCGACTGAGACAAGGTGGGGGGAGGGGAAATGAGGAAGCTGGAGAAATCTGAATTCATACCTTGTGGTTGGAGGGTTCCCAGGCGGAAGATGAGGCGCTCCTCCTCCAGCCGTCGTGTAGTTGTGTTCTGCCGGTGGAGGAGTCCAAGGACCTGCATGTCCTCGGTGGAGTGGGAGGGGGAGTTAAAGTGTTGAGCCACGGGGTGATTGGGTTGGTTGGTTCGGGCGGCCCAGAGGTGTTCTCTGAAGCGTTCCGCAAGTAAGCGGCCTGTCTCACCAATATAGAGGAGGCCACATCGGGTGCAGCGGATGCAATAGATGATGTGTGTGGAGGTACAGGTGAACTTGTGGCGGATATGGAAGGATCCCTTGGGGCCTTGGAGGGAAGTGAGTGTGGAGGTGTGGGCGCAAGTTTTACATTTCCTGCGGTTGCAGGGGAAGGTGCCGGGGGTGGAGGTTGGGTTGGTGGGGGGTGTGGATCTGACAAGGGAGTCACGAAGGGAGTGGTCCTTGCGGAACGCTGATAGGGGAGGGGAGGGAAATATATCCTTGGTGGTGGGGTCCGTTTGGAGGTGGCGGAAATGGCGGCGGATAATACGTTGTATGCGCAGGTTGGTGGGGTGGTAGGTGAGAACCAGTGGGGTTCTGTCTTGGTGGTGGTTGGAGGAGCGGGGCTCAAGGGCGGAGGAGCGGGAAGTGGAGGAGATGCGGTGGAGGGCATCGTCGATCACGTCTGGGGGGAATCTGCGGTCCTTGAAGAAGGAGGCCATCTGGGCTGTGCGGTGTTGGAATTGGTCCTCCTGGGAGCAGATGCGGCGGAGACGAAGGAATTGGGAATATGGGATGGCGTCTTTACAGGGGGCAGGGTGGGAGGAGGTGTAGTCCAGGTAGCTGTGGGAGTCAGTCGGTTTATAATAGATGTCTGTGTTGAGTCGGTCGCCCGAGATAGAAATGGAAAGGTCTAGGAAGGGGAGGGAGGAGTCTGAGACAGTCCAGGTGAATTTCAGGTCGGGATGGAAGGTGTTAGTAAAGTTGATGAACTGTTCAACCTCCTCGTGGGAGCACGAGGCAGCGCCGATACAGTCATCGATGTAGCGGAGGAAAAGGTGGGGGGTGGTGCCAGTGTAGTTGCGGAAGATGGACTGTTCCACATATCCTACGAAGAGGCAGGCATAGCTGGGGCCCATGCGGGTGCCCATGGCAACTCCTTTAGTTTGGAGGAAGTGGGAGGATTGAAAAGAGAAGTTATTCAGGGTGAGGACCAGTTCAGTCAGTCGAAGGAGGGTGTCAGTGGAAGGGTACTGGTTGGTGCGGCGGGAAAGGAAGAAGCGGAGGGCTTTGAGTCCTTCGTGATGGGGGATGGAGGTGTACAGGGACTGGATGTCCATAGTGAAAATAAGGCGTTGGGGACCGGGGAAGCGAAAATCCTGGAGGAGGTGGAGGGCGTGGGTGGTGTCCCGAACGTAGGTGGGGAGTTCTTGGACTAAAGGGGACAGGACCGTGTCGAGGTATTGGGAGATGAGTTCGGTGGGGCAGGAGCAGGCTGAGACAATGGGTCGGCCGGGGCAGGCAGGTTTGTGGATTTTGGGCAGGAGGTAGAAACGGGCGGTGCGGGGTTGTGGGACTATGAGGTTGGAGGCGGTGGATGGGAGATCCCCTGAGGTGATGAGGTCCTGGATGGTCTGGGAGATGATGGTTTGGTGGTGGGAGGTGGGGTCGTGGTCAAGGGGGCGATAAGAGGAGGCGTCCGCGAGCTGGCGTTTGGCTTCAGCGGTGTACAGGTCAGTGCGCCAAACTACCACCGCGCCTCCCTTGTCTGCGGGTTTGATGGTGAGGTTGGGATTGGAGCGGAGGGAGTGGAGGGCTGCACGTTCTGAGGGTGAGAGGTTGGAGTGGGTGAGAGGGGTGGACAGGTTGAGTCGGTTGATGTCACGGTGGCAGTTGGCTATAAAGAGGTCGAGGGCGGGTAGGAGGCCTGCACGGGGTGTCCAGGTGGATGGGGTGTGTTGGAGGCGGGAGAAGGGGTCGTCAGAGGGTGGGCGGGAGTCTTGGTTGTGAAAGTAGGCACGGAGGCGAAGGCGGCGGAAGAATTGTTCAATATCTCGCCGCGTGTTGAACTCATTAATCCGAGGGCGTAGGGGAATGAAGGTGAGGCCCCTGCTGAGGACTGATCTTTCATGCTATCCGAGGGCGTATTCCAATGCTATCCTGGTTGACCAGAGTTGATAGAAGAAAGCAAACAGGAGAAAGTGAGGACTGCAGATGCTGGAGATCAGAGTCGAAAAGAGTGGTGCTGGAAAAGCACAGCAGGTCAGGCAGCATCCGAGGAGCAGGATAGTTGATGTTTCGAGCATAAGCGCTTCATGAGGAATCAAACAGGATTGATGCAACATCAAAAGGTGGGACAAAGCCACCCTGACCTTTCTGTAGACCAACCCTTTTGACCTTAAATGAGAGTAGGGGGTTGTCTCTTGGCACACTTTTGTTTAGTACAAAAAGCCTGATTGACCAGTGACAACTTCTTTGGCCTGCTGCTCTAGATTAACTGTCCAAATAACTGTCAGGCTGTCAAAGTACTTTTAATCTTCTGGTTCTTGAGCTTCAACAGGAGATTTCTAAAACACTACAAGGCTATTATTCAGTGCAATGTTCACCAGATCAACATTACTACCTTCAAGAGCAGGGAATTCACATTCAGGATGTTTATTCAGTTCTATTACACAGCTGATCTCCCCAGAGTTCTCATGAGCAATAAGATGACAGTGAGGCCTCCTATTGAATTCTTGGTAGAAAGACATTCTATTCCTGAAATGTTTAATATTTTTTGTAACCAGCTACAATGTATTCTTAATGGCAATGCAACATTTTCATGGCGTCGTCAACACTTAGGTCACAAGGCATCTCAGTCCTAGTTTAGGAAAAACAATCCTTGGAATAGTTTTGGAGTGACAAAAAATCCTCTACTTCCATTACTCATGACTTCACTTTAAGAGGACTTCACTTTAAGAACCAACTTTATCAGCTGAACACTGCTATCATAGGCCCCATTAATTTGCTAGAGTGACCATTGAGAAAACCAAAGGCACTCTGGAGGCAGGGATTAGCTGTCTTACTAGCTTAGGACTAAAACAGGCATGATATTGTTATTATTTATTTCACAACTCAGAACAGATGCAAAGTAGAATCTCACAACTTTGTATGTTACGGTGCAATTTAGGTTGAGGAACATGGAAATCAGACTCAGAGGGATTAATGGATTTTCAATGCTAGTTGTAAAAGTACCCTGATTATGATAATTATTACATTTTTGGATTAAATTTTCTCCTTTGAAGTCTTCCATTCCTCCATTTTGCTAGCCTTCGTATGTCAATCTTATTATACTGAAGCATTTATCTTTATGTCATAACCAGACTTTGCAAGTTCACATGAGTTATCAAACAACGTTGCGAATTCAAAGTGAAACATCATCTTTATATCTTAATAGACTTAGACATGTTCTTATCACATTTCTCTAAGTTATCTAGATATGTTTTACGTGACCTCTGCTAGCATTTCTTCAAGATGCTACCTCAGGACTAGTGACATAAGACATGATTGGCTGCACATTTGGTACAAAGGCCATTTGGAATTAAGGTGGTTTCTTGTTGTGATTGCTGAAGCTTGGGAAGATTCTACAATGGCAGCCACTCTCATGTGACTACGTGAGCTGACTGGCTCTATCACTTATAAACATTTTCCGATGCCATTTTGGAACTGAGCCAGATTTGCTGCTATATCTAGAAACAGCATTCTCATGTTCAAATTCAGCCTTGGTACATGCTGAGTTCAGGTTCAGATTGGTAATTGATGAGCAAAATGCTAGATATAACATTTCTCACCAAACCCAGAAGCATTTATAGTGCCAACGCATAGGAGACAGTCTATGTGTCTGGAAGTCCGGAAGAAGGGCTGCCTCAAGCTTGACTCCAGGGTGTGATTACACAGATTGTTGCTGCAGAATTAGTTGAATGGAGATTGCTGGAAATCTGAAATAAAAACATTTTGTTTTTATTGTTAATAATATTTTCCTTCCTCCTCTTCATTATAATCTTCCTCTTCCATTGTTCCCCAGCCACTTCTTCCCTATCCTCACCTCTACGGTTCTGTAGAAGAGGAAATGAACTTAGAATAGACACACGTAAATAGAACTCTGCAGTTCATGGCATGTTACATCTTTTAAAATAACAAGGCAAATATAAGTATTGCTTTGCACTCAGATTTTGCCAGGGAATATGAATATTGAATAAATGCTTCTACTCCATATTTCTCCAAAACAAATTGCCATTAATTCACACTACTGCACATTACATTACAGCTGACAGTTACCTTGAGGTCTGCTAGCCTATTTATGTACTTCAGTTTTTCAATGCTTTTCTTATACATCTATGTTGTTAGCAAATCTACACCAAGTCCATCTTATATACCGGGAGTAACAGTGAGCTCAGTTGTCACCCTGGGTACATCACTTCCTCCATCAGAATAAAAGTTAATGGAAGCAAAACACTGCGTATGCTGCAAGTCTAAATTAAAAACATAAAGTGTTGGAAATAATAAAAGCATGTCTGGTAGTATTTGTGGAAAGAAGATAAATAACATTTTAGGTCCATGATCTTTCCAAGACTTAATTGAATGCATTCTAAAAATCAATATACACTGCATTCGCTTTATTCCTTCAATTGCCTGCTTCTTCAAAAATATATAAAATTCATCAAACATGATTTCCCTTCAATAAACCTACACTATATGCACTTAATGCATTGTCAAATGCTTACTTAATTTTCTTTTTTTCTGTTACACTTGGAGCAGAAAGTGGATGTGGGAAGGGTTGGATGGAATGTTGGTATTGCAGTGCACACCTTTCATTTTTTCACCTTCTACTTTTTCCTGACGGCAAGTCTCAAGGTGCATGATGACTTCCCAGATGCTCCTCCTCCACTTTGACTGGTCTTGGGTCAGTGATTCCCAAGTGGCTGTGGGAATACCAGACTCCGCAAGTGAGGCCTTGCGGGTATCACTGAAACACTTCTTCTGTCCACCTGGGGCTCACCTGCCATTTCAAAACTGGCAGTAGAGCATCTGCTTGGGGAGTCTTGTGTCGGTCATGTGGATGGCATGTCCACAAGGGTGGCTAGTGCGTCGACACTGGGGACGTTGACCTGGTTGAGGATGTTCGTGCTGGTGCATCTTTCTTCCCAGCAGATTTGCTGGATCTTGTGCAGGGAGCATTGGTGGTACTGGTCCAGCATCTTGAAGTGTCTGCTGTAGACATGTATTTTATATCTCATTGGTGCAATGGGACACAAAACTCCTACTTTATAGGCATGAGAGCTTCTGACTGCTTTAATTGTAGACATTTGCAGTTCTATCCGTATTTGTGGCAGAGAAAGTAGGGTGGGTGAGCACAGAGTTCTTCGTTTGCAATTTCTTAAATTGCCTGACATCCCTTTGTTGGTTATATTCCAACATAGAAGGTTCGAATGGAATTCCATTGATGTGATTAAGGATTGGAAGACAAAATGCATGGTTACCTCAAAATGCCAGCAGGAATAATCAAAACAAGTATTAAGAGGTGGCAAAAATAACATTAACATTATTTTAGACATTGTGTGTTTATTTTCACTGCTTAGCAACCTTGACCATATCTGATGTGCACCAAATTACTTAAGGACATAAAACTATTCTCTAGTGGGCGGCATGGTGGCACAGTGGTTAGCACTGCTGCCTCACAGCGCCTGAGACCCGGGTTCAATTCCCGACTCAGGCGACTGACTGTGTGGAGTTTGCACGTTCTCCCCGTGTCTGCGTGGGTTTCATCTGGGTGCTCCGGTTTCCTCCCACAGTCCAAAGATGTGCGGGTCAGGTGAATTGGCCATGCTAAATTGCCCGTAGTGTTAGGTAAGGGGTAAATGTAGGGGTATGGGTGGGTTGCGCTTCGGCGGGTCGGTGTGGACTTGTTGGGCTGAAGGGCCTGTTTCCACACTGTAAATAATCTAATCTAAAAAAAAATTACCTTTTATAGATAATATAGGCACTCTCTTCTCCTGCATTCCACACTGTTTATGGCTGTTTTCATTTCATGCATCTCAATTTTAGCTTCCAATATTTTGTAGAGATTGTTTCTTTTGTAGAATCTTCAACATCCACTTGAACCAGCAGATGGAGCTTGGTTAAACATCACTTAAGAAGTACTATTTATGAATGTCTTAAGTGGTGATGGGTTACGTTCACTGGGGCATTCACGTTACTGTAATATCACAGATCTTTTTAATGCAGTCTGTAGTCAGGAATCATGGATAGTGATGTTAGAGGCTCCACCATTCTGGACTCAGGAGGAATCTCTCTTATACTGCCTGCCTGCAGGTGTGAAAGATTTGATGGTTGTTACACAACCTTGGGTCTTCTAATTCTGGGCTGAGACTCAAATCCAGAGCATTTCGTTGCGAATCTACCAACTGTGCCACAAGACCTCCTGCTGGACCATGTACTGGTGTTTGAATGGACGCCTTCTGATACATAGCCCAATGTGCTACCAACTGAATCAAACGAAACCTTATTGGTGAAGCTTCAATTATGACGGCTCTCCACAATTATTCTTGGAACACACTATCATAGAATAACAATTGTTTGAATGTTATGTTTCAGCAGTTCAGAAAACATTAACTATTTATTTTGTACATTATTGGTTTGGTATCGAACATCAGAATTGATGACGAGTTTCTCGTGAGTATGGAACAGCGGTTTACGATGAAAACTTAAAACCACAGGCATAACTCAACATGACAAGGTTCAAAGGAATGTTTCTATGATACAACCAGAAAATACAATGCATTCTATTTAATTTCGTTTCCTTCTATGGGCAAGACCTATTGGAACTGTAGCATCAAATGTAACCTTTAGAACCCGGCGCTGTTTACCCCGTGTGAATTCACATGTTTACAGCAATGAATTTCATGCCTTTCGTCGGAGTACATTACGAATTCACCGAAGACAGAAAATAAGCACCCCGAAGCTCTGCATGGTCGCAAATTTGGGGTGGGACTTCCTCCATTAGAACCGGAAGACTCAAAACCGAGTGAAATCCGGAAATTGGAGGTGAAATATGATCATAGAGTGCGTGCGAGTCCCGGGAAGGTGTACAGTGAGGCTCGGTACAGGTGGAGAGAAACAGCGTTTGCTGCCACAACAGCCCATCGCAGAGGGCAGCGTTTAGCTGAGGACGAGCGGGGTGAAGGGAAGAAATCTGCAGATATCAATTTCTAATGTTGGCGTGAGCTTTTCATTATGTGGCTCAAGCCTGAAGAGGTGCTGCTGAAAAATGCTCTGAAGCTCTGGGTGACGGAGAAATCTAATGCCTACTTCATCTTGCAGCGCAGAAGGAGACAAGGAGACAGCGGTGGGAAACTGTCTGGTGAGAGGCTGGGGAATTGGGAGAACAAATCCTCTTCTGAAGCTGGCGTTTCTGTCCATGTCTGGGTTAATGTCTTGAGGCAGATGGTATTGGTATCAGACTTGGCTGGCAGTGACTCCCATTGTGCTTTGTTTGGTAACAATTATGCGCTTGTTGAACTTTTACCAGTGGCTTATCTAGGCTAATTATTAATTTTGTTTTGTTGAAGTACTTCCTCGGGTCGTTTATTATTTGGTTTTTTTTCCAACGTTGTTCCCTTGTCTATAGAGCTGTATTTACTGTTCGCGTTGGTGTGTGGGGAGGACCACCTACTTACTGAACTCCCAACACTGACCTAAATGTAACCCATGGCCACAACTCACCTGCCAGCTCGCAGTTCTGCCTATGCTATCCTGTGCAGTGCTGGCTTACATTATACTTGGGTAATAGCAGCCAGGGTTTTAATACAGGCATTTACCCCTGAAACATGATAGTGATTTGGCACCCTTTCACAGACTTCTGTTGCTAACCTGCATTGTAAATCCTATACAAAGATGTACTTTTGCTTATTGGTGGACAGCTGCACAGTGCCTTATTTCTGTTTGGTGTGGTTCCCAGAATGTGTCCAGTCCTGTCTTCCTTCAGTTGCCTGGAGGGCTCCTGAAATTGTATCTGATTTGAAAATTAAATACCATTGGGATGTGAACTGAAAGAATTGATTCTATTGCATTGTCTGTTGGAAGGGTTGCTGGATTACTCTAAGATGTGGGCTACAGTGATTAATGTACTAATTCAAGGTGTGAACAACTGTAATGGATTTAGAAATTTTGTGTTTTATAGACTTACCTAATTTTGCAAATTAAATATATTACTATTTTTAGTGTTTGGACATGATTTACATATTGAATTGAGTGGACGGACATGTATTGATGGAATTGAATTTTGGATTATGAGGAATAGCTATTGTTTGGTAGTATAATAACAAAATGATATTTGGGATCTTATTGATTGAATGGCCGGTTCTGTTGTGTATCAAAGGGATAGAGTGGATATGCATGTAAGAAGAATCTTGCACCTTGATAAAAACTTCCACACACCCCCCACCCACCAAAAGAAGTTGAAGTGCTTGTTTCTTGAGATTGTCATATGTCCCCAGTGGTTGGTCTTCATTTGGAAGGAGATTAATCCTGCCCTTTGAAGTTATGAGACAAAAAAAAACGCAGATGCTGGAATCCAAGGTAGACAAGCAGGAGGCTAGAAAAGCACAGCAAGCTGAAGAAGAGTCCTGAAGAAGAGTTACACCTGAAACATTGACCTCTCCACCTCCTGATGCTGCCTGGCTTGCTATGTTTTTCCAGTCTCCTACTTGTCCACCTTTTGAAGTTATGACCCTCTTCTCAATAATGCTGGTGAATCTGGTGTCACTTCTCACATCCTTTCCCATAACTCTGCAATGGAATATGTCCCTAATTGGCTATATACCCCACTATAGGACTGAACTGGCCTTGGTCAATGTCCTTTGTTCCTGTAAGTATTAAAACCATGTCTTCTCATCCTTCTGTCAGCAGTCTTTGATGTGGGATTACAGTGTTGTCCTGCACTGCTTCTCCTCTCTTTCCAGCTATGTGTGACTTCCCTTGCCAAGAGTAATTCTTCGAGTAAAAAACTGGGGTCTGCAGATGCTGGAGATCACAGCTGCAAATGTGTTGCTGGTCAAAGCACAGCAGGCCAGGCAGCATCTCTATTCCTGAGATGCTGCCTGGCCTGCTGTGCTTTGACCAGCAACACATTTGCAAGAGTAATTCTTGCCTTTTTCAGTTGGAGAAGATAGTATTCTGTATTGGCCTCTTCTCACCCTTGTACTATTAGTTTTGTAATCCTTTTGATCTGTTAATGTCCACTCTTATTTCTCAACTATTTCTGCTATTTATCTGAAAATCCAGCTGCCAATTTGATGGAGTACACTGACCTTTGGCTGTACTGGGCTTTCCAACTGTGCCACTGCCTGTTGTCAAACTACTTGTCTGGTAGCTTGGTTAAACTGAAACTTCCTCCAATCAGACATTAGGAGCACCAAGAAAAACTCCACAGATTCAACTCTGCCTTCCTGGCTGTTGTGTCAGGCTGAACCAGAATATTTCCAACTTTAGCATCTTATTTGTCCTTGATCAAAGTTCCCTATCTGATATCCACCTCTGCCCAGCACCCCCAAAATGTTGCAAAGACTGACTACCACCTACATATTATTGCTCCCCTCAGTTCCTGCTTCAGTTCATCAGTGAAACCTTTATCCTGCCTTTTCTTACCTCCAGACTGCTATTCTTCTCTCTCTCTCTCTCTCTCAGATTCCACCCTCAATAACTTGAGGTCATGTATGTTGCCCGTATCCTAACTCACAAGGAGTCCTGTTCAGTCATCACCGCTGTGCTCACTGGTTCCTAATCCAGCAATCTTTGGTGTCAAAGTTCTCATTTTTGTACAAAATCTCTGATTTCCATCATGATACAACCGTAGCCTTTCTATTCCTCCAACTCTGCCTTGGTGTAAGTTTCTCATTTCCCTCACATTTGAAAGTGAAAGTTTCTTTTTAATGTGGCCTGTTTCTGGAAAATAAACTGAATATATACAGTTGTATGTCACATTGGCTTTGCCTCTACCAACCCCCCCCCCCCCCCCCCCCCCCCCCCCCAACTAAATTAGAATGGAATGGGATACTTTGCATTTGGAGCTTACTAATGTCCTCCCTGTGTTCGTATTTGGACTAATTTTGTTTAATATGCACTGAAAGTTGTGCCCTTCTGGCATGCATTACTATTTCTCAAGGTTAACTGTTAACCATGATTTGTGATAACTATTCCATTAGAACACTGCACACATGTTTAGTCAAATTTACTTGTAGAAACAAAAAGGTAATATCAACACAAAGCCAGCAAATTATCATGTGCCTTAACTTTGTTTGTACTGTAGAACTAGGTTCCATCTCCAGTTTCACAAATACACTTATTTCAGTTTGCAATAATTTGAGATTCTTTTAGATTTAATGATTTTTCATTCTTTCCTTTGTTGATCCCTGTCTCCTGTTTGCAAGGTGATCTGATCTGTTTATAGAATGGTAAAATATTTGTTTTGAAGCATAACTGTTGAGCTACATGCCTTTGTTATAAGGTTGTTTCTTTGAGTTAACTCAATGTATCTGCAGCTAAATTAAATCTTGTGATAGACTTCCTAACATCTCTGCCATGATATGCAAACATATCAGGAAGATTCATCCAGCTTTTTTGCTTATCTAGATAATAGAACATAGAACATAGAACAGTACAGCACAGAACAGGCCCTTCAGCCCACGATGTTGTGCTGACCACTGATCCTCATGTATGCACCCTCAAATTTCTGTGACCATATGCATGTCCAGGAGTCTCTTAAATGTCCCCAATGACCCTGCCTCCACAACTGCTGCTGGCAACGCATTCCATGCTCTCACAACTCTCTGTTGAAAGAACCTGCCTCTGACATCCCCTGTACACTTTCCTCCAACCAGCTTAAAACTATGCCCCCTTGTGTTAGTCATTTCTGCCCTGGGAAATAGTCTCTGGCTATCGACTCTATCAATGCCTCTCATTATCTTGTATACCTCAATTAGGTCCCCTCTTCTCCTCCTTTTCTCCAATGAAAAAAGTCTGAGCTCAGTCAACCTCTCCTCATAAGATAAGCCCTCCAGTCCAGGCAGCATCCTGGTAAACCTCCTCTGAACCCTCTCCAAAGCATCGACATCTTTCTTATAATAGGGCGACTAGAACTGGACGCAGTATTCCAAATGCGGTCTAACCAAAGTTTTATAGAGCTGCAACAAGATCTCACGACTCTTCAACTCAATCCCCCTGTTAATGAAAGCCAAAACACCATATGCTTTCTTAACAACCCTGTCCACTTGGGTGGCCATTTTAAGGGATCTATGTACCTGCACCCCAAGATACCTCTGTTCCTCCACACTGCCAAGAATCCTGTCCTTAATCCTGTACTCAGCTTTCAAATTCGACTTCCAAAATGCATGACCTCGCATTTATCCAGGTTGAACTCCATCTGCCACCTCTCAGCCCATCTCTGCATCCTGTCAATGTCCCGCTGCAGCCTACAACAGCCCTCTATACTGTCAACGACACCTCCAACCTTTGTGTCATCTGCAAACTTGCTGACCCATCCTTCAATCCCCTCATCCAAGTCATTAATAAAGATTACAAAGAGTAGGGGCCCAAAGACAGAGCCCTGTGGAACACCACTCACCACAGACTTCCAGGCAGAATATTTTCCTTCTACTACCACTCGCTGTCTTCTGTTGGCCAGCCAATTCTGTATCCAGACAGCTATGTTCCCCTGAATCCCATTCCTCCTGACCTTCTGAATGAGCCTACCATGGGGAACCTTATCAAATGCCCGCTGAAGTACATATACACCATATCCACAGCTCGACCCTCATCAACTTTTCTAGTCACATCCTCAAAGAACTCGATAAGGTTTGTGAGGCATGACCTGCCCCTCACAAAGCCGTGTTGACTGCATTTAATCAAGCCATGCTCTTCCAGATGGTCATAAATCCTATCCCTCAGAATCCTTTCTAACACCTTGCAGATGACAGACATGAGACTTACTGGTCTGTAATTGCTGGAGATTTCCCTATTTCCTTTCTTGTAGAGAGGAATTACATTTGCCTTTCTTCAGTCCTCAGGCACTACTCCAATGGAAAGCGAGGATGAAAAAATCTTCGCAAATGGCGAAGCAATTTCATTTTTCATTTCCCAAAGCAGCTGAGGACAAATCTGGTCCAGACCTGGTGACTTGTCAATCTTAATGTTTGACAAAATTTTCAGCACATCCGCTTCCTCTATCTCTATCCATTTCAACATGCACACCTGCTCTTCAAAGGTTTCATTCACTACAAAGTTTGTTTCTTTCGTAAAGACAGAAGCAAAAAGCTCATTTAGGGCTTCCCCTACCTTCTCAGACTCCACACACAAATTCCCTCTGCTGTTCCTGATCGGCCCTACTCTTTCTCTGACCATTCTCTTATTGCTCGCATAAGGGTAAAATGCCTTTGTGTTCTCCCTAATCCGTTCTGCCAAGCCTTTCTCGTGCCCCCTCCTGGCTCTCCTCAGACCATTTTAAGCTCCTTCCTTGCCTGCCTGTAATCCTGTAGAGCTTAACTTGACCCTAGCTTCCTCCACCTTAAGTAAGCTACCTTTTTCCTTTTGACGAGAAGCTCCACCACTCTCGTCATCCAAGATTCCTTTATCTTGCCCCTTCTTGCCTGTCTCAGAGGGACATATTTATTCATCACTTGCTACAACTGTTCCTTAAACAGTCTCCACATGTCTATAGTGCCTTTACCATGGAACAATTGCTCCCAATCCATGCTTCCTAACTCATGTCTAATCGCATCATAGTTTCCTCTTCCCCAATTAAATATCCTCCCATTTTGCCTAATCCTCTCCTTCTCCATAGCTATGTAGAATGTGAGGCAGTTGTGGTCACTATCACCAAAATGCTCTCCCACCACAAGATCTGATACCTGCCCTGGCTAGTTTCTGAGCACTAAGTCTAGAATGGTCTCTCTCCTCATTGGCCTGTTAACGTACTGTTTATGTTTATTGTTTATTGTTTGCAACTAGATGTTTATTGTTTGCAACTAAGTGAAGGAGAGCTTTTTTTTGACATTTGAAACTTTTAAAAAACAAAACTTCCTGCTTATGTTGATTTACACCATTTGTAGGAATACATTTACCTGGTTGTGTCTCTGGCATCTCCCTGGTGTGAGCTGATCTGCACCTTGCCCTGTCTGCCAATATGTTTTGTTGATAGTTTCATCTGGGAGAATTTGAGCGGATTTCCAAAGACAAAACTGCCCTGAATCTGTCATTGTTTCCACCATGGTATATTAACGTATTAACTAGTATGAATTGTTCACATTGCTTTTAAGGAAAATGTTGTGACAGTCAAACCATCAATAATTACCAAAATGTTGGATGTTTTGTGAAGGGGGTTGCTTGGAACATAGAATTTCTCCTCTAATTATATATTGACCTTTTAAAATAAATGTATTTTTAGAGAGTGAAAGATTCTTGTGGCAAGAATTGCTTCTGATTGTTACATTTGGTGTCTTCTCATGAGTTTAGGAGCTTGTTTTGTCCTGCAATCCTAACTTTGTACTCTACTGTTCTTTTCCAAGCACAGTACTGAATAGTGTCGTAAAATCTATATGTAGATTGTTGTGAACATCTATTTCATGTGTTTTAATAATTTTATTTTAGTTGTAGGAAATTAACTAAACTAATGCATTTAACTAGTTTGGATTATTTTGCTTTGAGGTTCCTCATGTTTGCGTAATGGAATCATATTAGAAGAGATGGTATTTTTGAGACCAGAGCTATATTACCTTAAGAGCTTTCAGTGAACTCCATGACTGTAAACCTCATTGAAAACTTCATTTATTTCATTAGATCAAAGATGAGGGAGACTTAACATAAACATCAACATCTCCCTGAGCTGCGCCATAGTTCCAACATGTTTCAAGGCTGCTACTATCGTCTGCATGCAGAAGAACTCTTTAGCGTTCTGTCTCAGCAACTACCGCTCCGTTGCGCTAACACCCATCATCATGAAGTGTTTCGAGACGCTCATGATGAGGCATATTAAGACCTGCTCTCCCCCCCCCTCACTGGACACCCTGCAGTTCGTGTATCATCCCAACTGCTCAACAGAGATGATGCAATTTCCACCACCCTCCATCTGGCCCTCACCCACCTGGAGAAGAAGGACACCTACGTCAGATTACTGCTTATAGATTTCAGTTCTGCATTTAACACTCTCATTCCTCTGCACCTGATTGGAAAGCTGAGTCTGCTGAGCCTAAATACCTCCCTTTGTAACTGGATCCTGGACTTCCTGATCGGGAGACCTCAGTCAGTCCGGATTGAGAACAGCATCATCACACTGAGCACAGGGGTCCCCCAGGGCTGTGTGCTAAGTCCACTGCTGTTCACCCTGCTGATACGTGACTGTGCAACGATGCACAGGTCGAATCACATAATGAAGTTCACTGATGGCACGACTGCAGTGGATCTCATCAGCAGGAACGATGAGTCAGCTTACAGAAAGGAGGTGCAGCGGCTAATGGACTGGTGCAGAGTCAACAATCTGTCTCCAAACATGGACAAAACAAAAGAGACAGTTGTTGACTTCAGGAGGGCACAGAGTGACCACTCTCCACTGAACATTGACGGTTCCCCTGTAGAGATCATGAAAGTACCAAATTTCTTGGTGTCCACCTGGCAGAGAATCTCACCTGGTTCCTCAACCCCAACTCCATAGCCAGGAAATCCCGGCAGCGTACCTACTTTCTGCGGAGGCTGAGAAAAGCCCACTTCCCAACCCCCTCACACACACACACACACACACACACACACACACACACACACCGGCCCCCCCCCCCATCCTCACTACATTTTACAGAGGGTTCATTGAGAGTACCCTGAGCTGCTGCATCATTGCCTGGTTTGGGATTTGCATAAGACCCCCCAACAGATAGTGAAGACAGCTGAGAAGATCATTGGGGTCTCTCTTCCCTTCATTACAGACATTTACACCACATGCTTCATCCGAAAGACTAAGAGCATTGTGGAAGACCCCTCACTCAAACTCTCCTCCCTCCTGCTATCTGGCAGAAGATACCGGAGTGTTCAGTCTCTCATGGCCAGACTGTGCAAGTTTTTTCCCCCAAGCCATCAGGCTCCTAAACACTGTATGATTGGACTCTTTTCCATTTGAAATTCTTTGCACATCTTCAATTGCTGCTAGAACAATGTCTATTAATTATCATTATTTTATTACACTGTTATTTGCGTGTTTTGCACTTCCTATCCACTTTATGCTGCCCTTTGTATGATCATGTAGTTTGTGCTGTCCATGTAGCACCTTGGTCTGGGAGGAAAGCTGTCTTTTTTTTACTGTCTCAGTTGCATATGATAGGAATGACAAATAAAAGCCACTCTACTAAAGGTCAAGTTAAGGACAGCTTGGAGCAGGCTATATTGTCAGGAGCTGAAAGAAGTTTCAAAAGGTTTTCTGTTTTCAATATGTTTGCTGGGAGAAGTTAGTTATATCTTTTAAAACTGAGAGAATGTTGTTGGCAGACTTCAGAGTTAGGGCAGGAGAAATAGAGGTACTTGGACGCCATTGAGCATTCAGTGCAGCTGAGATTGGGAATGAGTCGAGGAAACTCACAAGCAATTTTTGCTTGGTGCAACTAAGAAATCTTGGCGTGTTGCTGAGCCCCAGGATTCTGTCACCTGAGTGAATCTAGGTGTCTGTGAATGAGCTGGAACTAGGCCGTGTGTTGATGCAGGAGTTCAGTCTCCGAATTCTTTGGAATGCAATCTTGGAAGAAATGAACATACCAAGATGTGTTCAGTCATTGCAACTGTCCAGCTTTTGAGGGCATTTCAAGGCCAAATCTTAGAGCAAAGTTGTGGAATCTCTCGTAAGGAAGACAAAATGTTCATGAGTTTTCGTGACTCACAGTCACTGTGGAGAGTTTGCTAAGAAGTTTGTACGGTCTATCTATAATCCACATTAACTGTTTGATATAGTCTAGGGAGTGTTTGACTGCTTTTTCTTGTTAATTCTGGTTGTTGAAAGTACAGGAAGTGTGCATAGTAATGTTAGATGGTATTAGCTTTTTCAACCTTGCATTGTGAATGATGATTTTTGCTTGTCACTTTCTTTTGATCAGCAAGGACCTGTGATCTCAAACTTTTGTCTAAACAAAGGCTGCCTTTTTTGTTTGCTATGTGCTCCTTGGTGAATCTGATCTGCAGTGTGTTACCACTACTCCGTTAACTGCTGGGTTTAGAAGTGACACTTCTTAGAATTACACAATGTGTCCATTAATATATGTCGATAAAATGCCAAAATATGACATCTGTAAAGACCCTATGCGGGATGGTGTGGTGGTGGTGGAGGGGGGCGCAGTGAGGACTGCAGATGCTGGAGATTAGTGGTGCTAGAAAAGTATAGTGGGTCAGGCAGCATCAGAAGAGCAGGAGAATCGACACTTCGAGCATAAGCTCTTCTGCTCCTCAGATGCTGCCTGGCCTGCTGCATTTTTCCAGCACCACATTCAAAGACCCTATATGGTCATCTTTAAAAGTAACCTACTTACATTAAGTAGATTTCAAAGAATAATGGAAGATGTTATTTGGTAGTACGGAACTTAAGAATTACTTGAAAAAGGACATATTTTTCTCAGTGTTTTTCATCTTGTACTTATCAGGCAAAAATAATAAAAACCAAAATAAAGGGAAAACAATGTGTATACTGAATGAGAGGAGAGTGGTTGGCAAGCAGACTCTGATAGGGAGAGGCGTTGCCATGGTTAATGGTGTCTGGTTGCCTGCCAAGCTTTGTTTAAATTTTAAACCCAGCAGTTGACTTTTTAATTTAAAAAAGCCAGTGGCTGAACACAAGACACTCACTTGGTCTGACTAAGACTTTGCAGTTACATTTCCTTCCTCATTTTTGTATTTCAAACCCTCTAGAGGATAAATAGCAACATTGCCTGAGCTTTTCTGATTTATTTATTCTCCCTGTGCAGTACTTTTAGTGGTTTGTTTCTGTGAACTCCCAAACTCCTTAACTGACTAGTCTCTTGCTGTTAAGATATTACAATTGGGTCTTTCTATGATAACCTCGCATTTGCCCTTGTTGAACTGCATCTTGCACATTTTTTGACTGCTCACATAGCCTATCCCCTTATGTAATTTCTCTCTCCTGTATGTAACTTGTGCTTCCTGTCATCTGAAAGTTTAGATATAAAGCTCTCTTTGTTTCTTCATTCAGGTCATTCATAAGCAGTGCCCCAGTATAATGTCTCAAGGACAAAAACAACTAATAACACACACCCTAAAATGTTTCTTGTCTCTTATCTCTCAATCAACCTCAAAACCTATGTCACAGAATCATATCTAATTTTGTATTGAACTTAATTTCACAACTGAAAGCATGAAAAGATAATTATAGAAATTCAACTTGATTAGTCAGACATAATTAGCCACGCAAATTTCATACAGTTTTGTGTCAAAGTGATCTTCATATTGTCTTCAAGAAATTTCTCTAGTACTTTGATTAGTTCTGACTTCAGAATCATTATTGTTATGGACAAATTGTGAGTGGTTTTATTTTTAAAAATTCCCTAAGCTCACCACCTACCTGCCAATAGAATGTTTTCCCCTTTCATATCATCTTGTAGGATGGGTGTAACTTGTGTAAAAGGTTTTTTTTTCTTGGAGACAATTGTCTGTTTCTTGCAAATTATAATACAATAGTTAGTATTCTGACCCAGGAGTGTTGAGTGATTGATGATGACATCTGAGAAGTTTCTGGAAAGCTATATCTAAATCTAGTTATCTCTGGGAGGTGTTTTAATATATTTTTAATAGTCACCTAAATTTGTAAATTTTTTGAATTCTGTTCATTGTTTTCTGTTGTACCATCAGTATTTCAGCTCCACTGTGCTCCTCCAGTTCTCTCCTACAGTTACAACATTTACAAGACATTTGGATAAATACATGAATAAGAAATGTTTGAAGGGATATGGGCCAAGCACTGGCAGTTGGGGCTAGTTTAGTTTGGGATTATAGTCGGCATGGACTTATTGGACAGATGGTCTTGTTTCCGCGCTGTGTGACTCTAACACAGATGCCTGCCACCTATTTCACAGTATACAAAAGCTTCCTGAAAACTTCATTCCCATTCCAAACTCCCTTTTTAATGTTTTCACTTCCCTTCATAAAACACAGTCTTTTGTCAGAGGGAGATATTGTGGTTCCGTGTTTGTAGTTCTATGTTTGCATAACACAAATTTACTAGTCTCACATCAGTACCAGTAAACTAAACGTAGGTCCTGTTTGTTTGAAGATATGTAGCAGGATTGCCTAGCAGATAGATTCACCGTAAAGGTTTGATAACTATTGTTATAAATAAGCACACCTGCAACCCCCTCATTAGATGCTGCAAGTTAACTGTGCAATGGCTGCTGGTCACATTCTACAACTGCTTACTTGTTCATGAGCATATCCCTTTTTACAGTGATCACAACAAAAAAACTCTGCATTGATTATATTTATGGCATGCAGGAAAGGTACAAATCGCCAGTCAGTTCTAACTTGGTCCGACACTCAGCAGTTGTCAGAAGTTTATAATTTGTAGTTAGAATAAGTTACTCAGATTTTAGTGCTGTAGGCACCAAAAGTTAATTGGGACACTGTTTCAAGTTCATGGACTAAAGACATGGTAAAACATTCAGTGCATCAAAAAATACTAATTTAGAAAGGCTGTTCTCACAAAGATGGCCACCACTTACTGCTGTGCAAGTTCCCACAAGCAGTGATGTTAAGATTAGATACCTTGAAATGATGCTGATTTGAGAGACAAAATGATCTGGATAACATGGATTATTCTCTTGCAGTTTGCAGTAGTGCCCTGCGATCATTGCAACCATCTGAGAAAACAGATGGTTATAACAGTGCACTGTAGGTAATGAAGACTTGAAATCACAGTTTGAATACTGCCCCTAAAAAAGTGTTCTGAATCAATTTGAAGCATGTGCATGTAATTTTGTCTTCTTTAAGCAGTGTTTCAGCTTTAGCTGAGTTTTAATGATTTGTTTAATTTGATATTCGTGGTTACCATTTTGTTCTGCAGTTTATGCAAATAAGGATGTGGAGTGTTATCCAAGAAATAAATTATGTTATAGTTACAATTTTGGTTTCCCGTTTAGGTCAGTGGTCTAGATTGGGGACTGGCTGGGTGGGTCAGGAGATTGGGGAGAGAATGAGGCAGAAAAAAAGACAGCTTCTTAGCAAATATTGCCCTTAACAGATGATCATTGTAATAATGCTGTTTTGCTTTATGAAGAAATCTGGTAGTCAGCATGATCTGATTTAGCTGTTTACCATTGCAGTAGAGGAACAAGGATTGGCAATTCAGTCACATGAGTCTATTTTGCCACTGATCTACTTTCCAGCTTTTAGTTCCAGGTTTCAAAGCCTTACTGTTTTGCAAAATCTTTCCCTGGTGGTGAGGTTGAACCAGACACTTTGTAATCTTGGTGTCATATTTGACCCTAAGACAAGCTTTTGACCACACACCCACAGCGTTACTAAAACCACCTGTTTTCTCCTTTGTAACATAGCCTGACTCCTGTCCCTGCCTCAGTTTAGCTGGTGTCAATCTCCTCATCCATGCTTTGATTCCTGCTTGGTATTATATGTTCTAGTGTCTGTAACTTGAGATCGCCCAAAGTTGTGTTGCCCATTCCTGCCTTGAACCAAGTTCCATTCATCAATGACCTCTGCACCCACTGACCTGCACTGGCTCCTGTTCAATCTACACTCGGGTTTACAATTCACATCCTTGTTTTTGAATCCCTCTAGACTCATCTTTTGATCTAATCTCTACAATTCCAGCCCTGCAGTGTTCTGAGGATATGTGTTTCTTTAACTCTGGGCTTTAGAATGTCCCTGATCATCTTTGGTTCTCCTTTGGTTGTTGTGTCTTCAGCTGCCAAGACCTTATGTACTGAAATTCCTCCCACCAAGCCTTTTATTTTGTCAAAAAATTATATTCCTTAAAGTCCACCTATTTTGACAAAACGTTGTCCATCTGCTCTATTATCTCTGTGTGATTCAATGTTAAATTTTGTCCTATGATGCTGCTTATGTGAGAGGAGTTGTGCATGTAAATTTGTTGATGAATACAAAGTCTTCAAAACCCCTGGTGTCTTTATGACAGGTCTACTCTTGACCATTCAAGATCCAGTGTATTGGCCTGGGTCCTTTACTAGCAACACTGAGCGTTCTGCCATGTGTGGTATTTGACTGGAAATTTCAGACTTGTGATGTGCAGAGTTATACTGCAGACTGCTTTGTGGATGCTTTGCTGACTGACGCTTGAACAGTTAGATTAAATGGCTGGGCGCCTGCCTGAAAAGTCGATTTTCCTGCTCTTCGGATGCTGCCTGACATGCTGTGTTTTTCCAGCAGCACTCTAATCTTGACCTTGATCTTGTGTTAATTGTCTACCTGCTATATTTCTCTGTAATTTTCAAATACGCACTTTGTGTTTTCAAACTCTGTATCACCTGCAAATCTTCCTTTCTAGTTTGATTCTTTAATTAATTATCCATCCTTCCGGACTGTCACCTCTCTACCCATGCTCTGATACACCCTGTACTACGTACAGTATTTTCATTTTGGCCAATGAATCTTATTAAGGTATTGAACTTATTGAATGCCTTCTGGAAGCACACATTGATCAGCTATAAATGTGATAAACTTGGGAGTGTTGCTTTTATTAAAGTAATGAGTACCCCTGTAAGTGATTTGACCTATAGTGCTGCTTATTTCACAAAGTGACATGCGACTTTTTTTAAAATCAGGGTAATTAATGGTAACCTCTAATTCTATGCCAGTTTGTACAATTGTGAAGCTATATTTAATTTTCACTTCAGACTGAATGAACCAGGTTCATTTCAGTTTCGGCTGCCATCAGGGAAGATCATGATTCCAGAAGCAGATTGTGATCCATGGAAAAATGAGCCATGACTCTGTGGAGGCCCATAAATTTACATTCAATGGTATAGTCTTTTCTGCACGTCTGAGTACCCAAGTGTATTAATAAGGCAGCGTGTTATATCAGCCTTTAACTTGAGCCAAAAAGTATTTGAACGGTGTTGTCACAAGCCATGGAACTATTCTTTTCCCCATATTTTCTGCCTTTCTTTGGGGCATCGTGCCAGATCCCTCTTATAAAGACCTGTTATAATTTTTCTTCGAGTTCTGGCAGCACCTGTGGAAAATACTACCATATTAGTCGTACTTTAAAGTACTCCACAATTAATTTCACTGGTCACCTTTCTAAGTGGTATAAAATTCAGTTACTGCACTTGTTAACCATTGGAAATGGCTTACTTGCCTCCTTTGGAAGGTTCTGCATCAGCTCCCACTGTAAGACAATGATCTTATGATTTCCTTAGCTGAAGTTTGGTGCCACATTGCCCATTATAATGCCATGCTCCAACTTGTTCTTGCCTTTAGGTTCAGGGCAAAAATATTACTTTATGAAAGGAGTGTTCAAAGATCTACATTGGGAGGTTCATCATCAAGACCCAAATGTGTCCATTTGGCATCTGTCCGTTAGAGAGCTCCTCACTATTTAGAGATAGCAGCAGTGTCTCAACCACACAAATCAGAAAGATTTAGCATTCATGGGCCTATCTAATGAACCCATAGCATTGTACCGCATATTTGTTTCGACTTGGAATCTACTTTTGACAGAAGTACTGACTGACACTTTAAAATACACCATTTGCTTGGTCTAGAATTGCTCTGCTATGGTTCCTTTCAGATTGTGTACAGAAGACATTTATATTACACGTCCACCTAAAGTTGCCAACCTTCCCGGAATGGATGGGAGATTATTGGTTTTGCACTCGATCTCCAGATGACTATTAAAAGCAGTCTGGGACTTTGAACACTGTAGTGTTCATTAACTGACTCAACTGCATGCACAGAGTTCAGTTAGTTTTATAATTGATTTCTGATAACAGGCAACACTTCTGCAAAAGAGCAGCATGATGATACAAAACGTTTATTGCAGTGCTCTCCATGCTCACAAACATCAATTCCTGCTGCCCTTTGATTCTGAATAAGGATGGGGACCTTTATTTGTCTTAATATGGACAGTAGTAGTGTAAAGAGCAGAGAAGGGCAAGAATTCTAAAACGTTCAGGGAAGTTTTCTTGGTTGTATGTTTGCAGCCCAGTGAGGAAGGAGCATTGCTGGATCTGGGTCTGGGGGATGAGGTGGGTGAAGTGAATTGAGTGGCAGTCGGGGAACTGTTTTAAAGAACAGTGACCATAAAGTAAAGCTTAGCTTATCTAAAGACGATGAAAAATACAATTGGAGGAGTCCCAACATGCATGGGATAAGAACAAATTGGGCTTAGGTATGTTGAAATTCAAGATTCAGGTTAAACTGTAACAGAAGAATAGGACACTGGTCCAGTACAGATGAAGGACATTTCCACGAAAAAGCAAATCTGAGCTCCCAAGGTGGCAAAAGAGAGGACCAGCTATTTTCTTTTTTTTTATATAAATTTTGAGTGTGACCAATGTCAGGTTTATAATACAAGTGAGAATTGAGCTAAATATAGAAACTTTTGTAGGATGCGATAAAGCAAATCAGAAAATTTGAGAAGAGCCTAGCAACTGAAATGAGAGTCCAAATTTCATTTTGTAGGCATGGATGCATGGAGGCAGTCAAAGATATTAAATGAGCTGTCTTTAACAAGGAAGGTGATGCTGCCAAGTTACAGGGAAAGGGGGCAGTTTAGGTACTGGATAAGTTAAAATTGATGTTGAGCAAAAAGCCGCTGGACTTCACATCGCCAAAACCAAAGATGCTGAAGGAAGGAAGTGTATAAACTGGAGGCGCACTGATGACAATCTTTTAATCATCTTTGGATGTAAGAGAGGTGCCAAAGCATTGGAGAATTGCAAGTATTACATCCCTTTTCAAAAGTAGTGCAAGGGTAAATCTGTTAACTAGAAACCAGTCAACTTAATTTGACCTCTGTAGTATGAAAGCCTTTACTACCAACGTTTGGAGCAAAATTGTGTCACTCGGACAAATATAATTCAGTTAACAAAAGCTTGCATGGATTTGTTAAAGGCTGATCGGTTTAACTAACTTGAATTTTTTGTTCAGTTTATTAAAGTTAAAACATGGTGCATGTGGATTTTCAAAAGGGCATTTGATAAAAGCCCATTTTGGAGTAAAGTGTCAACTATAGCAGTACTCTTGTCAAACATCCTGACTATGTGCACTAAGGAGCTCTATCTTGTAATTTCAACATTCCTGCATTTTGACAAGTTGTGACCCGGCTCAATAAAGCTATAACTGGCAAGAAAAAGCCAGTTGACTTCTTAATTTTGAATTAGTTAACTGTATCTTTTTATTTGATGTGTAATTTGACTGCTTGCTAAAAGAAATAAAAATACTAGTTGTGAATGACAAGGAGGTTTGCTCAAAAGAGGGGAGCCAATTTCTCCTACTTACCTGGCAGTAACAATTGCAGTAAAACGTACCCAATTGCCATCAGACTGGTTCTCTGTTACTGCACTAAGGTAGCTACATCCGGTGATAGAAACATAGAAAATAGGAGCAGGAGAAGGACTTTTGGCTTGATGACACTCCTCTACCATTCAAGTGTTTAGCGGCATGGTGGCTCAGTGGTGAACACTACTGCCTCACAGCACCAGGGAGCTGGGTTCGATTACTGCCTCAGGCGACTGACTGTGTGGAGTTTGCACATTCTCTCTGTGTCTGCGTGGGTATTCACTGGGTGCTCTGGTTTTCTCCCACTGTCCAAAGATGTGCAGGTTAGGTGAATTGGCAATGCTAAATTGCCCATAGTGTTAGGTGCATTAGTCAAGGGGAAATATGGGGAATGGGTCTGGGTGGTTTACTTTTCAGAGGGTCGGTGTGGACTTGTTG
Organism: Hemiscyllium ocellatum; assembly: GCF_020745735.1. Classification (NCBI taxonomy): domain Eukaryota; kingdom Metazoa; phylum Chordata; class Chondrichthyes; order Orectolobiformes; family Hemiscylliidae; genus Hemiscyllium; species Hemiscyllium ocellatum. The sequence goes on along the minus strand of NC_083406.1, from coordinate 68,361,478 downwards.
GGCTGTAGGGTATCTAATCTAATCAACATGATAATGGATGGTTCTCTATCTCAATGTCATTTTCTCCCCATATCCTTTAAGAACTTTTAGCTTCTAGAAAACTATCTATTGCCTGTCCTTCCTAAAGTTTGAATACCCTTAGACGTTTAGTTCTCAGCCTTGGTCAAATTTCAGCTGTGCCTATGATCTCACAATCATATCTTATCTGTTTACAACTACTTGTGCAGCAAATATGTCTTCACTATTGTCAATGTTTCATGCATTCAAATGTGGTACCTTTTCAGACTTGTCATTTTAATGTTGCAGAAAAAAAAGTGCAATGCTGGTGCCATTTGCTGCTAGACACTGTTTCCTCTGCCTTTCACCTTTTGCCTTCCACCTTTCATTTCCATCATTGTTTCCTCAACCTTATCTCTCCTTTCAAGTTCCTGTTCCCCTGCTACTCCCCCACTGTACAAGCAAACACTGCTTTTGAGGACATTAGTCCCATTCATGCTGAGGTGCAAGCTATCCAGCTTGTACAACGGCCATCTTCCTCTGACGGAAGTGGGTACTGCAGATGCTGGGGATCACAGTCAAGATTAGAGTGGTGCTGGAAAAGCACAGCAGGTCAGGCAGCATCCGAGGAGCAGGAAAAATCGACGTTTCGGGCAAAAGTATCTAGATGAAACGTCGATTTTCTTTTCCCCCCCTGTACTTCGGATGCTGCCATCTTCCTCCGAATCAGTCTCATTGCCTCAAAGAATCTAAATCTCTCCAGCCACGCATTCATTTGGTTTATTTTCCCATTCCTGATCTCCCCACAATGTGGCTGTGGAAGTAATCCTGAGATTACAACCTTTTGAGGTCCTACCTTTTGAATTTCTTTCTTAACTTCTTATTTTGTGCTTGCAGGATCCCATATCTTTTTTTTTTGCTGATGTCTTTGGTACTGAAATGGACCACGACTTCTGCTTGTTCTGCCTTTCCCTTTAGAACGTCCCGTAGTTGCTCAGTGACTTCCTTGATCCTGGGATTAGGGAAGAAAGTTAGTGGCTGCAGAAATGTATGTTCTGCTGTATGCTAGGGGGGCAATGTTCCACATTGTCAGGGGGATGCTTTGTTAATGGCCTTCCCTCTGTCATAAAGTCACCAGTGACGATGTGCAATAATCATCGACGATGCTCAGCACCATTTGAGATTCCTCAAATAATGAAGCAATCCATGTCCAAATGCACTAAGACCTGGAAAATATTTAGGCTTGGGCTGATAAGTGTCAAGCAACATTTTGTGCCAGACAAATATCAGGTAATGACCAATTTCAACAAGTGGGAATCTGAAAATTACCTCTTGACATTCATTGTTATTAACATTGCTGAATTCCCCCACCCATCAACATCCTTGGGGTGACCATGAACCAGAAACTAGACTGAACTTGCCATGTCACTACAAATACTGTCCCTACAAGAGCAGGATAGAGGCCTACAATCCGCAGAATCTGTCAACCATCTACAATGCACAAGTCAGGAGTGTGATGGAATGCTCACCAGTTACCTGGATGAGTGTTGCTCCAAAACCACTCAAGAAATTTGACATCATCCGTTGCTTGATTGGCATCACATCCTCAAGCAGTCACTCCATCCACCATCAACACTCAGCAGTATTTACTATCTCCAAGATGTACTGCTGAAATTCACCAAATCTCCTTTGAGAGGACCTTAGAATCATAGAACCCCTAGTGTGGGAGCAAGCCATCTGACCAAACGGCTGAAGAATAACCCACCATAACTGTTCCCCAACTTTATTATTCTACATTTCCCCCTGACTAATGCACCTAACCTACACATTCCTGAACGCTATGAGCAATGTAGCATAGCCAATTCACCTAACCTGCATGCATTTAGACTGTGGGAGGAAACTGGAGCATCTGGAGGAAACCCAGGCAGATAGGGGGAGAATGTGCAAACTCCACACAGACAGTCGTCTGAGACTGGAATCGACCCCGGGTCCCTGGCGCTGTGAGGCAGCAGTGAGCCACTATGCCACTAAACACAACACTTGCATTTAGTAGATCAAGGGCAACAGATATATGGGAATACCACTAGCTGAAAGTTCCTCTCTAAGCCACTCAACATTTATCTTTTCTTGCAAATATGTCAGTATATGTTTAGTGTCACTGGGTCAAAATCCTGGAACTCCCTTTCTAATGGCATTGCAGGTCTACCAACATTATGTGGTCTGCAGTGGTTAAAAAAGTTCAACTGACTTCCAGCTTATCAAGGCCAAGTAGGGGTGAGAAATAAATCCTGGCCAGCCAGTGACACTCACATCCATGAGTTAATAAAAAGGAATGTCCTCAATACTTTCTCCAACATTGCATCTCCAGTGCAAGAAAGATGTAATAGAGAAAAGATGTTTCCTGTAGCTAGAGTTGATAATGTGGGAGAACACTTTTTGAAAAGCCATTGGCAAATGAAGCCAATAGCAGGGAAGAGAAACTGAGACAAATTAGGACTGGTTCAGTGTCCAAAGAGTCATGAATGATGCTGAACGTTTCGCAACCTTCAGTGAACATCCCATCTTGGGTCTTAATGATGAAAGGAAGGTTATTTAAAGCAGCTGAAGAAAGGTAGTGCTGTGTTGAGAATTTGCAACAGAAGATATTATGCTCAGAGGCATTTTTTTAATACAGGTAGTTCTTCTGGTTGTGTTTTTCTGCAACTCCACATTATTGAAAATTCACGCTTCAGAAACAGCACTTAAAATATTGGTGATATAATCTCATTACAGCCAACACATGTTTTAAAAGTTCACGTTTTAGAAATAGTGTTACCAAATTGTCAATCGTGTTACAGTGAATTTGCATTAACGAAATGTGCATTATAGCAGAATCAACTGTAAATGTACATCAAATGGAGAAAGTTCCATTCTCCTGCACTAAGTGATTAATTCCCTTAGATATTTTGAGTCTATCAATCTATACTGCACTCTTATGTAAAATGATAAAATTCTATATTCAGTGCTTGGATTCTGAGAATCAGCTCACGGACTCTGATCAGCCAGATTTCAATTTAAAATCTGACGCGAAAGCAAACCTTTACTGTTTTCCTAGATCAGATTACTTACAGTGTGGCCCTTCAGCCCAACAAGTCCACACCCACCCGCCAAAGCGCAACCCACCCAGACCCATTCCCCTACAATTACCCCTTCACCTAACACTACGGGCAATTTAGCATGGTCAATTCACCTAACCTGCACATTTTTGGACTGGAAACCAGAGCACCTGGAGGAAACCCACACAGACACGGGGAGAATGTGCAAACTCCACACAGTCAGTTGCTTGAGGTAGGAATTGAACCCGGGTCTTTGGTGCTGAGAGGCAGCAGTGCTAACCACTGTGCCACTATGTTGCTTGACTTAGAAACAGCTCACACTTCTGAAACAGTCATGGATTTTAAGGCACACTTTAGGCATTTGAACACTAAAGCACGGCTAATGATTCCATTGCACTACTTGAACTGTGAGGTGCTGTCTCCCAGAGGAGTTGTTAATCTGTCTACTCTCTGAAATAGAAAAACATTAATCTCATCCATGGGTGAGCTGATGAGTTCCCCAATGTCCTGATCAGTACTTATCTCTCCATGAACTCTACAGAAATAGATGGACTGGGTGTTGCCATGTTGTAATCTGACATGCCTGTGCACAAATCAACTGCTGTGTTTCCTACATTGTACAATAACAGCTAAGCTTCAACTGTACTTTGGCTGTACAGCACAGTCAATGTACTTTGGCTGTACAGAAGTCCTACATGAGCTCTGAATCTCACTTGGCATTTCCACTATCAGCTCTGCTTTTTACTAATATTTAGATTTTACTAATTTGAGCTTTTCTGAAGAAAATACATGCTTATGGACAACAGAAACAGTGACAGCCAAATGCCACAACAGGATGATTCCTGTTCAGTTCTTCCCTACGATTTGTGCTGTGGAAACCAGATGTGAAATTCTAAGCATCGCTCTGCTCTAAAGAGAGGTGGAAGATTTTAATTCCAAGCTTGACAGAGAGGAACAGATAAGACCCTCCTTGCATTGCTGCTCTGCATTGAGTTATTTACAGTGTCAAGCACACCATGGAGTGCTACTATATCCTTTCTGTAAGGAGACGAGCCAAATAATACTCTGAACCTGATGTGACCTTTTTGTAAATTAGGTAATTTACAGAGCTTTCTTCAAAAAGAGTATTCAGCCACTGATTATTTGCGTCCCATTCTCAGGCATGCAATCTGAATACATCTCTTGCAAGAGATTGATTTAAAACACTATTAAATAGCCTCTGTCAATTAGGAAGCAAAGGGTTTGTTCTTTTTGTAAAAGTTCCCATGAGAGAGACACACTCCTTTCCCCAGGTGTAAACTGGGGCTGCCAAATCTGGCTATGTCTGTTTGTGATGTGACTCGATTCAATGTTGCTTTGGACTGGGAAACTTTTGGCCAAGGGTAGTGTGTACCCAATTCTGAATTAGCCAGGCACTATGCCCTTCAAAACAAAATGTATTTGTATTCGGGTGCTAAGTACAGTGTACATTATAAATCTATCATGTTACTAAATTTTTCTTTTATTTCATTTGTATACATGAAATAATTTGTAGCTACACTAATTCTGTAAACCTAAATCTGTTTCTGTTTCTCTGTGCAATACCAGTTAACTAAATTGCCTACTTGATCTTGTGAAATATTTTTGGTTTTAAGATCATCTTCAGATTTAAAATTCTTGTTGTTTGAGCCATAATGTTAGTCCACCAATATGTAAATGCTTTGTTACTGAGTGATTCTTTTTACAATTGGGTCAGGAGAAGCAATGATTACATTATAACAGGATCTCTGAAAAGCTAAAAGCTTTGAGTTTGCCCGTGTCTTGTGATAGAGAATTAATTTTAATTTTGGTAATTGCCCAAAATTTTATAGGCTAGCTTTGTATTTGATGCTTTGAACCCTTCTGGATTATAGGGTTCTGCTAAATTCCTGTCATCAAACTGTATCCATGCCTAACCAACAATAAATAAGATGATTGTTGTATAAAGTAATGATTCTGAAAGGACTAATGTTGGGCGCTGCATTCAGCTCCACCCAATCTGCTGATGTTCAAGAGATATTGGAGGAAGTTAGAATGTAAAGATTAAAATAGCTATTTTTCTGTGGCAGTGAATGAATCCACAGACCTCCCTTGTACATTAAAGGCCAGTGTGAGTAGAAATCTGTAGGCAAACCTTGTACAAATAGAGCTAATATTAACAAAACAACATCAGAGAGGCGTTGGAGTTAGAAAGGTTGTAGAGACTGGGAGGTGACAGACACCAATGAGGAATGGGGCAAACCAGTACCAGGCAAGGATAAGATTAATATTGAAGGAGACATTAATTACATTAACCTATGAGTTTGAATGAGAACCTGCTTCTTATTTTTATATGAAGTGAGGTTGAAATTTGGATAATGAGATGCCTATGTGACTAAAAATGGTATAACAATACTGCATTTTTCTGTATTCCTAAGAGTTTTCATCTAGGTAGTTTAGAATGGACTCTCCCTGTGTTCACTTGAATAAACAATTGAAAACCTGTACCCAAGAGTCCTGTGGTCAGTCGTTAGATATAACTACAACACTTGGGTGAGGCAAAGTCAGAGCAGCATTGGATTTATACAGTGAAGACCTGTGTCCTCAGGCTTCTATTGTCACAAGAATAATGTCTAAGTGACTAATATAACCTATGCCTATTGCCATAGTCCAATAAACCACATATTGTTTAAGACCAAGACCCTTCTCGTTAAGAATCACAAGTGGTTTTCCTGTACCACTGTGTATCACGTAGGACCTTGCCACCAAAGAAGCAGGATGGTGGCAGCAAAAGACTCCATTCATGAGCTGCTAGTGGTAGCATCACAATGCATACAACAAAAATTAGCAAGGTGTCTACAATAATGTTTGGATGAAAGATGTTAAAATCAGACAGAAAATCTCTTGTGGAAAATGAGTTGGTCCTTTTTAGAGAGCTTTTTGAATGTGATCGTTGTGAAAGGCTGTATGCGTACTTTTAAGGATGCGTATCTTAAGTTGCTGGGGATTTACTGATACAGGATGTCATAATGTAGAATGATGTCTGACTGGTACACGTTGCTGCTGTAAATGGAGAACAGGGCATACCTACGTGTGGAAACCTGAGATTCATACCCCTAAAGGAAAAACGGCATTGCTGTTGACTGTCAGTGTACATTTGGAACACAGACCTCTCCAAATTTGCAAAATACACAGGCAGCCTGGCAGTCCATGAATCACCATTCAACTCATTGATTGCACAGAATTGTTGCCAGAAATACCCTCCATACCAAACACTTGTGGAAAATGGGAGTACTGTTACATAGAGACCCTGTCACCAACTGACTGCAGGATTGGGCATCATGGCATGTGCCAGCTGTTAAAGGGGCAAAGGAAATGGTGGCTGTACAGCAGCAACCCATACAGACAATCCCTCCCAAGCAAGTACAAAGGGAGTCTCTTCAAGAGGCTTCAAATTGTGGGCCAAGGGCCCAATTGAAATTTTGATGGCAATCAAATTGTTATGGGACTTGAACCTGAACTTCCTAGTCTAGGTGTATGACTGTGCCACAATATTCCTAAACCAGTGCTGGTAGATATTTTTAAATCGAACTGTTCTGACAGACCTCTGAGCAGGTGGGACTTGGATCCAGGCCTTCTGGCACAGAGGCAGGCACACTACCATTGCAGCACAAGATCTCTTCAAAGGGACTCTGACTCCTTTTGCGGTGGAATTGAACCAGCAAAATGATGGCTGAAATTTGGGTGAGCCTAATTACTACATGCTCACTTGCTGTGAAGTTGATGCAGGAACAGAGCTTATATAGCTGGATCTAGAGGGTTCAGACTGAGGGATCCATTACTGCTGCTGGCTACTTCTAAAAGAGGGGGGATTAAAGCGCTGCAGACTGTGCAATGGAAGAATCCATCCAGCTCCAGATGGCTCCTAACGTCTGAAGAGGGCTACAGAAGAACTTTTATTGACTGTTTTTAACTCCCCCTCTTTTGAAGTCTGTTGTTCAATTTCGTGCCAAAATCGTCATTTTCTTAAGAATGGCACTCATCCTAGGCCCTGGAAAACACTGCTGAAGACCCGGTTGCAGATGGCCGAGGAAGTATATCATAATAGGCCCTCTATGGTCAAGCTGCAGCGGGTCACGGCTCTCTAGGCTGCTCTTGACTCATTGTACACACAGGTAGCAAAAAAGAGGTCTCTTTTGCTAAACAAAGACTGTTTGAATTTGGAGCTAAGCCAAATAGATATCAGGCATATCTTGCTAGAAAGGAAAATGCTTCCCAATCCATTGTGTCTGTTGGCGAGAAGGCTGGCACAATTACCCATGAGTTGAAGAAGATCAATTTTAGATTTAGGGAATACTTTGCAGATTTATGCTGGTTGGAGGGCGTCAAAGATGGTGCAGTGAGAATGCAGTCCTTTTTTGAGAACCTGGATCTCTGAGTATAAACATGGAACAAGTCTCCCTGTTAAATGATACAAGAGGTTCAGGAAGCAATAAAGCATCTCCAGGGTGGCAAAGCACCTGGGTCAGATGGATTCCCAAGTGAATTCTATAAGGAATTCATAAATGTGTTGGTGGACCCACTTTGGGGATGTATAGGTATTCATGTACACTGGATTGTCATCTGGCCTCTCCTGAGGTGCTAAGTTCAAAAGAGGCTTGTCTCCAGGGTGTCCCAAGTGTAAAATTAGTAAAGGCACTCTCTCACACTGCTACTGGTCATGTTGTAAGATCCAGAGATACTGGATTGCAAGAGTAAGGGAGTTGAAGGACATCCTGGGGATTGAACTTAAAGTGGATTCGGTATTTCTTCTTCTGGGGTTGCCAGATTTGCCCCCTCTGAGGGAACATGGGAAGAGATTGTGTAACATTCTTACCCATTGTGCGAGGAAGAGCATTTTAATGAATTGGATGTTGGAAAAACCAGCAGTTCTTATGTGGTGGCGCAGGTTGGTGATGGATCATCTCCCCCAAGACTACCTCAAAAATATGGTGCACCAAAAATGGAGCAGTTTTACAAGACATGGCAGCCCTTTCTAAATTATATTGATGCAGACTTATCAGCAATATTAATTGAGGCTGTGGTATAGCTGTAGGAATCTGTCTGGGTGCCCGTAGGGCCCTGGGAGAAAATAATACAGGTACAATGACTGGTGCTCCCAGGAATGGGAGCCTCAGTAGAGGTGTGGTGAGCGCAATAGAATAAAGTGTGATACAATTTAATTTAAGTTCATTTGAATTCATTTTAATTTAGTTTTTATTTAATTTGTTTGTAGTTTAGTTTAAGTAGATATATTTGTTCTGGTAAAATAGTAGGTAGTTCATTATTAATAGTATCGTGATATGACGTTGTACTGCCTCTATCTTTCTGTATTTTGGTATTACTGTTGTTTGTATATAAATGTTCAGTAAAAATTTTTAAAAGTTTCTAACAAAATGATGACAATAGCTTGGTACATTTGGGATAGGAACATAGAATAAGAATAGGCCATTTAGCCCCTGAAGCCTGTACCACCATTTAAAGAGTTTATGGGTATCTGTCTCAGACTTAAATTAGCAATTTAATATCACTGCTGTTTAGCAGTCCGAGCAGCTAGTATCCTTTGTGTGTAGAAGAACTTCTTAACATCTTTCCTGTATGGTCTGACCCTAATTCTCAGACTGTGTCCCCTAACTCTAGAACTTCCAACTTGTCAATATAGTTTATCAACCCCATCTTTTCTTGTTAATGTCTTGAAGACTTCGATCAGGTCGTACTTTCAACTTCTAAATTCTAGAGAAAACAAGATCTAATTTGTATAAGCTCCTCATAACTTATCCAGTGAAATCCAGGTAAACCTACGTGTACTGTCTCCAAAGCCAATATATCCTCCTCAAGGTATGGTGACTGATATGCTTTCAGTGTTACAAGAGAGGTCTCACCAGGGTTTTATACCAACCACAGCATAGCTCCTGTATTCTTGTACTCCAGTCCTCTAGTTACGAAGGCCAGCACTCCATTAGCTTTCTTTGTCATTTTCTGCACCTGTTTGTGATATGCTAAAGATCTATACACCTGAACTCCCTAAGTCTCTTAGGATATCCGCTGTATTTAACTTCATACCGTCTAGAAATTATCTGATTTAACCTTTCTCAGTCCAGAATGAATAGCCTCACGCTTATTTCATCATGTTGCTATCATATTTCAATTTCATAGAAAGCTAACACTAACTACTAGAGTGTCTCGTTGTTATGAATAACTTGAATTGGTGGACAATATTGGTAACATTAGCAGCATTTTAAATCTGTTTAGCCTATTTTCATTTTATCATCTAATTTTCACCATGGAGACTAAAACAAACAAAAACCTCTTTACTAGGGGCATGTTTATCAGCATTGTTGAAAGAAGTCTGTTCACACTTCTTAAGTCGCCTGTCATATGGTTCGAAAGTGAAGGATTGTGCTGTAGATTATTTGATAGTGTATTGTGATTGCACGTACACAATGTCGTATATAAACTGAGTTGTGTTGTATAGTAATTCAAATGGCACAGCAGAGAGATGTGGAAGCCCCTTGTCTTTCTAAATTACATAGGTATCATGGATTATCAGGTACTGCAAATAAAGTACAGATTACAATTCTGTTTCTCATGTTTTTAATTCAAATCAGTCTTAATGTTTCAATTTAGTAGATTAGGTGCCAAGGACAGATCAAGCTGAACAGTGCAGGACAGGTAAATATGAAGTATGGGGTGGCATGGTGGTCTCACAGCACCAGGGTCCCAGGTTCCATTCCAGCCTTGGATGATTGTCTGTGTGGAGTTTGCACATTCTCCCTGTGTCTGCATGGGTTTCCTCCAGGTTCTCAGATTTCCCACATTCAGGATGTGCAGGTCAGGTAAATTGGCCATGCTAAATTGTCCATAGTTGTTAGGTGCATTAGTCAGATTGGGGTGGGTTATTCTTCGGAGGGTCGGTGTGGACTTGTTGGGCCGAAGGGCCTGTTTCCACACTACAGGGAATCTAATCAAAAGTGACACCATTGTAGTCAAGAATTGATCTGAGTTCAAGTCCCACCTGCTCCTGAGGTGTGTCGTAACATTTCTGAACAGGCTGAGTTTTAAAAAAGATTTATGATTAGTTAATGAAACATTTCAATTTGGGGACCCAGAGCATCTGAACAGTTTGTTCCTGTTCCCGATGATTTGTAGTAATACTGGAAAATCCCATGTAATCATTACAAAATAGCCAAGATTTATTGGAACACGATAGGTTTCCTGTCAGAGTTCACTTTGCTCCAACAACATTTTAATTGTTTTTGATGTCTCAGTAGTTCTGAACTAAATAAATAAGCCATTAAGATTTAAATTTTGCAGATGCAATAAATCCCTCCACAAACTGAACACGTTATGTGACAGTGACATTAAAAAATCCAGAAAAACATGGTCAACATGCTGAAATCAGTTATGAGTGAAGCTCAACTTCCTCGCCCACTGTCTGGAAGTTATGTATTTTAAACAGTAACTGACCGAGAACATTGATCAATTCATAAAGATGCAGATTCAGGTATATGATTGTGACTTTTACAGCAACAGAGGTAGCACTGAACAATATAGAAATATGCCATTCAGTCCCTCAAGACCAGGAAGATCTTTCTTTAATTACCTTCACCCCATGATGGATCGCTGGCCAGGTCAGCACATTACTCATTCCTAATTGCCAGAGGGCAGATAAAATTCAATCACATTGCTGTGGTCTGGAGTCATATGTGGGCTCATCTAGGTAAGGATTGCAGTGTCCTTCCCTGAAAGACATTAGTGAACCAGATGTTTTTTTTCAACAATTAACAATGGATTCTTGGTCATTGTTAAACTCTTGTTTCCAGATTTTTATTGAACTCAAGTTCGACTGGGGTCCCTAGGGCATTACCTAGGACATTGGATTACTAGACTAGTGATAATACCACCAGGCCATTGCTTCCCCTCATAGCTGATCTGTTTATGTTTTGAATTCCACATTCTCATCTACCTCTATCAACTCTTGATTCCCCACCTGACTAACAAGAATCTATTTACTTCTACTTTTTAAAAATAATCAGTGATCCCGCATCCATTGTCTTCTAAGGCAGAGAATTCCAAAGTCTCCTAAACCTCAGAAGTGGGGGGGAATAAAAACTTTCCTATTGTTTGTCTGAAAAAGGAAATTCCTAATTTTAACGTTATGCCAAGTAGTTCTGAATTGACATACCAGAAGAAACAAGTTTTCCCACATCCACCTGGTCAACACCATTTAGGTTTTCACATTCTTCAATTAAACCACCTCTCACTTTTGTAAACTCCTGTGGAAATCAGACCATCTTGTCCAGCTATCCTCCTATGACGGTCCACTCATTCCAGATATTGATCTAGTAAATCTCCTCTGAACTGCCTCCATTGCATTTACATACTTAGTCATACAGTACGGCAACAAATCCTTCAGTCCAACCAGTCCATGCAAAACTTAATCCCAAACTAAACTGGTCCCACCTGCTTGCTCCTGGTTTACATCCCTCCAAACCTATACTTATCTAAGTATCTTTTAAATATTGTAACTGCCTGTATCCACCACTTTCTCAGGAAGTTCACTCCACATGTGAACCACCTAATTTGTCCCTCCTGCCTTTTTTTTTAATCCCTCTCCTCTCACCTTAAAATTGTGTCCCCTAGTTTTGAAATCCCCCCCATCCTAGGGAAAAGGATGATTTTATAAACCTCTAAGGTCAGTCCTCGACCTCTATGCTCCAGGGAAAAAAGTCCCAGCCTAATTCAGCTTTTCTTCATAACTCAGATCTTCCATACCTGGCAACATCCTGGTAAATCTTCTGAATCTTCTCTAGCTTCATAATATGTTTCCTGTAACTTCTTTAAATAAGCAAATAAAAAATGCATGCAATTTTCAACATATGGTCTCACCAATGCCCTGCATAAATGATGCTTAATATCTTTTATATTCAATTCTTTTCTAATAAAGGATAACATCTTTTTAGTTGTTTTTGACTATGTTCTGTACCTGCTTACTATTCTTTTAGGGCTTGTGCACTAAATGCTAAATCCCTCTGTGTTTTGGAGTTTTGCAGATTTTTCATTCCAGTAATATTCTGCTTTTGTTTTCTTCACATTGTTTTCCCACACTCCATTTGCAAGATTACTACCCACTCACTTAATCCATCTACAGCTATCTGTGACTTCCTTATATCTTGGTATCGTCTGTGAATTTAGCTACTATGCCCTTGCCCCTTCTCCCAAGTCATTGAAGTAGATGTTAAAAGTTGAGGTCGCAGCACAGATCCTGTGAACTTTACTTATCATCTCCTGCCAATCAGACCAATTTATGCATACTGTCTTCTGCGAGCCAGCTAATCCCCATCCATGCTAATATCTTGCCTGTTAATCCATGAGCTTTTATTTTCCATAACAAACCTTTTGGTGTGACACCTTGTCAATTGTTTTCTGGAATTCCAAGTCTACAGGCTCCTCTTTATCCACCATGCATGTTACTGCATCAAAGAGCTGCAGTAAATTGGTTAGCTGTGATTTTTTTTGAAACTATGGTGATATTTCCTGATTCCTCGGGTCATTCTAAGTGTGCAACTATAATTCTTTTTAATGGTTAAATTCCAGCATCTGCCCCATGCCACCCAGCATGCGAGCTGGTCTGTAATTTACTATATTTTGCCTCCTCCTTTCTTGAATATCGGTGTTGTATTTGCTACTTTCCAGTCTGATGATGTCATTCCTTAAACTGGGGAATTTGGAAAACTTTGAACAGAAGCACATCATCTGCTTCATTAACAATCTCTTTTATGACTTGAGAAAGACTGAGACCTATCAGCTGATGGCTTCAGTAGTTGCTTAATACTGCTTCCCTCATGATTGCAATGTTAAGTTCCTCTCTCACATCCACGCACTAATGTGCAGCAATCACTTGACTGTGTTTTTTGTATCCTCTATAGTGAAGATGAAAGCAAAACATTTATTCATTTGTCATTTCCTTGTTATCCCATCCTCACTTTCTGTGTAGGGTTGACACTCATTAAACTTACTCTTTTTTTTCCTTTCATATACCTATAGAAACTCTCACTTTGTATTTTTTTTCATTCCTAGCTAGCTTCCTCTTGTACTCTGACTTTCTTCTTTACAATTAACGTTTTACGCATTGTATGCCGTACATTATTTTCTGATAAATTATCTGACCTGTCACTCATTGTTAGTTATTCCTTTCCTTGAATTTGATGCTTTCCCTAACTTCTTGGTTACGCACTGGTGGATTCTTCCTTTTTAGATTTCTGTCTTGATAATAGGAAAACCTATTTTTTGTATTCTGAAGTATACCCTTAAATGACTGCGTTAAAAATCACACAACACCAGGTTATAGTCCAACAGGTTTAATTGGAAGCACTAGCTTTCAGAGCGTCGCTCCTTCATCAGGTGATTGTGTCATCTGATGAAGGAGCGTCGCTCCGAAAGCTAGTGCTTCCAATTAAACCTGTTGGACTATAACCTGGTGTTGTGTGATTTTTAACTTTGTACACCCCAGTGCAACACCGGCATCTCCAAATCATTAAATGACTGCCACTGTCTTTGATTTATGCACTTAGCTATTATGCCAATTTACATAGCTCCATTTTCATGCCCAGAAAATTGCCCTTATTTTGGTGCTACGAGTGGTGTTTTAAACCTATCTTTTACCTGGGTGTAAAATTAAATTATCTCATGATCACGGTTAACAGGTCTTAATTCTGAGGTCATTCATTAAATCCTGTTCAAGCCCTGTCAGTTTCAGAACCAGAAAGGGAACAGTCCATGACATCAGTTCGTGAGAAGGAGTTTTGAAGCCAGATCAGCAAAAGTGAAGGATTGCATTCCCTTAGGAAGTTTAGTGAGGTTTGATGATCCCACCACAACATTTGAGGAGAGTAACTGAGAAATCCATTGGATCTCTCTTAATCACGTTTTCCATTTGATGTTCACTGTACGCTGTTCAATCACAATGTTAGCCACGTTTCTCCCATGTTAGTTCTGTTAGAAATAAGTTGTACATATGAATTGAATTACTGTTTTAACTTGTAAAATGAAGTCTTGATGTTTGTTCAAAGCCTTCATTTTGGCTTTAATCTATGTCCCCTGGATCTCAACTTTTGTCTACTGTTTTTAAAAAAAGGGCTATTGGTCCTTAATCAGATTGCAGCATATCCTGATGATTTCATCGGGATCACAGCATAAAAGTTGTGTGGGTTGCGCTTCGGAGGTCGGTGTGGACTTGTTGGGCCGAAGGGCCTGTTTCCACACTGTAAGTAATCTAATCTAAAGAAATCTAATCTAATCTAATCACAACCTTCAAGTTCCCCTCCAAACCACTCACCATCCTGACTTGGAAATATGCTGCTGTTAGTGATGTTAGGTCAAAATCCTGGAATTCTCTCTCTGTAACAGCAATATGGGTTTACAGACAACACAAGGACTGCAGTGGCTCAAGAAGGCAGCTCACCACCACTACCCCCTTAAGGGCAACTAGGGATGGGCAATAAATGTTGGCCCTGCCAGCAATGGGCACATCTCACATGTGAAAAAACCAAACAACAGGTGTCATCAGATAGAATTTTATTTTCTTTTGTTGTCATGTAAACCTCTAACTTAAAGTGGGGGGGGGCAGCATTATGATACAATAACATATACCTTTTTAAGAGACATTTCTGAAATCGCTATCAATCAGAAGTTGGGAGACACGCATTCTATCAGGATGCATCCTGGCTTGGTATGGCAACTGCTCTGCCCAAGACCATAAGAACCTACAAAGTTGTGAATACAGCCCAGTCCATCACACAAACCAGCCTTCCATCCGTTAGCTCCAGCTATACTACTCACTGCCTCGGGAAGGCAGCCAACAGCATCAAAACTCCCTCCCACCCCGGTCATAGTCTCCTCCAACCTCTTTCATGGGGCAGAAGATACAAAAGCTTAAACACATGCTCAAGCTTAAACAGATTCAAGAACAGCTTCTTCCCTGCTGTTATCAGAGTTCTGAATGGATCTCTCAAATTTTAAATTTAGTGTTGATCTCACTCTTTGTGCTCCTTCTCTGCAGTCATAACATTGTATTCTTCACTCTGGTCTTATCCTAATGCACTTTGGTATGATCTGCCTGTACTGCACGCAAAACAAAGCGTTTCACTGTACCTAGGTACATATGACAGCAAATCAAAGCAAAAATCCAAAACAATATGATATAGTCCCAGGATGTGCAGTCACTTTACAGCAGCAGCTCAGAAAAGTCAGACGTGCTTATACAGCCTCCTATTTTAAAATAATCTTATCTTCAAATAAAGAGCTTATCTTCTTGCTTTGCCAGTCTGTGTCATATGATTGGGATGTTTGTGTCAAATAGAAGAATGTAAACAGGCCAAATGTTTGCACATACTTCAGTCTAATCTGGATGCTATAATATCCATGGCCTTGTGTTGAAATTTTAACCTTTACTAAACCATTTTTTAAAAATTTGTGCTCCGTCTTGACAAATACTGTAGTCTAACATTCTGAAACACTATGAGGGTGCTCTGATGTACAAAACAGATTCCAGTTGTTATCCATATTGATGATAGCATAAATTTTAGTTTTGATCTCAAGGATAAATCAGAATACTTGGCTAGATACTTCAAAAGTGATGGACTCACTATTGAAAGATCATGAAAGTATCATGGAAAGTACAGAAAATACTGAAACCTTTATATAGAGAAAGCTAGAATAAAAATAAATGAAGTTTTTGCTACAATCACACAAGTTAGATTAGAATTGAACAGAGTATTCGGGATATTCCAACTTAGATTGTTCTTTACTTGGAGGAAGAACACAAAGGATATACCTGATGGGATAATAAAGCAGATAATTTTTTAAGGAATCATTTCCAGAATTTAGGCCCTAGGCTGCTGAACACAGCATGCAGTAGCAGACCAATTAAAAACGGCAATCCACAAGTAAATAGAATTGGAGGAGTGCCCTGGAGCTCAAAGTCCCACAAACAGGGAATACAAAAGTCGTAGAGGGAATCCAGGAATTAAAATTGTAATATTGAGGTGAAGTTGGGAAGAACTTGCACATGCAAAAATCTTTTGCAGACAACAGTTACTGGGTCAATTGTTTTTAAGTCTAGTAGATTTGTTAACCAAGGAAATCAAAACCAGTAAAAATATATTGGGTGAAAGATCAGGAATGCAATGGAACAAGCTCGGGTGCTAAGTGCTGTATTTCTGTTCCTACGTTCCTGACATGAATTGAGAATAAATTGTACCAGAAATGAGCCTAATTTTCAAATCCCTTGAAACAAATCACCATCACAAATAAAATACATGCACTTAAAAGAAGAATAATGTACATTTATGTAGTTCCTTTCATAATTGCTGGACATCCTAAACAACTTTACAGCCAATGAAGGTCTCTTTGAAGTAAGGTCACAGCTGTCTGGGAGTTTCTGGCTACTATGCTTACAAATTGTTGCAATGTGATAATCTCCAACTAACAAACTGTCTTGGTGATATTGAATGAGGGATAGATGTTGATGAGGACAGGTGGGATAACTTCCCTGCCTTTTATACATATACATGGCTTAGAAACAAGCCCCTCAACCAAATCGGTTTGATGTTAAGATTCTGCTGGAGTGGCCTCCCATCTTTTCTCATCTAAATCTACTGTTGTAACCGTCTATTTCCTACTTCCTGAATGTTTGTTAAGCTTCCCCAGTAGTATATCATCATAGTTTATTTTAACCACTCCCGATGGTAAGAGGTTCTGCAAACTTGCCAATCTTTGGGCATTATTAAGGAAGTCTCTTAACCCAATTTTATATGCCCTTCAGAGGGTCGGAGGTGAGACCTCTGTGCATGATCCCTCAGTACTGCACTGGCTTATCAGCATAGGTTTTGAATTCAACCTCTAGAGTGAGACTTACTGGCAGTTTCAGATTCTGAAGTGAGAGAGCTGCTTGACTGCTTGTCATTGTGTGTTTCTGTGTTCCACAAAATGCAGTTTTCTTCTGATTTATAAATTTGTGACTTGAGAAAATAATGGCTTGTTTTGCTCTTGCACTACACAGTGATCTAAAGTTTTAATATTCTATTTTGGATTTCCTGTAATAAATCTGGTCAAATGTAATATACGTAATTATGAAGTGGCCTTGCCATGTCCCCTTCTCTTGGGTACATTCAGTTAACTATGGTTGTGAAAATATGTTGTTAAATGGTCTTGCCTCTGCTATGAGAGTTCATAAATTATTCTTGAGAACTTGAGTCCTAAAGTGGAGGAAAATGGATATTAGTTTCTCAGTTCTGTAGAGGAGAGAAATGACCTGCTTAACGGTCATGTTATTTTGAGCACTGAGTTTAAAACAGCATTTACAGGATATCATGTGATTTGAGCTAACGGACCAGCAAACTACAAGGAGGGGTAATTAAGATGTTAGCTAACTTGTGTTTTAAGATGACCACAAAGAATGGGAGTAAGTGAGAAGGAGCCAGAAGTGGGTTCACTCAAGGGTAGGAAAAGCACATAAAAGCAAAAGTGCTGTTGTTAGCAGTCTCCAAGCAATGAGCAGTGGAGAGAAATCATGAAATTCTCAGAACTCTGAGAAGCAAGCTCCAGGCACAGAGAGCTACCTGTGTCAGAGAAGTCCTCCCACAAGGCTGTTGAAACCATGAGTTTGGGATGTTAAGGAACCAGTGGTTTGAGATAGCATTTGTTTCAAGATCTCTGGGAGGGACAGTCACCAGATATTATTTCCTTTGGTTAATTTGTAGAAATGTTCCAAAGGAAATCTGTTACAGCTTCGCTTGCTGGACAAGA
Source organism: Hemiscyllium ocellatum (assembly GCF_020745735.1). Classification (NCBI taxonomy): domain Eukaryota; kingdom Metazoa; phylum Chordata; class Chondrichthyes; order Orectolobiformes; family Hemiscylliidae; genus Hemiscyllium; species Hemiscyllium ocellatum. Next base: position 68,343,542 of record NC_083406.1, on the reverse strand, counting down.
GGCTTTAGAGTTGAGATAGGGTAACACTTCACTGAGGTTTGAGTATCTATAAGGTTATTGCTCGCATAAAATGCATAAATTGCTCACATAAATCTTTTTCTCCAATGTTAATAATGAGATTTGTCCAATTGTTATTGTATGGCATGAATGTAGTTCCTTTCTTTTGTGATAAATATTATTCTTTTGTTTAACAATATTGACAGCTTCTTGTGAATATGTTCAATTACCGATCTCCACAGTAAACAGAAGACAATAAAACTTGTGGTTCATTAAAGCCAAATTCAGAACGGGATTTGACTTGTCCAGTACCATCAGCTGGGATTGTGACCATTAAAATATAATTTTAAAAGTTACAAAGTGATCAGAATAAACAAGTTTCTTTCCAGTGAAAATGAACAATTTTTAAGGCTTCAACTTTTTTAAGCTACCAAAGTGGAACAAAATTATCAATTCCATCAGAGGGGAGTGGATTTTAATGCTTAAAATTAATGAAATGGAACTAGTTTTCACTTTTTTACTTTTTTGACAACAGGCTTTGTGAGTATTAATTATAGTTGGTGTTGGACAATCCATGGACATTTCCTAACCAAATAATTCTATATTTCTTTTGTGGGTTATACTTAAGTTGACCCTTTTTCTTTTGATTTCTTTC